>NC_133364.1:43684657-43878844 GCF_049309525.1 Garra rufa | reverse complement strand
TAAAACTATTTTTTAATAAAAATTTATATTACATACTCTGTTTATTTGTAATGTTTTTAAATTTTATTATATATCATTTTTTAAATTTTTTATGCATTCTTCTTTTTTTTATTGCTTCCTAATAAAAAAAAAATATTTTAAAACTAAGCTACAACCATACTTTTAAAATGAATAAATTTTTTTAATTAAATTCATTTTTTTATTATTTATTTAATTTGTATTTTTTATATATTTCTATCAGATATTTATATTTTTTTATATTTTTTGTTACTTCCCAATAAAACATCTTGAACATAAGCTACAATCATGCTTTTGAAACTAATCATTTAACACAAACCGTTTAAAACCAAGCGTCTAAAACTATGCTTTTAAACCTAAGCTAAAACTAAGTGTTTTAAACTAAGATAAAACCATCCTTATCAAACTAAGCTAAACCTAAGCATTTACAACTAAGTGTCTAAAACTATATGCTTTTAAAACTAATTTAATCTTTTAAAACAAAACTTTTTTTTTGCTTTTTAGATGACAGGACAGTGGAGACTGACAGGAAAGTGTTGGGTCAAGAGGGGGGTGTGGGATCGGCAAAGGTCCCTTGGTGGAGATTCGAACCCAGGTCGGCCGCAAGCGCAGTAGCTCTATTTGTCAGTGCGCTAACCACTAGGCCATAGGCTCTGACATGCTCTGATTCTTCTGCTCTTTTTCAGACGGGGCTGTAAGAACGTGGACAGGCTCTAGTTCTGCTGTAGTTCTGGCTTACTTGAGAGGCCTGAGTTTCCCGTCAGCATGTGTCAATCCAATCTGCTTTTTCACTGGATGCTGTATGTCCAACCCTGGCAAAGAAAAAGGCAGAGCATTCTTCACACTGACTGTCTTTTACTCAAGTCTTTTTCCTGTCATCATTTATTATAGTACAACAAGATTGCTCAAATTAACTCACTTCACTAATCATATTTGAAATGTATATTATATATTGAAGATGACAAATGTCTCACCTCTGACTCTCTTCATTTTAGATCCACTGTTTCAAACCAGTCATGCTGCAAGATGTCTTCGATGACCGGCCGTTCAGTTAGATCACGGGTTAGACACTGAAGAATCAGATCACGGCATTCTGTTTTCAGGAGAGAGCCGCTTAGTCATGATCATGTGACACTAATGTTGGCATGTATGAAAACAGCTTTGTGTTGTACTATGCTCTCCACCAGTGTTTGTTCATTCTGTGCAAAGGCTGTATGTGTGCATCAATGCTATTCTCTCACCTTCAGATAAATCTGGGTTGACAAATCTGACGTCGGCTTCCATGACTTGGTTTCTGTCACGAAATGGAGGACACCTGTTCATCATCTCATACAGCAAGACTCCAAGAGCCCAGACGTTTGTTTGGACGCAGTAGAATTTGCCATAGATGAAGAGCTCAGGTGGAATGTAACCGTTTATTCCTGTGAGCAAGACATTTTCAGCATTTAGCAATACTTTAAAACATCTCATGATCAATAAATCACTACATGCTGGTTTCCACTCTCTGTTACACTAAATGCCAACTCACCTCTGTATTTCGTGCAGTTGTAGCCTGTCCTGTCAAGTAGATGACCGCAGCCAAAGTCGATCAACTTGAGCTCCAAGGTGTGTTTTCTCAACAGGATATTCTCTGGATGAATATCGTTATGAAAAACACCATGTTCAACGCAGTGCTGGACCGCTTGCACAGCCTGACGCATGATGACCCGCGCTGTTGTCTCACTCATTGGAGGATTGTTGTTGATGAAGTCCAGCAAGCTCTCGCAGGGATCTGGAAACTCCATGATGAGTGTGAATTTTCGGGGATGCTCAAACCACTCGTAGAGCTGGATGGAGTGAGGGCTTACGGGCTCTTCCTTCATCATTAGAAGCAGTGCAACTTCTGTAATGAGAGGTTTCGGATACCCAGACTAGAGAAAAGATGCCACAAAAGGTTAGTTTGGTAAAACATGTATCATTTTAAATGTTAAGAGTCAAAAGTTTTTGCTGCTTAAACTACAATAATCAGCTCTTAAACAACTAAACACATATTATGTTTTGCCAACTTACAATTTGAAGATACTGATCCTGTGGAGTCTTCCGAATACGTTTGATGGCAACCTGCAAAAACACAGATGAGCATATTGAACACCTGACCTTACCTTGACCACGAAGAATTGAGTATTTAAGTATTAAACTATATGTAGGTGCTTTAAAAACACAGTGGATACAGATTTTAATGTACAGTAAGAGCAAAATGTTTGTCTACCTTCTTGCCATCAGAAATTCGGATGCCCTCATAGACCTTGCCATAGCCTCCTCGTCCAATAATCTTTTTCACTCTATAGCGAGAGCGAATGGATTCTGAAAAAACACACAAAAACATGAGAACATATAAGCATGCTAGACCCTTTGGAGTGGCATAAAATGCTTAAAGCAGTATAACAAATTCTTCTGTTTTCGTTTTCAAGATTTGTAATAACTTACAAAGTCATTTGCATAAACACTTTACATTTGACAAACTACATTTTAGTTCATTCCTAACACACAGTTTTAATTTATATAACTGGTGCCTTGTGACAATAAACCATATTAATATAGACAAAATAAGACATGTTAATTTTTGCTTAAATCAAATTTATCTTGTTATAATGATCACAGACTTACCATTAGTTGGGATGAAGTCTAAGGACTCTGGGGCAGGTGACGGCTCAGGATCATCCAGCTCTGGCTGAGGAGGCACAATAGGCTCCACTTTATTCTTGGAGCGGAAAGGACGCTTGACAGCCTTCCACACTCTCCTGAAGAAAGAGACTCTTATCAACACCAGTGTGTTTTAGGTCAAAAAACTAAACATTATAATGACAGATTAAATAAAATAACTCATGCACGTTCATATTCCCCGCTGCTGTAACGTTAGCAGTTTTATTAAAATGCCTTATGTGACGTCTGTTTTTATGTTGTTTATCAACGGTATAAATGTGTATAATTGTTTGGATCAACTAGCCGAGTAGACTGAATGTTTATTCATAATATATTCTGAAAATAATAAGGAAATACTGATAGCTGATAACAACAGGAATTTGGCCGGGGGGTGTTTTTACACCACAGACTAGTTTTTAGAAGAAAAAGACTTATGCAAATGTAATTGTATTTTCCTTAAATGTTCTTTCTAAATGTAGGCCTTATTCTCATACCATTGTCTCCTTCTGCAATACAACAAGCTTTAAAACACTTTTTTCTTACTGGTGAAAATTAGGTGGTCAAATCAGTTTTCTCTTACATCGCAGTGTAAGCTTCACAGTGAACATTACTACATCTCTTTCGTCAACATAATCAATATCAACAACAAAAATATATCTTGACTCCATATAATGGTTATTTTGGGAAATTCCCAGGTATTTTGAGCAGTAGGATTATATAAAAAAAAGGTAATATAAACTTAGATTAAGTAGCCTGCATAAAATTGCAGTACTTTTTTTTTACTTAAAAAACATAAAAAATGTACATAAAAAATCAAGCACTTAATTAGTAAAAAAAATGTATATGTAATAATATTAATAATAATGAAATTGCCAATCGTTCATTGTTTTCTCCATTTAATACAAATACTGGAATAAAGCATGTGATTTAGGGCAGTTGTTTATTAAGAAAAATCTAAATTCGTTTGATCTTTTGACATATAAGTGGTTATCCTACTGTAAAACATTACTTAAGTTTAAGAACTCAAAACTTTATTGTTATTGAAGTGAAACAGTTTAACAGTTTCAAACCTGCAATATGAGGTAGGCCTAAAGTGTTATATTATGTCAAATTAAATAAAATACTGTATAGTACATAGGAGATAAAGCAGATTACACAGAAAAATAAGTTCATTAATACAAACTTAAATATGTTACACTGTATATGATGCACTGTAAGCTTTACAAAGTAAACTTTTCCAGCCTCAACCATCAACCTGTTGACCATTTCTGGCTTCAGTCCTGTCCTGCTAAATGTGATGACATTGCCCCAAGTGCTGAATGTCCTCTCAGAGAGCAAACTTGTGGCAGGGATGCATAAGTACTTTACCAGACAACTCACACATGGGAAATTAGATCCATGAAATCACCACCACTCCAAACGATCAGTCTCACTGTCTGGTGCCATTACCAGAATGAAGCTGTTCAGCTTTTGCTCAATGATCTTCTTCTGTGAACGTGAAGAAGATGCACTGCTGGTCTTCTTGAAGAAGCTACCAAGGCTCTTCTTGAGCTTCTTGGCTGATGGTAGTGGAGTAGTGACTGCTTCTCTCTCTCTTTCAGGTTGATCCTCTGCAAGAGACGATTCGAGGGCAGTGTTTTCCACCAGGAGGACTTCTGTCTCTGAGGCAGCTCTCACCTTAATGTCCTCCAGCTTCTCAGTGGACATGTACATGGTTTTGAATCTTGGGTCCTGAAAGGTAGCCATAGTGAGTAGCTCATCTGTTTCAGGATCAGTATAGGCTACTTGTCAGTCAAATACTCGAACCTTAGTCTAGATCTCCTGGGTCAGTTCGGTATCACCCTCTTTTGGATTCAGAACCTCTGTAGTTAACAGATGGGTGACAGGCTTCAAATAGGACATTTGTGTCTGAAGATGAAAGATCTTACAGGTTTGGAATGGGTTTAACTCAGTACTTGTCTTGTGTTCTTTTTTAATATTTTTGTTCTTTTACCCTTTTCCATTCACCAATACAACAAATTGCTGTAAGTGTATACCCACAGTACTGGACAATAAATGTGAGTCTGATTTCTAGACTAGAATGCTCAGACTAGAATGTATTTTCAATTACAGTATCAGTACTATAGAGTTTATTTTCATTTAAACATTTTTTACCTGTAAAAACAATCTAATTGTGGTACAGCACTGTAATTCAAGAACTCCATAAAAATCACAATAACTGAATTAGTTCTGATAATATTCTTTTTATTTGTTAAACATTTTCTTTTTATAAGTACAAATTACAAATGTTGAACTCTAGGATACAGCAGAAAAAAAGGGCATCACCACAGTCCCCTGGAGACTTTGTATCATGGCAAATATACAGATACTGAAAAAGCAAAAATAAGTAAGTACACTACCAGTCAAAAGTTTTTGAACACTAAGATTTTTAATGTTTTTAAAGAATTCTCTTCTGCTCATTAAGCCTGCATTAATTTGATCCAAATTACAGCAAAAGCAGTAAAATTGTGGTATATTTTTATTATATAAATGAACTGCTATTTTAATATATTTTAAAATGTAATTCATCCCTGTGATCAAAGCTGAATTTTCAGCATCATTACTCGTCTTCAGTCTCACATGATCCTTCAGAAATCATTCTAGTATGCTGATAAACATATTTTACTGTTATTATTATCAATATTTAAAACAGTTGAGTCGATTTTTTCAGGATTCTTTGATGAATAGAAAGATATTTTATGTGAACTTTCTATTCATCAAAGAAACCTGAAAAAAAAATCTACTCCACTGTTTTTAGCATTTAGCAGTTTTTGAGCAGCAAATCTAAATATTAGAATGATTTCTGAAGGATCATGTGACTGCAGTAATGATGCTAAAAATTTAGTTTTGATCACAGGAATAAATTACATTTTAAAATATATTCAAAAAGCAAACAGTTATTTTAAATAATTAAAATGGTTCAAAAGTGTACTGTTTTTGATGTAGGCTTAGTGAGCAGAAGAGACCTTCTTTAAAATCTTACTGTTCAAAAGCTTTGTCTGGTAGAGTAAATAAAATAAGATGAGTTTGTATTGTGTTCAATTTTAGTCAAATTTGACAAGCTCTCCGATGAAAAACAGCAGAATGGGATTCAGGCCGATGCTTGTTCTTTGCACCTTCTTTCCAGAAGTCCATCTGATCTGTGACTGGCATTTGCTGCCACAAAGGTTGACTGTCTGAACGAACCTGCAAGCACAAGAAAAAAAAATATATATATTTTCAAAGCAGTGGTTATAGCATTTGCTCAACTGTCAAACTTGGTGCTATATGCATTTAAAAAAAAAAAAAAAAAAACATTATATACTACATATGAACGCTGTACTAAGAAAAAAACTGAAGAAACTTTTTATTGAAATTTTTATAAAGAATTTTATGAATGGGCCAGTGAATCACTGTGTCACGCATTGGCCAGGCTCTTCTCTCTCAATCACACCAACGATCACGAGCACCTGACTTCTAATCACCAGCACCTGTCCTCCATTAACACAATCCCTTGAAAAGCACTCCACTCACTCCACTCTGGGTCTAAGCACGTTTCCATAAGCGGACTGTAGCGTAAGCCAGACCTCAGCGAATGCTATCTTCAACCAACGTGAATCTCTACGAATCCTACTCTAATATACTTACCAGTCGCTACTTACCTTTGTCTCGTCTCTTCCAGTATCAGTCATCCAGGGTGAACGAGCCATAAGCCCCATCCATTCCTTCAGCGTGTGTGTGTGCCATAAGTCTTCCTGCACAGCGCCCGTATCCCTGCAAAGGATTGTCAAACATTAGTCTACTCCAGTCAACGCATCCAGCATTCCATTCAGAGAATTCTACTACTCACTTGATTCACCATTTAAGCCTTTAATTCTGCACTGCTTTTTTAAATAAACTCGCTTAATGTTGATCCTCTTGTTGTCCGTCTGCTTCCATAACACACTGATTCAAGGTGTTAAATTAATTCAGTAATAAAACACTGCTCTGGCAGAGATGCACAACATGGCTTTGTTTAGAACCGTTTTTACTAAATGGAGCAAAAAGACAATATTTTCTTCATGATTTAAATCACTTAATATTACCTTCTTGTTAATTTAATTTTGTTGCCTTGACACTTAGTAAAGTCTGCCACAGATCATGCTAAATGCTAACCAATCTGTTCATATAAACTTTCTAAAGGTGTGTGTGTTTCCTAGAAAGTCTGTGCACATAATAGGCCTACTATGATTAAAAATCTCTATTTGTTGCTTTACAATAACAATAATCTAAATTTGACAGATGGTAAGATTGTTATTATGAATTTAAAAGTTACAGTAAGTTAAAGATACCTGAAGCATCTGCATTTTGCTGTTTAAATGCTGGTTTAATAGCAATCATTTTAATCATTTTAATGCACATGCAAACTCAATCTTGATGTGACGAGACATGGTCAGCATGGTCACTCAGCCCACCCCTGTTTGATTCCCAGGGAGTAAATACCTTACAAATGTGTACTTTAAATACAATGAAAAACGCATAAATGTTAATGCAATGTAAAACAAAATGTGTTTTGGGTTACCTGATTCTGTAAAATGGACAGCTGGCTGTAAGATGATTCTGCTCCTGATGGTCAGCATCCAGTTTGTGCTTGGAGAAATCTCCTGTAACAGACAGTGTCACAACACCCTTTTAGTCTTACTTTAGTTTATGATCAGAAAAGACAACTACTGTACAAACAATCAATCAATCATTCAATCAATCAAATTGTATTTATATAGTGCCTTACAACAGCCAGAAATGTGCCCAGGGCGCTTTCCAGAATAAAAACAAAAATCACAGTAGACAGCAATAAATAAAAGCACAAATGTACATAAAAACAGCAATCGAGTCAGTGGCTACGTATCGAAAGCTTGTCTAAAAAGATGTGTCTTCAACTGTGATTTAAAAACACACAACTCAGTGTTGCTTCGAAGCTGTACCGGAAGTGTGTTCCACAGCTTTGGGCCCTGAACGGCAAATGACCGGCCTCCAAACTTTGTAATTAAACTTGGGCATAACCAGCAAGGTGTGTTCAGAGGAGCGCAGGGTTCTGGCTGGTTGGTAGACCATTACCAACTCCGTGAGGTAGGCAGGGGCCAGCCCATTGATGGCCTTGAACACAAACATCAGGATCTTAAACTCCACCCTGAACCACACTGGGAGCCAGTGGAGAGAGCGGAGGACTGGGCTGATGTGAGAGCGTTTGCAGGTGTTGGAGAGGAGACGTGCTGCAGCGTTTTGTACCAGTTGAAGCCGATTGAGGAGTGATTGATTAAGTCCAGTGTAGAGGGCACTGCAGTAGTCAATCCGCGAGGTCAGCTCGGGACAGGAATGGTTTGACCTTACTGAGGAGCCTTAGCTGGTAAAAGCTTGCCTTCACGACAGCACTTATCTGTTTTCCTAAAATCATACCACTGTCAAAAATAACACCCAGGTTGCGGACTGCCGGAGCAAACTGAGGTGTTGGAGGACCAAAACTGGGGGAACTGTTGGATGAGTCTGGGGTGAACAGGATGTACTCAGTCTTTCCTTCATTCAGGTGAAGGAAATTCTGGGAAAGCCATTGTCTGATGTTGTTAATGCAGTTATGGAGAGGGTCCAGTGCAGAACGGTTCCTCAGAACCATGGGAAGGTAGATCTGAAGGTCATCTGCATAAAAGTGAAAACGGACATTGTGATTGGAGATGACCAAGTGGCAGCATATAAGAAAAGAATAGGACCAAGAATGGATCCTTGAGGGACACTGGATAACAGAGGGGCGGCTGAGGAGGAGAAGTCATTAAGCATAACTGAAAAGGATCTGTTTGTGAGGTATGATGAAAACCATCTGAGAACCATGCCCTGCAATCCAACAGTACGTTGAAGTCGGGAGACGGAGATTTCCTTGGACGCAGCACCGGGTTGATGGTTTTCCATGGCAGGGGCATGGAGATGAAACGCCGGTGTTGGGGATAACCAGCCGGAGCCACCGGTAACATTCCCGTGATCTTCTTGCGCTGCCAAGCTCCGGTCGAACTCCACACTTCAACAGTAATACAGTACAGTACAGTAATAAAATTAAAATTTTTAATAAAATAAACATTTCTAAGCACAACTTGCTATATTAATATATTGCTAGCCCGTTACTCTCTTTAAAAAGTTAACCCGTTCTGCGAGTCAGTGGAGAACAGCAGCCTGTGGCTAATTTAGTAACATTAACATTTAAGTTGATGAAAGCAAAAGCTCACCTGTTGTTTGCACCGCTACGACGGCACCAGAAAAGACTCCGATACACCTCCGATGCAGACGACATGACCACGAGACCACAAACTTGAAAATAAAATACAAAAGATGCACTTAACAGCGGTGTTTCAGTTTTACCTCAGTGTTTCATGTTAGCGCGCTGTTTATGTCACGTCTGTCACTGAATTTATGGACCGTCTATAAAATTACATACGACATGGATACACACATTTCTTACTTAAACATCATTTGAAGAGAATTAACTTGCTAGCTATAAAGAGGCAGCGTTGAAAAGATATTGTGCTGCTCTGTGACTAACATTAAGTTTGTCAACTTTGGCTTTCTGACGTTAGCTTACCAGATAATGTATTCTATACTATGGCACTCATTCACAAGAAGAGGATCCAAAATACACCTCATCCAGACCAGAAACTTGAAAATAACAAACAAAAAAGGGCTTGAAAATACAGTTTAAAAATCGCGACAGAAACAGCGGTGTTGCCTAATGCACTTTACCTCAGTATTTCACCTCAGTTAGCTGTTAAAGGTTGTATCAGCGATTTCAAGCCTAAAACATAAAGTGTCAAATTCAGCTGACCTTTCTTCACGATCCGCTTGCTGCCTGCCCCATAAATCGACTGTAAAAAAAAGAAAGCGTCTCCCTGGTCAGCCTAGGGTCCGAGAAATGCCAAAAAAACAAACGGTGCTACCAACTATTCAATGCACGTGATGACGTCATTCGTGCCCACTGGAATCGTTAAGGGATTTTTGCAAACGATTCGAAGGAATTGAAACACTGAACTCTCAACAAGAACCGGTTTTCGAATCCCATCCTTATTTACTACTGCCTGTGCTCTTTTGTAACAAATAAAATCATTAAAATGTAAAGATTTCCTTACTCTTTTAAGTGCTTTATTTCTTTGCTCTATTACTTTATTACATTCCTCACTCCAGCATGGCACTGCTTTCCTCCTACTGTCTGTAATTGTTTTACCTATTACCTCGCTAGCAGCACTTCTTACTGCTTCACTTATCTCTCTGTTAAAAGCCTTTACATCCTCCACATACTCATTTACATATTCTATTTTCCTTTGACTTATCTCCTCATATTTAACCCAATCCGCTGATTTGAACCTCCACCTTGGCCTTCGTTCCACCCTAGTTTCTGCTATTTCTATCCCAATTTTAGTGCATATAGGAAAGTGATCACTACCAATGGTGCTTTGCTCTAAAACTTTCCACTGACATTTTCCAGCTATTCTCTCCGATACAAGCGTCAAGTCCAGCATGGAATATTTACCTTGTGCCACATCCACCCTTGTATACGTCCCATCATTAATACATACTAAATTTCCCCAATCTAACATTTCCTCTATCATGCTTCCATTATTATCTGTTGTGGTGCTCCCCCATAGAGTACTGTGCGCATTGAAATCTCCACACCAAATCATTCTCTGACTTCCACTTCCTCCAATTTCTTCTAATTTACCGCCACTTCCTCTCAACAGGAAAAAATAAATCTCCCTTGCCATTGGTCAGTTTTTCGCAGGCAAGTTCACTACTGTAAATTTACAGTAGTTTACTGTAAACGGATTTACAGTAGAGGAGAATTACATTAGTGATCATATATTTTCCCACAATCCTTTGCAGTTTACAGTAAAATACTGTATATACATTTTACAGTATCTTACTGTAGATATTACAGTAAAATACTGTTCAAATTACAAAAATCGGTTACAGTCCAGAGGATTCTTCTTCACTGAGTCTACTATATTATAGATATCATTACAGTATAAAATAACAAAAATGAACTTGGTTCACTACTATAGTGCTTGTTTGCTAAAGCCCTTGGTAAATCTGATAAATTTATCAATTAGAGAAAATAAATTCCCTTCAAATTGGAAAACTAGTATTGTAACTCCAATTTTTAAAGCAGGATCAGCTGATGAGGTTCAGAATTATAGACCAATTTCTATTCTTCCTGCAGTTTCTAAAATTCTGGAAAAATTGGTAGCTGAACAACTTATCAATTATTTAGAAAAACATGATTTACTTTATTCTAAACAGTTTGGTTTTAGGCCTAAGTATTCAACAGAAATGGCAAACTGCTATCTCACAGAATTTATGTGTTTTTAGATCTCAAAAAGGCATTTGATGCTGTGAATCATGAAATTCTCCTCCACAAATTCAATTTATTCAACTTTTCCCAGCAGGCAATGAATTGGTTTAGATCATATTTAGAATCCCGTGATCAGTGTGTTAAAATTAATAATTCACGATCAGCTTTACGAAATAATAAGATGGGTCTCCCTCAAGGGTCAATTTTGGGCCCATTGTTGTTTTCCTTATATGTTAATGATTTTCCAAACTGTTGTAAGCAAACAAAATGTCAGTTATATGCAGATGACACAGTCATTTATGTATCTGCAAAGCCTCCAAGTTTAGCTGCAGAAATATTAACAAATGAAATGATTGGTGTGTCACAGCGGTTACAGAACAGTTGTTTGACCCTGAATTGTACAAAAACTGTCTCAATGTGTTTTTCAATTAGAAAGAAAGAAATTAGTGGTTTTATAACTAAGATCAATCAAAAGGAAATTGAAACAGTTAATAATTTGACATATTTAGGTGTTATTTTAGATTCTCATTTGAAATTTGATATGCATGTTAAGAAGCTGTGTAGAACAATCAGAACAAATCTGAATTGTTTTTACATGATTAGACCATATATATCTTTGAAAGCAGCCAAGTTATACATGCATGCAATGATTTTTTCACACTTATCTTACTGTGTGACTGTCTGGAGTCAGGTTTCTCAACTGACTATTAAACCTGTTAGATCCTTGTATAAACAAACACTAAAAGTTTTGGATAAGAAACCAACCAGATGGCATCACTGTAACATTTTACAAAAACATAGTTTGCTTAGTTTTGAAAATTTTATAAATTCATCTCTTATTAAAATGTTTTTTAAATGTTTAAATAATCTTGCGCCAAAAGTTATATGCAAATTAATATCAAAACAGAGTAGTAAGGGGATCACTACAAGAGGTGCAACTACACAGAACTGTATAGCACCACAGAGAAAAACTACATTTGCACAATCTACATTTTCAGTTCAAGGTACATTGTTATAGAACGGTTTGCCAGTTGAATTGAAAATGCAAACACAGTTGAATATTTTTCAAACAAAACTGAAAAAGTGGTTCAAACAAAAGCAGATATGTGAACACTGATGGTTGTACAGAGTCTCAGCTGTTTATTTCATTTTATTTTATTTGGTTTTGTATTATATGTATACTTTATCAGGGCTAAGCCTAACCAGGGACTGGGGTTGCAAATTAGCCTTTGGCTAGAAGCCTATAGAGCATCGGCTGCTTGAAATTGTAGCAATGTTATACTGCATTGTCCCTGTTAAATAAACTAATAAAATAAAAAATACTCATGTTTTAAATGTACATTTCAATTCAATTCAATTAAATTCAAGTTTATTTGTATAGCGCTTTTTACAATACAAATTGTTGCAGAGCAGCTGTACAAAAGTTTTAGGCTACTACAATATATTTAGTAGCTTATTAGTGGTGAATACTGTATGTTGAGTCGATGTACATATGATATAAATATTAAAATCAGTAACTGTGTAATCAAACAGATGATGAACACTAATTGCAATGATTATGTGCTGTAATCAACTTGTAGGAAAATTATGTAGTGCTGTATGTTGTTTCAAGGCTGGCATCATCTGCGGTCCTCTGAGGGGTTGGCATCATCTCTTCTTCTGAATCCGGGCTGAATCTTGTGTAAATCCTAGTTACCACGGGATGGAAATCCCGTGGCAGAGACAGAGAAACAAAGAAATAATTAGCGTAGCTGCTGTTCCAACTTCCGACCAAACAAAAATGATGTGTTTAGCCCAAGCTGAGGAATATTAATGTGCATTTGATCAGATGTAACTGAAATTACAACGTTATGAGATACATTATGTGAATGCTTGGCTAAAGAGATGAGTCTTTAATCTAGATTTAAACATAGAGAGTGTGTCTGAACCCCGAACGTTATCAGGAAGGCTATTCCAGAGTTTGGGAGCCAAATGAGAAAAGGCTCTCCCTCCTTTAGTGGACTTTGCTATCCTAGGTACTACCAAAAGTCCAGAGTTTTGCGACCTTAGGGAGCGTGAGGGATTGTAGCGTAGTAGGAGACTAGTTAGGTATGCAGGAGCTAAACAATTAAGGGCCTTATAGGTAAGAAGTAATATTTTGTAAGTGATACGGAACCTAATAGGTAGCCAGTGTAGCGACTGTAAAATTTCTGATCAAGAGCTGAAGATATACAACAGCAAAATTTGTAGTTTCCTATTCAGTTACACTGTCTCACATTTTCAGCATTTAGCAATACTTAGGAGCATCACATGATCAATAAATCACTACATGCTGGTTTCCACACTCTGTTACACAAACTGCCAGCTCACCTCTATAATGCCTGTGATTGTAGCCATTACTACTAAGTAGCTGACCGCAGCCAAAGTCTATCAACTTGAGCTCCAAAGTGTGTTTTCTCAACTGATTTTTTTTTTTTTTTTTTTTTTGCTTGAGTAAAATGTATCTTGTTCTTGTTATTATGATCATAGGCTTACCATTGGTTGGGACAAAGTCTAAGGACTCTGGGACAGGTGACGGCTCAGGATCATCCAGCTCTGGCTGAGGAGGCACAAGCGGCTCCACTCAATTCCAGTCTCTCCACACCGTCCTCAGGGATGAACAAGTTGACGTCTGGTGTAGAGTTGTCTAACTGTGGGTCTATTGTGTGCTGGGAGCAGCAGAAGGAGAGCTTTGCAGCCTTACGTACTTTCTTAAAGAAAGAAGCCATGATCATCTTCCAGCTTGTATGTCTTTCTGAAACTAAGAAAAACAAAGAGAAAATACTATTAGCGACAACTATGACCCAGAGTTATCATCATTACCTAAACTATTAATTTTATTAACTACATAATTTTAATTTCACCTGTTGAGCTCTTCTCCATGACACTCTGAGTGTCGCGGCTCAACTGTCTCTCTACACTCTCCTCAGAGATGGACGATAATGTTGAAGACAAAGTCCAGTGTAGATTTATCAAAGTCTGCACACTATGTTTAGACTTGTGTATGGTCTGCACACTGTGCTCTCAGATATGAAGAGGATTTCACTCGTGCTGTCTCTTTAGACTGAAGCTGGACTAACTCTCAAATGAAACTCTGAATCACTCGTTCACAAGATTCATGTCTGTCACTGTCACAGATGATACTCCTACTATAAACCCTCAGAACGATTCTGCAATGTTTGCTTGAGTGGACGTCATTGAAATGAAACGCGTACTGCATAATAGATCACAATGAAGGAGTCTCAATGTGCAATTTTTAAACAGTAAAGAACTGTTTAGCTTTTAAAAGGCAAGTCTCCAATGGGAGTGTGTGTGTGAGTGGCCAAATAATGTTTGGGATTGGCAATCATATTCATCAACTGATGTGACTCTAAGGGTGCTTTCACACTTGGTTCAGTTGTCTAGTGTGAACCCAAGTTCAATTGCTGCTCCTCCCACTGTCCCAAAAGCAAAAGCTTAATTTTTGAAGCGAGTGAGTAAACTAAAAGACAAGTGGGGTGGCCAACCTTAGCCCTGCCCCTGCGTTAAATATTTTTAACACTGTTAAACTGGAAAAGATAATCACCTGCTAATTTTGACAGTACTAATAAAAATAGATAGTATGTTTCCTAAATATCTGCAAGCATATTATTCTAAGTTTGCATACTTGTTTAAAACAATGCTACAGTCAGTTATTCTAGTATGAAATGTGGTTCTGTGTCAGAATGTCAGTTTTTGTTTTGGTCTGTGCTCTTTGGTCGACACCCCGGGTTGCCAGTTGGTGGAAAACACAGCATTAGATGTATTAGATATCATTTTTTATATTTTTAAAATCATTTTTCAATACAATCTTTATATTTTTTATTGCTTCCTAATAAAACATTTATTTTAAAATTAAGCTACAACCATGCTTTTAAAACTAATAGTTCTTATTAAATTTAAATTTTTATTATATACTCAGTTTATCTGCATTTGTATTTGTATTAGATGTTTTATATATATATATATCTATATCTATATATAGCTTCCTAATAAAACATTTATTTTAAAACTAAAACCATGCTTCTAAAACTAATATTTTTATTAAATTATAATTTTTATTATATTGTATTAGATATCATTTTTGTATAATTTTTCTTAAATAATTTTAATATTTTTTTTCATTGCTTCCTAATAAAACATTTATTTTAAAACTAATCTACAACATGCTTTTAAATCTAATCATGTGTTTTATTAAATTCTAATTTTATTTTTATTATTTTTATTTTTTTAAAGATAAAATTTATATATATATATTTTGTAAATCTTTTTTTTTTTTTTTACATTTTTTATTGGTTCTTAATAAAACATTTATTTTAAGACTAAGCTATGCGTTTAAAACTAATATTTTTTATTAAATTATAATTTGTATTATATACTCAGTTTAATAAAACATTTATTTTAAAACTAAGCTACAACCATGCATTTAAAACTAATATTTTGTTTTATTAAATTCTAATTCTTTATTTTTATTTTTTAGATATCATGTTTACATATATTTTTTCAAATTTTTTTTGAGATATATAATTTGTTATTGCTTTTTCCTAAAACATTTATCTTTAAGACTAAGCTATGCTTTTAAAACTAATATTTTTTTATTTAATTATAATTTTTATTATATACTCTGTTTATTTTTATTATTATTTTTTATATTTTTATTAAGCATCAATTTTTATATATTTTTATTTTTTCATGCTTTCGAATAAAAACTAAGCTACAACAATGCTTTTAAAACTAAGCCTAAACTAAGCTTTTAAAACAAATATATTTATTAAATTATATTTTTTATTATTTACTCAGTTTATTTGTATTTATTTATATATTATCATCAAATATCATTTTTCAGATATTTTTTTTATTTCGATACATTTAAAAATTTTTATTGCTTCCTAATAAAACTAAGCGCTTAAAACTACGCTTTTAAAACTAAGCATTTAACACAGTGTATAAAACCAAGCGTCTAAACTATGCTTTAAAACTAAGCATTTAAAACTAATTAACTTTTGAACCTATTGGGATACCAAGTACTGCAGTAACTTCTTCAGAGTGATAAATCATTGAACATCTATATTCCCCCTAAATTTAATTTATACATTTCATGAATTTCATTTGTCAGCAACAGGCTTATTATAGTTAAGTAACACTAAAACTATAACCAACACCATAAAAATTATGTTACTTCAAATAAAGTAAACACACACACACACACACACACACACACACACACACACACACACACACACACACACACACACACACACACACACACACACACACACACACACACACACATGTTGGGTTTACATGTTTTATGGGGACATTCCATAGGCGTAATGGTTTTTATACTGTACAAACCGTACTTTCTATCGCCCTACACCTACCCTACACCTAAACCTAGCCCTCACAGGAGATTGTGCATACTTTTACTTCCTCAAAAAAACTCATTGTGCATGATTTATAAGCCTGTTTCCTCATGGGGACCTGAGAAATGTCCCCACAAGGTCAAAATCTACTGGTATTACTATCCTTGTGGGGACATTTGGTCCCCACAACGTGATGAATACCAGGTACACACACACACACACACACACACACACACACACACACACACACACACACACATATATATAAAAGGGTCATATCACAGAGACACATATCACAGAAACAATCTTTATCATTTTTTATTATAAACTCAGTTTATTTGTATTTTTTTCTTTGATATCATTTTTTATATACTTTTAAAACTAAGCATTTAACACAAAACCGTTTAAGTGTCTAAACAAAGCTTTTAAAACTATGAAGTTTTATTAAATTATTATTTTATTATATACACAGTTTATTTGTATTTGTTTTTATATTTGTATTAGATATCATATTTAATATTTTTTAAAAACATTTGTAAATATTTTTTATTGCTTCCTAATAAAACATTTATTTTAAAACTAATCTACAACCATGCTTTTAAAACTAATAAAATTATTAAATTCTAAATTTTATTATATATATTTTTAGATATCATTTTATATATATATATATATATATATTTTTTTTTTTTTAAATAAAATTTATACGTGTATGTATGTATATATATATATATATAATTTTTATTTAATAGATTTAATATATTTTGTTTAATCCTTCCTGATAAAACTGAGCTTTTAAAACTAATAAAGTTTTATTAAATTATAATTTTAAACTAAAGTTTATTTGTATTTTTATATATTTCTATTAGATATATTTTTAATATTTTTTTTTTACAATTTTGATAATTTTTTAAATATTTTTATTGCTTCCTAATGAAACATTTTAAAACTAAGCTACAACCATGCTTTTAAAACTAATAAAATTTTTATTATATACTCAGTTTATTTGTATTAATTTATATATATATATATATATATATATATATATATATATATATATATATTTTTTTTATATATATATATATATATATATTTCCTTTACATTTTTATTGCTTCCTATATTTTTTATTAGATAGCAATTTTTTAGTTTTTTTTATTTAATGTATTAAATTATTATATACTCAGTTTATTTGTATTTGTTTTTATATTTGTATTAGATATCATATTTAATATTTTTTAATACATTTGTATATGTTTTGTATTTTTTATTTCTTCCTAATAAAACATTTATTTTAAAACTAAAACCATGCTTTTAAAACTAATAATTTTTTGTTAAATTATAATTTTTATTATATACTCAGTTCATTTTTATATATATTTTTTTTATTAGATAATTTTTGCACAGATTTTGTTATATTTTTTTTTTATACATTTTTATATTTTTTACTGCTTTCTAATAAAACATTTATTTTAAAACTAGGCTACAACCATGCTTTTAAAACTATTTTTAATTCAAATTTATATTACATACTCTGTTTATTTGTATTATTTTTATATTTTTATTATATATCATTTTTTATGCATTCTTCATATTTTTTTTTATTGCTTCCTAATAAAAAATGTATTTTAAAACTAAGCTACAACCATACTTTTAAAACGAATATTTTTTTTTATATTAAATTCAAATTTGTATTATATACTTAGTTTATTTGTATTTTTTTATATATTTCTATCGGATATACTCTTTTATATATTTTTTTTTAATTTAGATTTTTTTTTTTGTTACTTCCTAATAAAACATTTTGTACATAAGCTACAACCATGCTTTTAAACCTAAGCTAAAACTAAGTGTTTAAAACTAAGCTAAAACCATGCTTATCAAACGAAGCTAAACCTAAGCATTTACAACTAAGCGTCTAAAACTACACTAAAACTATATGCTTTTAAAACTAATTTAATCTTTTAAAACAAAAATCTGTTTTGCTTTTTAGATGACAGGACAGTGGAGACTGACAGGAAAGTGTTGGGTCAAGAGGGGGGTGTGGGATCGGCAAAGGTCCCTTGGAACCCAGGTCGGCTGCATCAGCTCTATTTGTCAGTGCGCTAACCACTAGGCCATAGGCTCTGACATGCTCTGATTCTTCTGCTCTTTTTCAGACGGGGCTGTAAGAACGTGGACAGGCTCTAGTTCTGCTGTAGTTCTGGCTTACTTGAGAGGCCTGAGTTTCCCGTCAGCATGTGTCAATCCAGTCTGCTTTTTCACTGGATGCTGTATGTCCAACCCTGGCAAAGAAAAAGGCAGAGCATTCTTCACACTGACTGTCTTTTACTCAAGTCTTTTTCCTGTCATCATTTATTATAGTACAACAAGATTGCTCAAATTAACTCACTTCACTAATCATATTTTAAATGTATATTATATATTGAAGATGACAAATGTCTCACCTCTGACTCTCTTCATTTTAGATCCACTGTTTCAAACCAGTCATGCTGCGAGATGTCTTCTATGATCGGCCGTTCAGTTAGATCACGGGTTAGACACTGAAGAATCAGATCACGGCATTCTGTTTTCAGGAGAGAGCCGCTTAGTCATGATCATGTGACACTAATGTTGGCATGTATGAAAACAGCTTTGTGTTGTACTATGCTCTCCACCAGTGTTTGTTCATTCTGTGCAAAGGCTGTATGTGTGCATCAATGCTATTCTCTCACCTTCAGATAAATCTGGGTTGACAAATCTGACGTCGGCTTCCATGACTTGGTTTCTGTCACGAAATGGAGGACACCTGTTCATCATCTCATACAGCAAGACTCCAAGAGCCCAGACGTTTGTTTGGACGCAGTAGAATTTGCCATAGATGAAGAGCTCAGGTGGAATGTAACCGTTTATTCCTGTGAGCAAGACATTTTCAGCATTTAGCAATACTTTAAAACATCTCATGATCAATAAATCACTACATGCTGGTTTCCACTCTCTGTTACACTAAATGCCAACTCACCTCTGTATTTCGTGCAGTTGTAGCCTGTCCTGTCAAGTAGATGACCGCAGCCAAAGTCGATCAACTTGAGCTCCAAGGTGTGTTTTCTCAACAGGATATTCTCTGGATGAATATCGTTATGAAAAACACCATGTTCAACGCAGTGCTGGACCGCTTGCACAGCCTGACGCATGATGACCCGCGCTGTTGTCTCACTCATTGGAGGATTGTTGTTGATGAAGTCCAGCAAGCTCTCGCAGGGATCTGGAAACTCCATGATGAGTGTGAATTTTCGGGGATGCTCAAACCACTCGTAGAGCTGGATGGAGTGAGGGCTTACGGGCTCTTCCTTCATCATTAGAAGCAGTGCAACTTCTGTAATGAGAGGTTTCGGATACCCAGGCTAGAGAAAAGATGCCACAAAAGGTTAGTTTGGTAAAACATGTATCATTTTAAATGTTAAGAGTCAAAGGTTTTTGCTGCTTAATCTACAATAATCAGCTCTTAAACAACTAAACACATATTATGTTTTGCCAACTTACAATTTGAAGATACTGATCCTGTGGAGTCTTGCGAATACGTTTGATGGCAACCTGCAAAAACACAGATGAGCATATTGAACACCTGACCTTACCTTGACCACGAAGAATTGAGTATTTAAGTATTAAACTATATGTAGGTGCTTTAAAAACACAGTGGATACAGATATTACTGTAAGAGCAAAATGTTTGTCTACCTTCTTGCCATCAGAAATTCGGATGCCCTCATAGACCTTGCCATAGCCTCCTCGTCCAATAATCTTTTTCACTCTATAGCGAGAGCGAATGGATTCTGAAAAAACACACAAAAACATGAGAACATATAAGCATTCGAGACCCTTTGAAGTGGCATAAAATGCTTAAAGCAGTATAACAAATTCTTCTGTTTTCGTCTTCAAGATTTGTAATAACTTACAACGTCATTTGCATAAACACTTTATATTCGACAAACTGTATTTTAGTTAATTCCTAACAAACAGTTTTAATTTATATAACTGGTGCCTTGTGACAATAAACCATATTAATATAGACAAAATAAGACATGTTCATGAGACAGTAGTTTCAAGCTAGCTGTAAACCAACTTAATTTTAAGTATATTTATATAAACATAATTAAAAACTATTTTTTGCTTCAATCAAATTTATCTTGTTATAATGATCACAGACTTACCATTAGTTGGGATGAAGTCTAAGGACTCTGGGGCAGGTGACGGCTCAGGATCATCCAGCTCTGGCTGAGGAGGCACAATAGGCTCCACTTTATTCTTGGAGCGGAAAGGACGCTTGACAGCCTTCCACACTCTCCTGAAGAAAGAGCGGACTCCTTTCCCTTTCTTAGGCTCTTCTGTGGCCTTTAGTGGAACTAAAATCAACCAATTTGATAACACAACTATTAGAGATATTCTCTGACATTGGATTAAATAATTAGTTGACAGTTTACTGTTATTCCTACATGAATGTCACTGTTTGTAATGCAATTTTTTTTCTCACCTGAAACCTCCAATCGCAGCCTCTCCATACTGTCCTTAGAGATGACGTTGGGTGTAGAGTCATCTACGTTGGACAGTGCCTTTAGTCTCAGGCAAGCTGAAGCCCCCACTGACTCAACAGGAAGTTCACCTGGAAGTACAGAGCTACTCTCCTCTTGGTAGCTATCAGAGCTGGAGAGATGGTCATCGTTCCACACGTCCAGGATGTCCACAGTTCCTCTCTTAATGATGCTCGTGCCTACGCTAAAGCACAGCATATCCTGGCTGCTGAGGCTCAACAGTTCCAGGCTCTCCACACTCTCTTTAGAGATGGACAAACTGACATCTGGTGTAGAGATGTCCAGCTCTGGTTGAGACTCCACTGTGTCCTGGGAGCAGCAGAAGGGGAGCTTCGCAGCCGTACATATTTTCCTGAAGAAGGAGGGCATGGTTTTCTTCTTCCTCCAGCTTGTATGTTGTTCTTAAAGTAGGAAAAACAATTACTAAAAAAATACTATGAGCGACAAATATGACCCAAGGTTATTATCATGAAGTCAAACTTGAACATTTTTTTTTTCTTGGCACCTAACTGTATATATAGTACTATTAAAATACAAGGTAATTAGCATAACTTTTTATTGACATTTTCCAAACAGATAGGCCTACATTAGTCAATGTATAATATTTACTACATTTTAAAATTGACCAAAGCATGAGTTGACCACTACCAGCAGACATCGAATGCTATGTTCTCTAATGCTAAAGCAAATATAACAAGAACACAACAGATATATAACTCCTAGCCCCACTCTAAACCATCTATTTAATCTCGTTTTCCTGAATTTGTGAGGTCTGTGTCAATCACAGTTGAAGTTTCAAACATAATTTCAATCTCACCTTTTGAGCTCTTCTCCACAGAAGCCTCCGTGACACTTTGGAGGCTCAAATGGCTCTCTGCACCCTCCTCAGAGATGGACGATAGTCTTAAAGACATAATATCGGGTGCAGATTTATCAAATTGGCACAGGGTGTTTCTCTGTGTGCAGTTCAGCTCGCTGTGTAGACTCTGTACGGTCCGGAGACTACGTTCAGACTCTTCTTCACAACTGTGCTTTCAGAAATGAAGATTGTAGTCAGCAGATGATTTCACTCGTGAAATTCGTCTTTTGACTAAACATTCAACTTTCACATAAAAACATAAACATAACATAAACAACTTTCATAAGATATTCAATAGCGTATTCAAGATTTGCGTTTGTCATCAGAATTTCTGCGGTCTCCAGGTGATGTTTGTAAACAGAACAGAACTGTTTACTTTTAAAAGGCAAGTCTCGCGATACGTGAATGGCCGAATGAATGCTCGAGACTGGCACCGCATTTAATAAATGATATGACTCTAAAACTGTGGAGTCGTTAATGTATGAAATATAACCCGACATCTATCCCCCATTCACACGAATATCACAGAGAGAGTGACTTAAATAAAATAAATTAAATATTATAAAACGGCCACGTCACTACCAGTGGTGGACAGTAACTTAAGTACATTTTTCAAGTATCTGCATTTAACTGGTTTTATTTTGAGTAACTTTTACTTTTAGTTCACTACATTTCATAAAACATACCGTACTCCTCATAAAGCGCGTGGTCCGAGACGCAGAAGCGGTGTCTGAATTATGAACAAAATGATTCCTTTCAATGAACCTGTTAAATCGGTTCGCAAATCCCACCAAACGATTCATTCACGAATTGGACTGATCCGATCGCAGCTGTTCTCGAGTCGATAACTCACTGATTCAAATGAGCCGTTTAGAGCGAGTCTCAACTGAATTCACTCGTGAGAACCGGGAGATCTTGTGAGCGCGCGCGCGCGCGACCGATACTGCGAAAAGTAAGTTACTAATGAAGAATTTTAGGATCAATTTTTGTAACTGAAAATCATATTGAGGTTAAAACTGTCAGTTATTTATAAACTAAATCTGCTTTAAATGGTTATCTATGTAAGCCTACTGAAATGCTTGAATGCAGGTCATCAACACCAGTGTGTTTTAGGTCAAAAAAATAATGACAGATTAAATAAAATAACTCATGCACGTTCATATTCCCCGCTGCTGTAACGTTAGCAGTTTTATTAAAATGCCTTATGTGACGTCTGTTTTTATGTTGTTTATCAACGGTATAAATGTGTATATTGTTTAGATCAACTAGCCGAGTAGACTGAATGTTTATTCATAATATATTCTGAAAATAATAAGGAAATACTGATAGCTGATAACAACAGGAATTTGGCTGGGGTGTTTTTACACCACAGACTAGATTTTAGAAGAAAAGACTTATGGAAATATAATTATATTTACCTTAAAATGTTCTTTCTAAATGTAGGCCTTATTCTCATGCCATTGTCTCCTTCTGCAATACAACAAGCTTTAAAACACTTCTTTCTTACTGGTGAAAATTAGGTGGTCAAATCTGTTTTCTCTTACATCGCAGTGTAAGCTTCACAGTGAACATTACTACATCAATTTCATCAACGTAATCCATATTAACAACAAAAATATATCTTGACTCCATATAATGGTTATTTTGGGAAATTCCCAGGTATTTTGAGCAGTAGGATTATATAAAAAAAGTGCTAATATAAACTTAAATTAAGTAGCCTGCATAAAATTGCAGTACTTTTTTACTTAAAAAACATTTAAAAAATTACATAAAAAATCAAGTACTTAGTAAAATAAAAATGTATATGTAATAATTAATATTAATAGTAATGACATTTCCAATCGTTCATTGTTTTCTCCATTTAATACAAATACTGTAGGAATAAAGCATGTGATTTAGGGCAGTTGTTTATTAAGAAAAATCTAAATTCCTTTGATCTTTTGACATATAAGTGGTTATCCTACTGTAAAACATTATTTAAGTTTTAGAACTCAAAACTTTATTGTTATTGAAGTGAAACAGTTTAACAGTTTCAAACCTGCAATATGAGGTAGGCCTAAAGTGTTATATTATGTCAAATTAAATAAAATACTGTATAGTACATAGGAGATAAAGCAGATTACACAGAAAAATAAGTCCATTAATACAAACTTAAATATGTTACACTGTATATGATGCACTGTAAGCTTTACAAAGTAAACTTTTCAAGCCTCAACCATCAACCTGTTGACCATTTCTGGCTTCAGTCCTGTCCTGCTAAATGTGATGACATTGCCCCAAGTGCTGAATGTCCTCTCAGAGAGCAAACTTGTGTCAGGGATGCATAAGTACTTTACCAGACAACTCACACATGGGAAATTAGATCCATGAAATCGCCACCACTCCAAACGATCAGTCTCACTGTCTGGTGCCATTGCCAGAATGCAGCTGTTCAGCTTTTGCTCAATGATCGTCTTCTGTGAACGTGAGGAAGATGCACTGCTGGTCTTCTTGAAGGAGCTACCAAGGCTCTTCTTGAGCTTCTTGGCTGATGGTAGTGGAGTAGTGACTGCTTCTCTCTCTCTTTCAGGTTGTTCCTCTGCAAGAGACGATTTTACCAGCGCAGCTCTTACCTTATTGTCCTCCAGCTTCTCAGTGGACATGTACATGGTCTTGAATATGGGGTCCAGAAAGGCAGCCATGGTGAGTAGCTCATCTCTTTCAGGATCAGTATACTTGTCATTAAAGTAGTCGAGAACCTTAGTCTTGATCTCCCATGTGGAAAAAAAATATACTTAAATGAAATATACTTAAACCTGGGCTGTTTTTTTTTTTACTGTAAACGAGACAAACTTATATCTAAAAGCATAATTACGACAAACGAGCTGTTTTTGAGATTGACCGTGATTTCGTTTTGTGGTCAATGGCCGGTGAATGGGAGTACTAGGGGCATAACTTTGAGCGCATCAAAACTAATATTTTTACAACACTAAGAAGGCTCGACACACCATGACACTTTGCTCGAAGTATCGCCTGGGTCTCTACACATGAACTCCAGCATTGAGAACATTGTTTGTGTACACAGAGTTTACAAAAAAAAAAAGGTTTTGAACAACTCACTTTCACTGTTTGAGTTTCCGTTCGCGGCCGTCTTGCCAGTCAAGAAGGTTAATATTGTTTTTCACTTGCAACAAAACAACGAATTAGCCGTTCATTTATATGGAAATATGCTTTAGGAGCTATCCATCCTTGCATTCGGAGATCGACACTTCTTGACTGGCAGCAGAAACTCAAACAGTGAAAGTGAGTTGTTCAAAACCTTTCTTTTTAGTAAACTCTGTGTACACAAACAATGTTCTCAATGCTTGAGTTCATGTGTAGAGACCCAGACGATACTTCGAGCAAAGCTTCATGGTGTGTCAAGCCTTCTTAGTGTTGTAAAAATATTGATTTTGATGCTCTCAAAGTTATGCCCTTAGTACTCCCATTCACCGGGCACAAAACGAAATCACTGTCAATCTCAAAAACAGCTTATTTGTCGTAATTATGCTTTTAGATATAAGTTTGTCTCATTTACTGTAAAAAAAAAAAACAGCCCAGGTGGCATTTTGGCAATAGTTATCTTTTAAAGTGCTCTATTTTCGGGCACTAATTTTGTATTTAATATACGAAAAGTTATTCTTAAGTACTTCTTAAGATAAACTTAAGATCATCTAAGTGTACTTAACTGTGCTATTTTGAGACACCATGAAGATGAACTAAAATGTGCTTTTAACATACTATCTCAGCATTTCCAAAAATGTATTTTGTTACCACTTATAATACAATTGAAACATATTTCATAAACCTTTAAATATACTAATTATATATAAAAAATAAACTTATTGATTATTTAAAATACATGAATAATATATAATAAATGTATACAACACTAATTTATAATGTATTGCCCACATATTTTTATTAATAAAAAATACAATTGTTGATTATTTAAAATTCATATTATTCTTTTAATATATTACTATTATACTTTAAATTAATCATAAATATATTTATAAAAGTTTAAAAGTAAGGTTCAAGTGTATTTCTAGTTGTAACTAAATATATTTTTTAAAATACAGATATAGTATGTTAAAATCACATTTAAGTTCAATTTCATGGTGTCTTAAAATAGCACAATTGAGTTCACTTTAATGCACTGTAACAAGATTACTGTGAAATTTACAGCAACTTGCTGGCAGCAATTGGCAAGTAAGTTGCTGTAATATATTCCACAGTATGCTGACTGTAAGTTTCATCACAGTAACTTACTGTACTACTGTAATTTTTAATACAGTGAATATCACAGTACCATAATTGCATTCAGATTAATACAATGCTGTTTTTGAATGAATGAATGAATGAATAAATTAATTTTTAACAAATAGTAATTAGTATACTGTACTATAATGAACATTACTGATTTAATTATGTGTAGTCTAAAAGGAAGACACTGTTTTTGTCACAAAAATAAAATTTAGTGACTTTAAATTGTGAAAATACATAAAATAGCATAGCATACAATACATTTCAATTTAGTATTTTTCAGTGTGTAAACATTTTTTTATTTTGCATAAACCTAAAAATGTATAGATTCTAACTATAAAATCTTTAGCTCCAGTACAGGGTATACATCAAACATTACATGACAAACCAAAAAAAAAATTTCATTACTGCCGCTTGTCAGAGAAAGTATTAACAGCATTATAAAATAACAGCAATATCAATTGATTTTATTTTGAGTTAAGAAGCTAACTTAGCAAAGTGTTTTCAATATATATTTTTTTTATATCAGTGAAAATAAAAAATTAACAAACAATTAACATTTATACAGTGGTGGCCAAAAGTATTAGAAAACTAGTATTTTCACCAGCTAAAATCTCACAGAATTCCACTGGATTATCACAATTAAGGGAAAAAATGAATGTTTGGAAATGTAAACTGATATTTCTTACTTACACTACAGCAAAAGATTGAAATAACTGACTTAAAGCCATGTTTAGCTGGTAAAAAACACTAGTGTTCTAATCATTTTGGACACCACTATATATATATCAGTCTTCATATATTACAGACATCAATTAAGCTTATATTTTGGTATCTTTTGATCAAAGCATTTTAAGTAAAACAGCTCTTTATGTAACAAGTGCCAACAGATGACCAAATATGTGATGCAATAATTCTGGTTTCTGCATGTGATGTTCAGCATGAATCCTTTTTTCTTTCCTGAGATGGACATGAGCTGGCATCATTGTCCTGGGCTGGAGTCTTCTTCCCTGCAGTAAATAAGAAAAAAAATGTTATTTATGTGGAAGTTTATAAGCAAAACTGACAGCTTCATTATATTTCAAAATATAGAAAATCAGATAAGGGTCTAACATATCATCAAAAATATTTTCAGTACACAAATATCAACAAATATCAAGGAAGGAATTTTATTTCACTATTTACAGGGTATCTGCAGAATTTTTTAATTATCAATTTATTGGCAATTTATGACCATTTTAAAGAGCTGCACAAGTAAAATAAACACAGTTGTCACAGCACAGAGGGAGGCAGAGACGGAGGTGAGTGTCTAAGATAAAATGTAAGTTTATTAACAGGTTTGGTAAGTATAGAGAAGCAGGTATAGAGGTGAGAGTTCTTATCTGAGATGTCCAGCGTTCAGGTAAGTATATCCAACAAGGGAACCAGGAAACCATAGAGTCCAAGGGAAGAGCATTCAGGGGTGTGATCGGTAGATCAGACAACGAGGAATGAATCTGTCCAGGTATATGTAGGGGAGCTGATTGGATCCAGGTGAGTAATTAGTAATCAGGTGACAGTGAACGTGTGTGTGTGTCTCCAGGGGGCGTGGTTGGTGGATCTTGCTGTGGTAGAACTCTGACATTACCCCCTCCTCCAGGGGCGGCTCCCGACGCCCCTCTCCGACGTCGAGGACGACCTCGACCGCGAGGGGCAGGACGTTCTGGGTGGCTCTGGTGGAAGTCCGTCAGAAGTTGAGGATCGAGGATATCGTCTCTGGCCACCCATGATCTTTCCTCCGGTCCGTACCCCTCCCAGTCGATCAGATATTCCAGGCGGTTGCCCCGACGTCGGGAATCCAGGATCTCACTCACGGTGTAGATGGAAGGTTGATCCAGGATCTCCGGAGGAGGGGTATCAGCTTCAGCTCCAGGATTATCTGTGACAGAGGGAAAGTACGGTTTGAGAAGTGACACATGAAAGGTGGGATGGATTCGGTACCTGGGTGGGAGCTGAAGCTGATATGTCACTTCGTTGATCTGCCTCAGGACCTCGAATGGACCGATGTAGCGGGGACTCAGCTTTTTGCATGGTAACCTTAGCCTGATGTCTCTCGTAGACAACCACACCTTGTCTCCAGGTTGGTATAATGGGGTGGGTCTTCTACGAACATCGGCGAATTCCTTGTGGCGTCGGATGGCTCGTTGTAGATGTTGATGAGCTGAGTCCCACACTCTCTCGCTCTCTCGGAACCAGAGGTCGACAGCTGGAACATTCGTGGGTTCCTCCGTCCAGGGAAACAGCGGCGGCTGAAAACCGAGTATGCACTGGAAGGGAGTTAGTCCGGTGGTCTCTTGGCGTAGTGAGTTCTGTGCATACTCGGCCCACGGGAGGAACCTGCTCCAGCTGTGTTGGTCAGCGGAACAGTATGACCGGAGGTAACGTCCAAGCTCCTGGATCTTCCTCTCAGTCTGGCCGTTGGTCTGTGGGTGGTATCCTGATGAGAGATTAACAGAAACACCAAGTGACTTGAAGAATGAATTCCATACATGCGAGATGAATTGTGGACCCCGGTCCGACACAATCTCCTCGGGGAGACCAAAGTGACGGAATACGTGCTGGAAGAGTAACTCGGCGGTGTTCATAGCCATAGGTAGGCCTGCCAAGGGGAGAAATTTGCAGGCCTTGGAGAAACGGTCCACTACAACCAGCACGCAGGTGTTACCCTCAGATTCTGGGAGGTCCGTCACAAAGTCAACCCCGAGATGGGACCAGGGTCTCTGCGGGATGGGTAGTGGCACCAGCTTTCCTGTGGGCAGATGACGAGGAGTATTAGAGGTGGCACAGACTGAGCAGCTTTGGACGTACCTGATGATATCCCGGGTCATACTGGACCACCAGTACCGAGATTGGATGAGCGAGAGGGTCCGTCTGCTACCTGGGTGTCCAGAGCCCGGAGACTGGTGAACTGTGTCCAGAAGGTGTTGACGCTGGGAGCTGGGTACGTAGATTTTACCTTCTTGACATTCCGGCGGAGCAGGCTCTTGGAGAGTGGCTTCGTGGATCCAGGTGTCAATGTCCCACTGGATGGGGCTAACGATGAGATCTGGAGAAATGATGTTTTCAGGCTCAACCACGGCATCGTGGGAGAATTGTCTGGAGAGAGCATCAGCAGGAATGTTCTTGGATCCGGGACGGTAGGTTATCTTGAACTGGAAACGTGTGAAGAATAATGCCCATCTGGCTTGGCGGGGGTTGAGTCGTTTGGCTTCTCGAAGGTATTGAAGGTTTTTATGGTCCGTGATGATGGTAAACGGATGGTTAGCCCCTTCCAGCCAATGACGCCACTCCTCCAAGGCGAGTTTGATGGCAAGTAACTCACGATTGCCTACATCGTAATTTTGCTCCGCCGGAGACAGTTTCTTGGAATAGTAGGCACAGGGATGGAGGAGAGTGGACTCACCAGCTGCTTGCGACAACACTGCTCCGACGCCGATGGTGGATGCATCTACCTCAACTACGAACGGGAGATCGGGGTTAGGATGGTGTAGGAGAGGAGCAGTGCTGAAAATCTTCTTAAGTTGTTGGAATGCTTCATGGGCAGAGGTGGTCCAGACCAGATGTTTGGGTCGACCACGTAGGAGGGAGGTCAGGGGTGCAGTGATGAGACTGTAATCCTTTATGAATCGGCGGTAGAAGTTGGAAAACCCCAGGAAGCGTTGAAGTTCCTTGACTGTACTGGGTTTGGGCCATTCCAGGATGGACTGTACCTTTTCCAGGTTCATTTGTACACCCTCGGGGCTGATGTTATAGCCCAGGAACTGAATCTTAGTCTGGTGGAACTCACACTTCTCAAGCTTGAGGTACAGCTGATGTTGGCGCAAGACTTGAAGGACCTGACGGACATGCTGGCGATGTTCGGCCTGGTTCCGGGAATAAATCAGAATGTCGTCAATATAGACGACCACAAACTTATGTAGAAATTCCCGGAACACCTCGTTCATAAACGTTTGGAAGACAGAGAGACTGATGGACAAACCGTAGGGCATAACCAGGTATTCGTAGTGGCCAGCAGGTGTTATGAATGCTGTTTTCCACTCGTCTCCCGTACGAATACGAACGAGGTTATAAGCACTCCGCAGGTCCAGCTTGGAGAAGATGTGAGCCCCACGGAGTTCCTCGAGGGTGGCAGGAACGAGTGGAAGAGGGTATGGTTGTTGGAGGATGTTGGCATTAAGTTGACGGTAATCAATGCAGGGACGGAGACCTCCATCCTTCTTACCCACGAAGAAGAAGCTTGAAGCAGCTGGTGAGGTGGATGATCGAATGAATCCTTGCTTCAGAGCTTCCTGGATGTACTCCTCCATCGCCTGGCGCTCCGGGTTGGACAAAGGGTAGACGCGTCCTTTAGGCAATTGAGCCCCAGGTAGCAGGTCGATGGAACAGTCCCATGGCCGGTGAGGAGGAAGTTGGGTGGCAGCTTGCTTACTGAAGACGTCCTCGTAGTCCTCATACTCCGCTGGGATCTCCACATGATTGTCAGTTTCAGGACTTTCAATCTTGGTTGATGCGACGATTTACTGATTTACTCCACCCGATGATATCACATGGATCCCAGCGGAGTTCTGGATGATGACGATGGAGCCAAGGACGTCCCAGAATGATGTCAACCGTGGAGTTCTCCAGTACCAGAAACTTGATTTGTTCTTGATGAAACAACCCAACTTGCAGAGTGATGTATGGTGAAGAATACTGGATCCGCCCACGTCCGAGTGGTTTTCCTTGGATGGTCTTGACAGAAAGTGCAGGGTTATGGCGGTGACATGGCAAGCGTAAGAGATCTATGCATTCTTGTGAGATGAAGTTTCCCGAAGAGCCTGAGTCAAGGAGAGCAGAAACACAAAGATCTTGTTCAGCAGTACGCAGTGTCACAGGTATAAGAGTCAGGTGAGCAGTTTCAATGTCAGATTGAATAGTACTCACCACCGGACGTGGGGGTCTAACAGGACAGGTTCGTAGCAGATGACCAGATTGTCCACAGTATAAGCAGAGTTTTTCTTTGATGCGGCGTTGACGTTCTGACCATGAGAGACGTGTTGAATCGATTTGCATGGGTTCTGGTACTGGAGAGCAAGCTGCCACCATGGCGGACTGAGGAGCGGTTTCTGGTGGCTGGCAGGCGGCTAGGCGCTGGGATACCCTCGTAGCTCGCTGTAGGAAGGTCTCCAACTCGATGTTGTCGTCATAGATGGCCATGGCGGCGCGAATATCCGGGTGGAGACCGTGACGATAGGCACCCAGCAGCGATGTCTCATTCCAACCACTAGCCGCCGCCAGCGTCCGGAAATGAAGGGTGTACTCGTGGATGGAAGAAGAACCTTGTTGCAGTCGGAAGAGCTGATCAGAAATGGTGAGTACATCTGTGTTTGAACTAAAAACCTCAGAGAAATGACAGGTGAATTGTTCAAAAGACTGAATTAAGGGAGTTTTAGCTTGCCATATTGACTTCGCCCATTGTAGAGCTTTTCCGGTGAGTAGGGAAATGAGAAACGCTACCTTCGATTCATCTGTAGAAAATTGCTGTGGTTGCATCTTGATATATAGTTGGACTTGCAGTAGGAAACCGCTACACTCAGCCGCTTCACCTGAATATGTGTTTGGTAAAGCCATGGGACTTCCTGAGGCAGATGGCGGCGCGGGAGATGGTGTTAGCGCCGCTTTGAAGGCTTTGATGAGTTCGGTGAGTTGATCTGGTGCAGGTGTTTCCTCGTTGTCCATTATGTTGTAGGTCTGATCTTCTGTCACAGCACAGAGGGAGGCAGAGACGGAGGTGAGTGTCTAAGATAAAATGTAAGTTTATTAACAGGTTTGGTAAGTATAGAGAAGCAGGTATAGAGGTGAGAGTTCTTATCTGAGATGTCCAGCGTTCAGGTAAGTATATCCAACAAGGGAACCAGGAAACCATAGAGTCCAAGGGAAGAGCATTCAGGGGTGTGATCGGTAGATCAGACAACGAGGAATGAATCTGTCCGGGTATATGTAGGGGAGCTGATTGGATCCAGGTGAGTAATTAGTAATCAGGTGACAGTGAACGTGTGTGTGTGTCTCCAGGGGGCGTGGTTGGTGGATCTTGCTGTGGTAGAACTCTGACAACAGTATGAGTGGAGTTGGAAAATGTACGGTAACATATTAAGCCATAAAATGACATACAGTTCAGATAAAGGTTTTCACACAAAAAAATTCTTATACAACGATTTTTCAGCCTTTATACCATTAAAAGAGATAAATCAAGTATATAATTTAGTATATTTATTTAAAATATAAATGTCCCTGTCTTAATTGTTTAGATATGTAGAAGGCACATTAACTTTTCACATTTACAACTCTGTGTTCTCTGCATAAAAACATAGGTCAATAACTAATAATTTGACCATAAACAGCTAAAAAAAAATGTATTGGAAATAAAAATTCTTTCTGTCATGAGGGGGCGCTTTAGGAGCGCTGAAATATTACGGTTTCCCTAGTAACGGCTGAACACAAAGCAGCATTAACGCTGTTTTATCAGGCATTATAGCCCGGTTTCACAGACAGCGCTTAGACTAAGCCAGGATTAGGCCATAGTTCAATTAGGACATTTAAGTAATTTTTATAACCATGCTTAGAAAAAAACATTACTGGTGTGCAACTTGAGACAAAACAAAGGCACTGATATATTTTAAAATCAATCAGTGCAATTTTATTTCAGTTGAAACAGCTCAGATTTACATTTTAGTCTAGGACTATGCTTAAGCCTTGTCTGTGAAACCGGGGGTATATGTTTAATTTAAGGTTTAGGTTTAAGATTAAATGAAAATGCCATCTTCATGATTCTGAGGACAGTCAGTTCCCTTCAGATACATTCATATAAAGATATCCGTGCTGCATTTTGATTTTGAAACATGCAGCACATATATATCATTGCCTTTTGAAGTTTAATCCAGCGATTCTTGTCTTTTTGTCCCTAACTGTAAAAGACCTTTAGAAATTATAATTAAGATTTTTCTTATACTGTTTAACGCATTAAAAACTATGGTCAGGCTGGTGAAACATTTTGGCAGCCCGACTGGAAAACACAATAGCCCGAGGACACTGGGCTAGTGATTATGCGAGCCATTTTAACTGATATATGAGGACTGACGCAGCTCGAGTAAAAAACACATATTCTTATGAAAAATGTCTTGCAGTTTTAACGCCTTACCTGTTTCTGCATTTTCGTCCGTTTTAAAGCAATATCCATCGCACAGTATCTAGCAAAAGAAAAACCCATGTGGCTTCAAACGGCTAATCCACAAAAAAACACACAGACGCACTTAGAAAAAATTTTATACAGCCATGTCAGTTCTTTCCCGAAATAATGACTTTAGCAATAAAATGTTGCCATGCCTGAAAATATATAAAAATGTAATGCGTTTTACAAATAATATGCGTACACTTACCGGTTAATGTGGATGTCCGCCCGGTTCCACCGCTCCAAAGAGTATAGATGTACCAAGAGGCGAAACTCTGTACTGATATGGGCAACAGTCTATAGATGCCGCTGCGGAGGCGTTGCCGCCATTTCGGCCTGGAAAAAGTGTAAAGTGTGTAGAAGATGCGAGCGAGCAAGTGGCAGAAACGTAAGCAGTGTAATTATCAATCCACCAGGCATGATTTTGCGTTTCACCGGTTTCCAAGTGATCCACAAAGGTAATAATAATAACAAGGGGAAATATTTTAACTATGAATTGATTTTACAGTGCATATTAAATTGTTAGCAGGACTGTTTGACATAACATCCGCCAACTCGCCAAATGAAGGTTGATTTCAGCTGTAGCGGGTAACAGTCACTCCCACTTAGGTGGGTTGAATTTTAATGATGTTTTATTAACAAGGTTCGGGAGGAGCACGATCAGATAATCAATCCATTCGGCACAGGTGCAACTTGTTTAACCAATCATTGAATTAGCGCATCATCTATATATTGCCAGCCGTCTTACCTCCATCCAGCGACAGTTTCTTGGCATTCGGTTTGGCGTTGGTCAAAATATCACAGTCAAAGACTAAACCTGTACCGGGGTTTTTTGGATCATCCGTTGCAATCTGCCGGCCTTAGATTCACTTCGCCTCGCTCGACACCACTAGTACCGCACGAGACCCGGCTTTCGAGCGTCGGGTCGCAGCGACAAGCCTCAGACAAGCCTGGGTCGCGCCCTACTTCTCACCGCAGCAAACCCGACTGCATGTAGTCACTAGCGAGAGACGGGCCGTGTTGTTAATTATTTTTAGGTATGTCCAGTGGTTTAGTGGACGATATACGCAGGTATACGGCGTATACACTATTTAAAACCCCTTTTGATGTGCATTATTCAGTAACGTTAGTGTCCCGCATTAGCCAAAATCATGACAGTCTACCACATCCAGTCATATGTGAATAAATGTAAATATTCGCTAAAGACAGTGATAATGCAGTCAGGACCGTGGCGCAGGCTTGCTTCGAAATGTATTTGATGATTGCGCCTAATACGCCCGCTCCTTAGTCATTTGAATCACTACGAAAACAACACCTTACAAAGAAAACTAAAAAGATTTTTACGATCAAAAGTTTCTTAAACCAGCGAACCCCTGTAAACATTCTAGTCCAAGGATCCAGTAATGCGTTCAAATAGAAAGTTAAAAACGAAATTCATAAATGAAGCGTATGGCCACTTCTCCAGGCATTACTACACCACTGGGTAAGTCGCTAAAGGCAGGTCAGTTATTGCTAAAAGCCGATAAACAATGCGATGCATAATTTATGTTCATGTCATTTCGTAACCAGAACACAAATGAAATTACTAAACTTTTCCGTGTGTGATGTTTCAGTAGCATTGTAGCTGGGTTTTTAAATTACACATTGTACTCCGAGATAAATAAGATAAAGATTATAGAAAATACGTTCAACTGTTCTTAAATTAACAATTTTGAAGTGACAAACTAACAACTAAGGCGCATCATAAGGCAACCATTAATATTTTGGTTCAACTAGCAACCTACCTGTATTTAGACTTTTTCACACACACAATCTCAGGGTAAAGTTTGTTCCGCTACAGGTCTGCTCCTGTCGTATGCCCTCGTTTAAAATAATGCTTCTTACCTTTTCTGTTTTTCAAGGTGTTGTTATAATCAACAAAGACACATTTTACTTGTTTGTAATATATATGGTCATTCAGGCTGCTGACCGCTGACAAAATAATATGCTCAATAGCGCCAGCTGGTTTCTGTTTTCAAACTCTGGTCAATTTGAGCGTGTTTTCTCAATTTACTCCGTTAAATTATTACAGCATTTATATCCAAATGCACATTTTTCCAAAGAATAAATTATACTTCTGTCGATGCATAAATTTAAGAAATAAGCTTAACAAATTTTATTATGATTTTGTCATGTTTATTCCTGGGCGCATTATTCAACGTACATTCACACTGTCACGTTAATAATGCGAGGGAGAGCTCGTACAAAACACAATATTTTACTAAAAAAAAAAAAAAAAAAGTGATGAGTCATACTGCACAGCCAGCACAAGTAGACAGAATGATAAATAAATAATGTACTTGATTATAAGCACCCATTTTCAGAATTAATAGACATCTATGAGTATCTATGAGTATCTATGATGACCCAAAGCCGACAAAGTTTTAGAAGAAATGTTTGCTCTTTGTAGAAGTAAAACATCGGTATGTATCATTGCACCACAAACCACTCCCCTTTCCCGTGACCCAAAGCTAAAACAGCGAAAAAAATCATAAGGCTGCCTCCGCCAGCTGTGCAAGATGTGCAGGCTGCAGGACTCTCCAGCATTTTCTTCCGCATATCTCAAGCTTCAGTGACCTACAGCTACAGCAGCCGAAACAAAAGCGAAGTTGCTTCCGCTTGCAACAAGCCTTAACATCTCAGTCTTTTCCTCCCATTACTTCTAATCCTTTTCCTTTTCAGTGGCCTACAGCTCCCATAGCAGACGCTAGTGCGAGGCCGCCTTCACTTGCTGTGCAGGCTACATAGGCTCTTCAAGATGTCACAAACCGTACTCGCTTCCCGTTGAAGGAGGCATGAGGCTGTCTCTGTTTGCAACTTAGGCCCACACATCTCAGCCTTTTCCTCCTGTTACTAATAACCTCTTTCTTTTCAGTGGCATCCAGCTCCCATAGCAGACACTAGCCCTATTTAAGTATGAGGCTACCTCCCTGACAATTGCGGCCCATGATCCTCTCCCTCACAGCTTTCTACTTCATTCAAAATAATGTTGTCTTTTTCCAGGTCAAGTTCTGGCTCTTAAGCATCAGGATGCAGCAGGCCATCAGCAAGCCTAGGCCGTGCCCCAGACTCGGCCACTCCTCACACTGCACGCTATCATGGCTTTCCTCCTATCTTTCCCATGCCTTTCCTTCTATCTCCAGCAGCAGACGCTAGAGTGAGGCTGCCTCCGCTGGCCGCTCAAGACCTCTTACTCTTACCCTCCTGCTACTCCTTTTCCCTATCAGTAACCAGGGGCTAATCCATGCGCAAGGCTGCCTCCGCAAACTGTTATGGCACCGCCCTATCTTCATTCTCATCCTTCTTTTCAATCTAAACCTTGGTACACTTTATTCACAGCAGTCCCACTACTTACTCCACTGAATGCTGTTGCTCTGGAACCACCCCCTGGGCCTAATATCATCAAGTTCCAGATTCTTGCAAAAATTCAGAGCACTGGATCTGGAGGCGGGCCAATCGCCAACCCCAGTACCTCACTATTCGCAACTCATATGCCCATAACTCATCCCTTGAAACCGCTCCTTGACACATCACTCGACTTTATCCTCCAAGCAATTTCTTTGGCTTGGAGATTTTCAGAAACCGCAATAACTTCTAAATTCAACGGCATCAGATTTACCCATTCTGGATAACGAAATTATTGTTTATTTGATTAAACGAAGACAAACCAAGAAGGAAAGGCTACTACATTGACATTTAACCTCCTTTCTCTAATTTAACCTTATCACACCCCTTTTATTATTTTCAATTTGGGGACGCGCAAGCTAAATCTGCACTGTATCCTCAATTTGTTGTCGACTCTAACAACCCCGTTGTATGTTAAATTTAATCATATTGTCACAGAGAATCCACCAGCCGTCAAATTCAATTTCTTATTTTGCATCGGACGGGGCTCCCCCTTTCGGTGCAGCAGAGCCGCGACTCCCTTCGGTCGCAGTGTGGGCCCTCTGTCTGTCATTCGAGTTACGCTGCGTACTCATCAGCGGATGGGCTCTCCCTCCCGGTGCAGCAGAGCCGCAGCTCCCTTCGGAAGAAGTGAGAGTCCCTCCATCAATCGCCTATTTTATTGCCTATCCAGCATCGGACGGGGCTCTCCCTTCCGGTGCGCCAGGGCCGCGGCTCCCTTCGGTTGCAGTGGGAGCCCTCCATCCGACGCGCCAACCCTCGCCTCGCAAGGGGGACTCTTCCTTCCGGCACAGCAGAGCCGCAGCTCCCTTCGGAAGCAGCAGGGGTCCCTCCATCAATCACTTTGTTTTTACACATTCAGCATCGGAATGGGCTCCCCCTCCCCGTGCAGCAGGGCCGCGGCTCCCTTCTGTCACAGTGTGGGGCCTTCCGTCTGTCACACGAGTTACGCTGCGTACTCGGCAGCGGACAGACTGTCCCTCCCGGTGCAGCAGAGTCGCGTCTCCCTTCGGTAGCGTGGGGGCCCTCCATCCGACGCACCTCGCAAGGGGGACTCTCCCTTCCAGTGCAGCAGAGCTGCAGCTCCCTTCGGAAGCAGTTAGGGTCCCTCCACCAATCTCCTTATTTAAAAATAAATAAATAAATAAACAAATAAAAATAAATAAAAAAAATAAATAAATTTTTAAAAACCCGCCTCGCAAGGGGGACTCTCCCTTCTGGTGCAGCAGAGCCGCAGCTTCCTTCAGAAGCAGCGAGGGTCCCTCCATCAATCGCCTCATCTTATTGCCTATTCAGCATCGGACTGGGCTCCCCCTTCCGGTGCAGCAGGGCTGTGGCTCCCTTCGGTAGCGCCGTGAGCCCTCCATCTGTCAGCCGAGTTACGCTGCGTACTCTACAGCGGACGGGCTCTCCCCACCGGTGCAGCAGAGTCACGGCTCCCTTCAGTCGCAGTGGGAGCCCTCCATCCGAGGCACCTCGCAAGGGAGACCTTCCCTTCCGGTGCAGCTCCCTTCAGAAGCAGTGAGGGTCCCTCCACCAATCGCCTCATATTTTGCCCATTTCAGGGTCGGACTAGCCCCCCCCCTTCTGGTGCAGCAGAGTCGTGGCTCCCTTCGGTCGCAGTGTGAGCCCTCTATCCGTCGCTTGAGTTACGCTGGGTACTCGACGACGGGTGGGCTCTCCCTCCCGGTGCAGCAGAGTCGCGGCTCCCTTCGGTCGCAGCTGGGGGGCCACATCCGACACATCGAATTGAGGAAAAAAAATTATAATAATAATAATTTCGTCACTCTCCTCCTTTTTCTTTACATAAATTTAGTTCTACGCATATTTTGGGGGGCAACCAAAAAATTCTTGCTTCATGGCAGCTGTCCCATGCATAAAAGCTTCTTTTGGGGAGTTCTCTGGGTCCGGCCTGTATTGCGGGCCCGGAACCCTTCCCCAGGACAGCACGCCTAAATATGCTTATTACTCGCTCAAGCAGATTAGATGTAAGGGCGAACTCGTGAAATGATGTTTTATTAACAAGGTTCGGGAGGAGCACGATCAGATAATCAATCCATTCGGCACAGGTGCAACTTGTTTAACCAATCATTGAATTAGCGCATCATCTATATATTGCCAGCCGTCTTACCTCCATCCAGCGACAGATTCTTGGCATCCCTCCTCCACCCCTACTCCCCACTTCTAATCTGTTTCTATCCTAAACTAGCAGGGGGAGTTCTCTGGGTCCGGCCTGTATTCCGGGCCCGGAACCCTTCCCCAGGACAGCACGCCAAAATATGCTTATTACTCGCTCAAGCAGATTAGATGTAAGGGCGAACTCGTGAATATACAGTTAAATACCGTTTTTTATAGACGCCAGGACACATTTCTCAATACTTAGGTCACTTTTGCAAAACTCTTCACACATTTCTCCAAACCGACTTTCAGCTTGGCAAAGCAGTTCATTTCACATTCAGATGGCACTATATCTACCAAAACACTTTATTCAGGTCTCAAATAAACTCATTGTTCCACAACACTAGCAAAGGTTGACAGCCGACAAACACACTTTGTCACCCACAAAACAATGAACTAAAAAACACTAACAACATTTAGCATTTCACAGTGTTTTCTTGTGTAAAACAAGGACACATATCTGTTCATAATTGCAATATATATTGTTTATAACTGCAATATATGTTACTGGAATGAATCAGACATGATGCAGAATTTGCAATATTTTATGTTGTTTATTTATTTATTTTTTTTGCACTAGGTAATTCCAAAATACAAGAATTTGTATACACATCATCTACTGATACAGATACATGGGTTATGCTAATCTATAAAAAATTCAACAGCAATAAAATATTGCCAAAAAATGCAAATGTCCTGTATGTACAAAGACTTTTGTCAGTTGTTGTGTCTGAGTGAGAAAAGAAGTCATGAAATTTGAGAGATGTAGCCATTGATTGCATTTTGTGCCAAAACAATGATAATTGATCCTCAGTTTAGCCCACATAGACTTCTGTTGTGCTCACTGTGTGAATAGTTTAGCAAAAGTGACCCATGTATTGAGAAATGTGTCATAGCGTCTGTAAAAAAACTGTACATTGGAATAAATGCTTGTCTGAGACGGGTAGATATTTTTTCAGAAGTAAAAGAATAAAATTTTACTTGTAGTAGTAGTTTTATACCTAACATTTTCACAAGCTGAAGTTATGCCCCATCTTTTGCAGATGTGCCCGGTGGGTCCAAAATCTTCGAAATGCATCCCTTGATAATATACCTTTGGATCGGCTGCACTCCTATAGAGCAGTGGTTCCCAAACTGGGGGGCGCGACCCCTAGGGGGGGCGCGGAGTTATGATAAGGGGGGCGCGGCAAGGCTAGTGTACAGCAGGGGCGTAGCAACCGGGGGGGACGGGGGGGGATACGTCCTACTCACTTTTAGAAACAGGTGATTCTGTCCCCCGCACTTTTTTTCTCCCGCGCCAATATTTCCGTCCCTGGTCTCTGATTTGTTACTTAGATTTGAGTGAAGTAACATTTAGCCAATCACAGCGCAAATCTCTTGGGCGTCTGCCATGAGCTTCAAATCTTGTTGCTCTTGTAAACAGAATGTATTATACTGTGTAGTGCCTGGAGCCCATCAGACATGAAATAACTAGTTATATTCCTTAAATGACTTCTCCCCCATGATTAACACCTATGTGCTATGAGCCAGACCTCTGGTCACTATCCAGCTCATCCCCCCACCATCAAGATAAGACTCCTACAGGAATGCAGGGAAAGATAGACTTTCCTTATTCTGACATGCAGTCCCACATACAGTTATATAGAAATGTACACGTATCAATGTGTTACCTTTTCTTATATTGTTGTTTCTGTTATGTATGTCGGCCTCAAACATTAATCCGCAATAGGTGAATTATTGTGCATGCTAAGACTCACGTTTAGAATCACTCAGTCAACCGAGAAGATTCATAGATCATGTTTGGTGTCTATGAGCAGCATTTATTATTCCCTAAATGTTAATGTTTGTGGCATCTTAATAACTCCTTGCTTTATATGTATTATTGAACTTTTGAAAGTTTTGTGGCCAAACAACCAATCAGCTTCCACATGCGAAACACCATTTTGAGAGACAAAGACTTTCAATCTTCCCTCCAAAACTCAGATCAACCGGATTGGACAAGGTCCAACTGTGGGCGTGAACGACCTACAGGTTTATAAACCTTCCCTCATCTCTCTCTCACTCTCTTGCCTTCTGGACACAAAGACACGTCACCCGCACCTCCCCCCAGATCCATGGGGGGGGGGGGGGGGGCTCACCTAGCAATGGAGATGATGAGGCCTGCAATACTCTCAAGGAACTGGAAAGGACTTTCTGAACTTAACACATACGGAACCAATGCACAACAACAACAAGCTTGCAAGTATCCGTCCTTTCTACAAACGTAGATAGCTGCGTTTAAGGCGTTTTATAAAAGAAACGATTTCAGGATGTTCAGAACCGTTTCATTCCTGTCCCTTTGCAAACTCACTTTCTGTCTCTCTCTCTCTTACTCTCTCTCTCTCTCTCTCTCTCTCTCTCTCTCTCTCTTACTCTCTCTCTCTCACGCGTTCTCTGTCTATTTGTGTTTTATGTACGTTTGTCTATGTGCGATCGTTTGTAAGTAGAATAGTTTAATAAACAACCATATATTCACATATAATGATTCTCTGTGCTGAATGCTTACATTACAAAAGTCACTTAAACTGTTTCGATCTCATATTGCTACCTTAAGCCCTATTCTGTTCAATTGTTTTAACTCCGTTCTGGTTAGTAAAAATGCGTTGCCTTGACGACGGGCCAACGTCAGAGTAATGGGTATCACTGAACAATTTGCTGGACAAAGAAACCAGTCTATATCATTATTACTGTTACTGATCAGAAACTGGAAATTGCGTATATTTAATGACGATTATTATACACGATTTCCTGTGAGTTAAACTACTTTCCCTGACTGAAATGTATGTTTTAAATAACTCATTTCATCCTATTCATTGGTCATAAGACCTGGTGGAGTTTTGCAGTGTATATGTGATGAGAGAAACAGTCTCATGCATATACACACATATATTGATCATCTTAAATTCTTTGAGCTAACCAAAATTCTCTACATTAATTGGCGTTAGAATGCGGGGCAGTTTTAAACTATGTGATGTGAGCAGCTCAGGAATAGTTTGTGTGTCTGCATGCTTGTTTATTCAAACTCGGCTCGCGACTCGCGTCTCTTTTGTTTGTGTGTGTGTGTTAGAACGGTGTGGACCAGCCCACCTTTAACACCTTCACAGATGTTTGAGCCTCTCGCACAGAGAAACTCAACCGCTGTTGAAGATGTAACTTAACTGCAGTTTATATATTGACCCTATAAAACGAAGAAATCTTTTATAGCGCGTCCTAAAGCCACCCTAAATTGAGCGAAGAAACCCTCTTTTTTTGCGTGAAGAAGTTGATTGAGCGATGTTCCTCTTTCACCTTACAAAGGCCATATCTTTATATTTTGAGTGTAGATAGATTAGCCATTGATGTGCACTCCAATGCTAATCAGCTATCTTGCTCCCTTGGGTTAAAACCTCAGCTTAGCTAACTGATTAGGTTGACCCCGTTTGCTCATCGAATAGATTTAATATAGTAAACAACTTCGCGTTATTACTGTACAAATCTTGATCGAGTGTTATTTATTTGTTTTGTGCAAAGCACACACAAGTCTTGTGTCAGCAGGCTGACTCAAGATCAAGGTGCACGCATCGTAACTAAGCAACCTTTTAATAGTATAACCATCCTATTAAGTTAAAGTTTGCAAACACATGTACCTGTGTTCAGTAAAACGGACACAAGAAATATACACCCGCGATAACGCGTCGCCATGGTAACTGCGCTTAGATGCGCGTTTAAATCCACACAAGGTGGAATCTGAAATCCCGCATAAAAGGTATTTCCTTCTATTAAATGATAGAAGTCTGTCTAAAACCTCTTTCAATACCTATGCCTGATTTCATATTTTTTGTTTTCTTTGAGCAACAACGCTTATGGATAGTCCCAGTCAGTCTCTCCCTTCTCTTTTCCTTTTTTTTAACATTATTAATTATTGTTATTTAAACCATAATGATAATTAACATAATGTATGTTTTCTTTTTTTTGTGTGTGATTTAATTTTAATTATTTCACCGCCTTAGATTCAACTCTCCCTTTAGCAATTATAATTGTATTTGCTCATTTTAAATTTTTGATTAAACAGTCTTGATTTAAATTTAAACTTTGACCAAATCGATCAAGTTGCACTCTCACTACCCCGGGTAATTCGGCCCATCCCAGGGGGGCCTTTCTCTCTTTTGCTCTCTCAGCTCTGCCATTTCCCAGGTGTGACGACTCCATAGCGCCCCCACCCGGTGGGCCCCGTCACTGACCCCAGGGCTGGCAGTCAGCTCACTTTCTCTCTTTTGCTTTAACCCTTTATACCTCTCTTTCTGATGGATTTTGTTTTTATTTTTCTCCCTATTAGAGACTGAACCTGTCTGAACATCAGTGAAATCTTTTGGTAACTACACCGATGAACTGAATAGCTCCAAAGTTAATTGCTCATCATTAAGTTTACTCATAGTTTCCTGTGTTTACCCACACAAACTATCTGACCCCTTCTTTACAGCTAGGATAATAAGCGTTTAGGTTGCGTCACCATCTGATGACATCAGTTAAGTGCGCAACACATAGCAACATTTTAGCTCATTAGTTCTGTACGGACTTGCATTGGCTCGTTGTGCTTTGTCTCTCCCTCTCTATTTGTGTCAACATGTCACCATCCAGTCTCGCCATCCAGTCCAGACAAGGCAAAGATGCCATCATGCCCTGGGTCTAGTGACTACAGCCCCTGAGCGGAGAACAGCCGGACGACCACGCACACAGGCGAATGGATCACGATCCAGTCAAGAGCTACGGCTGCAGAGAACCAATCAACTCATCTACAGCCCGGACCATCAGTGACCACGCCCTCAACAAGATCGTCTGACTAAAGCCGCAGCGGAGAAAGCTTCACCCACGACGGAACCAGGACAGCGCGCAGAACCGCCTAGACCATCTGGATGTTCAGAGATAGCGGATGAAGAGGACAAGGACCTACACGAGGAGAGAGGAGAAAAGCTTCAAGACACGCCTGCAACACCCCCACAGACTGAGCGCAGAGAGCAGTACAGGAGAACACTCCTAAACAGCGGAAGCTCTCTTTACAATGGCCCCAGGCAGACAGCAACACTCATGCCACGGCCAAAGCCTTTTAAGGCCTCCTGCAAGCAGCCTACGCCGAAGTTCAAGTAACGACTCCGCAAAGAAACACAAAGTGAGCTGAACCCAGCACACCTTAAAGAACTCAAATGCTTGCAGATAACAATATGAACAAACAGGAGAGCTCAACACAAAATCTCTCCCGGGCCTAACAGCCCACCGTTCACACCTCACACGCCAGCAAGCTGGCCGGGAATCTGACAGCTGTCACCACAAAACGCTGTCTTCCTGAACACTGCAGTAGGCTACAACACACGCCTGTCTGCAAAACATTGACTTTTAAGCAAGAACATTGCCCAGTGTGACCACGAGACAGATCTGCTTAGCTCCACCTCCAGCTAACAGGACCCCAGCCATTTGTACCAGCTGTCAAAACTGAATACAGCAGCTAAGAACATGACTGCTACGACCAGCATCTAAGCCTACGTGAGACAACGCGACAGGCACCAAGGGAAGATGGCATCAACGCCAGAAAATCTTTCCCCTCAGATATCCACATCACACTGTGAGTCACCACCCAAATGCTACAGCCTTCTTCCGTACAGCGATCGCTCGATTCAGCGGACTCTACAGACCGCCGGAAAACAGCCAAGCACCATAAGGCAATAAAGATTAGCAAAGTGATTGTCCAGCTGCCCCATGCCAAGGGGGGACGTCTGACTGACCAAGGTGAACAAACATACAGTGGTGTATGGGAGCTGAACACGCAGCGACATCACTGTGTGGGAGTGATCTGAGATCAGTGCAGGCCAACACTGAGGACACCTGTGCTCTGAACTTAACCTGGAATAGACAATGCAAAACCTGCTACTTCCTGTTTCTCACAGCCCTACGATACTCCCTCAACTGGGAGAAAGCCTTGCTAGATAAGATTACTCCCAGATGTTTACACTCTGGCGAACGAACTACCTGCATTCACCAAAAGGGGTCACTGTTCGGCTCAAAACACAGTGTGGCTAAAACCCTAACGCTGCACACACATTCAATGGAATACGTGAAGCAGTGCCCACTCTAGAAGCCACACCCCTTTTCTGAAAAGTAATCTTTTGCAGTGTACATACCATTCAGGTATTTCAAAGACTTTAAACAATTCCGTCATGAAGAGCCTAAGGGAAAATGGCCACTCAGAAGTGGTGCCAAGCTGCTCTCCACATATGACGATGATGCAGAACTAATGTCATGTACAAGGCTCTCAGCAGAGCCCAGCACCCAGATGACAACAGCTGCGCTGCACAAACCATCCAGCGATGTGCCAATCGCACCAGAAGACAGAGGGAATCACAGAGACCTGCCACCAACGTGTGATGTTTATAACTATCAATGCCTGCAGACCAAGGGTCCCACGCACACAAACCCATGTGCTTATAGACCAAAGAGCGAGGCAAGACACGCCCAGAGCAGGTACCTAGTGGAAAACGACAAGCCTGTCCCACTGCAACACCTTAAGCCGGGCCACCTGACATCACAGCACGAGTGACGGCAATCGGATCAACCCTTGTGTCACAGCAAGTCGCAAGAACTCCCTCTGAAAATTACTAACCTGCATAGACTCAAAGTAGGCTAAGCTCAGTTTCAAACAACACCACTCAGTTTGAAACAGACGAGCATCAACAACTGTTCCAGACAAGCATTGCCATCACAATAAGAACATTACATGCTATTCGTGGAAAAACAGTGAAAGGCCCAGAAAAAAACTGAGGGATTTTGTGGCTGCCTAAGGTTTTCAACAACAAAAAACCCACCCACCCAACCCAAGCATCGCTTCTAAGCCACAAGCAAACCCCTCACGCTGCTACGCCGCCTGCATCACACCCATGCACACTGGCTCCACCTACAAAATAGCTCTGCTAAAGCAGCCTCCACTGCTCCCAAGCAATGCTGACACTTAACCTTGCACTATCCGACCACACTAAGGCACTAAGCCGAAAACAACTCAGTGATGTCACACACATGCCGCATCTAGATGACACATCCTCACATTTGTTCCTGATAACCAAACACCGCCACAGCTCCCAGCTTTCCAGGAACAAAGGGGGGTCATTGCTGATGTATGCCCAAGATGCACCGTGCAGAATACACCAGAGTACCAAAGCCACTACCAACGAAAAGTGGCGCACTGCCAAGCATGCAGTGACAAAGGACATCAGAATATGCTAAGTTGGATGCCAGCTCGAAACCAGCAGATTTCAAACGACACAGCCCCTCTACGATGCAAAGCAGTCAGTCGACGAGAAACATCTGTGAACGTTTACCACCAGATGGCACCAGAAACGACACCCGTGTCAACTAAGAGACCACCCTTGTCACCACCTACATTGCTCACCAGTACTTCAGTGAAACATGCCCGAGTGCGACACCTGCATCCAAAGAGCGCAGGAAGCCAAAAGCATGCCGCAGCCAGCGAGATTCACAATAGGAACTGTGAACCAGCGTGTCTCGGACATCCAGCCCTGCCACTCACCAGGACCAACTGGAGACTCAGCAGAGTACAGAGAACGGCATCCTTCAGCCTAAAGCAGCCAACGGCCTGCAATGGCAGAGAAAGGAACAGCAGGACTGCGACAAATGGACAACTCACATCCAGCCTGGACAACCAGGAGCTGAGCAGCATCATCTTCTCCTTGGCCCACACCCTCAAGGGCCTCAGACAGGAGGTAAATGAACTGAACCTGCAAGTCTCCGAGTACCAAAATTAACCGACACCCACAAGGACAGCTGGACACGCCTGCTTTTCCAGAACAGAGTTTCTGATGCTAACAAAGAGCTCCTTGAATGAAACTCCACTGAGAAGTACTGAAAGATAAACTTCTGACTCCTTGCCCAACGCAACACCGCATTAGACTTCCTAAAAGGAAAAAGCATCCCATAAGACCAGCCGACACCTCAGGAGCAGCCAGACAATGTTGAATGGAGCAACGGGCCCACAGGCCCAACAGCAAAACCCCTACCAACACCACTCAGACCCGCTCAAGTCAGTGTCGACACCCCCAACATCAGACGCCTGATGACATTTGAGCAAAACAGCGGGATAACAGACACCTGCTGCCCTCCTGCACCCTAACCGGGTCCGTCGGAAACTTTCGTTACACTACAAAATCTTTACGACAATTCTCTGCGAACCCTGGAACTACCTGCCCTCTCACAAGTGAGAGTCCAACCAGCGATTCCAGACTGCAGGGACCACAGATACTAGATAACAACCACCTGACACAGACCAACCTGGGTCAGGATGACAAGTGACAGTGCCTCGACACCTGCTGCACCAAGCTCGAGGACCCATACCTTGCCACTGTCTATATTATCACACCTGATAACGTCGACCACGGCACCACAGCCACTCCTTGAAGCACCAACCTCCAGAGAGCCACCTCTCTCTTCCAGCCAGGAGTGCCGGGTGCATGCCTGATTGTTCCGCACCTTTGACGTCGCTCGCTGTTGTCTGTTGGACGGACAACAACGTTCGAAAGAGGGGATATGTAGTGCCTGGAGCCCATCAGACATGAAATAACTAGTTATATTCCTTAAATGACTTCTCCCCCATGATTAACACCTATGTGCTATGAGCCAGACCTCTGGTCACTATCCAGCTCATCCCCCCACCATCAAGATAAGACTCCTACAGGAATGCAGGGAAAGATAGACTTTCCTTATTCAGACATGCAGTCCCACATACAGTTATATAGAAATGTACACGTATCAATGTGTTACCTTTTCTTATATTGTTGTTTCTGTTATGTATGTCGGCCTCAAACATTAATCCGCAATAGGTGAATTATTGTGCATGCTAAGACTCACGTTTAGAATCACTCAGTCAACCGAGAAGATTCATAGATCATGTTTGGTGTCTATGAGCAGCATTTATTATTCCCTAAATGTTAATGTTTGTGGCATCTTAATAACTCCTTGCTTTATATGTATTATTGAACTTTTGAAAGTTTTGTGGCCAAACAACCAATCAGCTTCCACATGCGAAACACCATTTTGAGAGACAAAGACTTTCAATCTTCCCTCCAAAACTCAGATCAACCGGATTGGACAAGGTCCAACTGTGGGCGTGAACGACCTACAGGTTTATAAACCTTCCCTCATCTCTCTCTCACTCTCTTGCCTTCTGGACACAAAGACACGTCACCCGCACCTCCCCCCAGATCCATGGGGGGGGGGGGGGCTCACCTAGCAATGGAGATGATGAGGCCTGCAATACTCTCAAGGAACTGGAAAGGACTTTCTGAACTTAACACATACGGAACCAATGCACAACAACAACAAGCTTGCAAGTATCCGTCCTTTCTACAAACGTAGATAGCTGCGTTTAAGGCGTTTTATAAAAGAAACGATTTCAGGTTGTTCAGAACCGTTTCATTCCTGTCCCTTTGCAAACTCACTTTCTGTCTCTCTCTCTCTTACTCTCTCTCTCTCTCTCTCTCTCTCTCTCTCTCTCTCTCTTACTCTCTCTCTCTCACGCGTTCTCTGTCTATTTGTGTTTTATGTACGTTTGTCTATGTGCGATCGTTTGTAAGTAGAATAGTTTAATAAACAACCATATATTCACATATAATGATTCTCTGTGCTGAATGCTTACATTACAAAAGTCACTTAAACTGTTTCGATCTCATATTGCTACCTTAAGCCCTATTCTGTTCAATTGTTTTAACTCCGTTCTGGTTAGTAAAAATGCGTTGCCGTGACGACGGGCCAACGTCAGAGTAATGGGTATCACTGAACAATTTGCTGGACAAAGAAACCAGTCTATATCATTATTACTGTTACTGATCAGAAACTGGAAATTGCGTATATTTAATGACGATTATTATACACGATTTCCTGTGAGTTAAACTACTTTCCCTGACTGAAATGTATGTTTTAAATAACTCATTTCATCCTATTCATTGGTCATAAGACCTGGTGGAGTTTTGCAGTGTATATGTGATGAGAGAAACAGTCTCATGCATATACACACATATATTGATCATCTTAAATTCTTTGAGCTAACCAAAATTCTCTACAACTGTATGAACATCACCTTTGGGTCACATGACCATACTGTCCCCCCCACTTTTAAATTGGCTGCTACGCCCCTGGTGTACAGTCAACTGATTTTTATAGAGATTCGAAAGAGATAAACGCCCGAAACTACCTGCCGCGCCCGGCAGTATTCAGCGCGCACTGCTCAATGTGTGACGCTCTGATCAGTATTCCGCTCTATGAATGTGCGTTCTGTTCAATTGCTCACGCCCCATATGAATGCTCCACTCGTGTACAACAAACTGCGTGAACCCGTGGGCTTTCATTTTGACGGCTATATATTACTCAACCAGATTCTATGAGCATGCTGTGCGGTGCGTCGCGCAAATCCCGTCTCTTCAACTTAAATTAAAATGCCTCACTTATATATGTGTGAATTCGCTACAGAGCGTCAGCCTTGCGCTTTCACGTTGTACTTTGCAGGCTGCATCCGTTGGCAATCAAAAAGGGGCAGAGTGTAAACAAGTGAGTTTGTACGTTTTATTTTCCGTTTAAATCCTTATAAAACTATGTAGCTCTATACAGTGCTTAACAAACCTATAAGACCACCCGTCAAAAACTTTTTTAGAACTAAGAATTGTACAGTCATTTTATTAGGCAAATAACAAACGACTAAATTGTCTTTATTCACACATAATAACCAAAAACTAATGAAACAAATAAATAAATATATATATATATATTTTTTGTATGCCTCCTTTGGCCTTGGTAAGAGCTTACATTCTTTCTGACATTGTTTTAATGCACTTTCCCACAGTCTCTGTTGTTACTGACAAATGCAATCTTTGTGCAATCTATCTTTGAATCCATTCAATCCCAAAAATAATTATATCTTAGCATTAGAAACACTTCTTTGACTAAAGATCTTACACATACTGGTGGAATAACATTAAAAATGATTTTGGTAATCACCAGTACTTAGTTTGGGGCAGCTGTGATACAAACCTTACACTGGGTGCTGGTCCAATAAATTTGTTAACCGCAGTCAGGCATGGGCAGTATTTCAAAAACATGTATTTGAAATACAAAATACTATTTTGTATTTAAATACATTTAATCTTTAGTATTTTTGTATTTTCAAAATACATAAATTACTTTTTGCCAATCAACCTCTTTATTAGACTGCTGATTTCCTGTATCAACAAGTATACAAAATACCAAATACAAAAATACTAAGATTAAATGTATTTAAATACAAAATACATTTGATTACATTGTAAATACATTGCACTCATTGTCACATTTCTGGAAACACCCATTTTACACCTTTCTTTGAAGGGAGTAAAACACTCAAATTATTTTTAAAATGAAATATAAATGAATGAAAAATGAACTGAGGACAATAAGGACTCTAAAAACACTACCCACACTTTCTTTGTTGGCCATAAAGACTGTGAGACTAGTAAATAAGTCTAAACCCTGCAGTTCATAAATGTTCATTTTTGGGCAGAGGCCAGTTTGAGAAAATCTCTTTAAAAAAAAAAAAACAATGAATGCTGTTACATATAAAAAAATACATATAAAAAAATACATAGTAATTGTTATGAAAGTTATGAAAGTGAGTTCAGTCCTCAGACGAGAAAGAACGACGGCGCGTAAGTGTCTACTTTAATACTATTTCGCTAGGCGGTCGTTACTTAGAGTTGCTGCTAAAAGCACTTTGTCGTTTCTGTTGTTCTATTTAGTTATTCGTTTGTTTTATTTACATCTATTCACTGTTAGAAAAGGAGTGTTTTTCTGTTATTTGTCCTGCGATTGTTTTTGCTTTAAATTCTAGTTTTTATTGCAATCATTAAAATTGATAACTGAGCGTACGGCCAAGGGAAGCTTTTGTTTTTGTCATATCGTTCCCTTCTGGAGCTATTACAAGTGCGAAGCTGTTGCTTTTTGAGTTTCGATTGAGCCATTTTGCGTGCGGGCGAGACATTTGCGGCTGACTGAGCCTAGGAGGCGTGGCTAGCGAGAATACTGCTTAAATAGTTTGCTTACTTTCCATACTGCGGGAAAGTGAGTTCAGTCCTCAGACGAGAAAGAACGACGGCGCGTAAGTGTCTACTTTAATACTATTTCGCTAGGCGGTCGTTACTTAGAGTTGCTGCTAAAAGCACTTTGTCGTTTCTGTTTAATTACTTATTCCTAAGTATTAATTTTAAGCCGCTGTTCTCTTAAGCACTCTGTAGTTTCTATTCACTTATTCGTTAATATTAAATTTGAGCTGCTTCTAAAACGCACTCTGTAGTTTCTATTTACTTATCGGTTAATATTAAATTTGAGCTGCTTCTAAAACGCACTCTGTAGTTTCTATTCACTTATTCGTTAATATTAAATTTGAGCTGCTTCTTAAAGTACTCTGTTGTTCTATTTAGTTATTCGTTTGTTTTATTTACATCTATTCACTGTTAGAAAAGGAGTGTTGTTCTTTTATTTGTCCTGCGATTGTTTTTGCTTTAAATTCTAGTTTTTATTGCAATCATTAAAATTGATAACTGAGCGTACGGCCAAGGGAAGCTTTTGTTTTTGTCATATCGTTCCCTTCTGGAGCTATTACAAGTGCGAAGCTGTTGCTTTTTGAGTTTCGATTGAGCCATTTTGCGTGCGGGCGAGACATTTGCGGCTGACTGAGCCTAGGAGGAGTGGCTAGCGAGAATACTGCTTAAATAGTTTGCTTACTTTCCATACTGCGGGAAAGTGAGTTCAGTCCTCAGACGAGAAAGAACGACGGCGCGTAAGTGTCTACTTTAATACTATTTCGCTAGGCGGTCGTTACTTAGAGTTGCTGCTAAAAGCACTTTGTCGTTTCTGTTTAATTACTTATTCCTAAGTATTAATTTTAAGCCGCTGTTCTCTTAAGCACTCTGTAGTTTCTATTCACTTATTCGTTGTTATTCGTTATACTTGCGACTTTTCCTGCGCGACTTCACCGAGCAACGACACCGACAACGCACTTAAGTACTCCTCTCCTTTATTTCACTATTCTTTCTGTCCTCCTCTATCATGTGTTTCCAACTCATTCCGGTGGTCTCTTCACACCGCACTAATATCACACGCACACGTCGACGCAATATATCTAACCTGCGCCCTATCGACACTTCTTCCACTGAACCTTTCTCTTTCACGGTTGGACTCTGGAACTGTCAATCAGCTGTCAACAAAACTGACTTCATTTCAGCATTTTCTGTGCAATCTGGTTTGAGCATTCTAGGTTTGACTGAGACCTGGATTCGTCCAGAAGACTCTGCAACCCCAGCTGCTCTTTCTAATAAATTTTCCTTCTCTCACACCCCTCGTCACACTGGAAGGGGCGGGGGGACGGGACTTCTTATTTCTAACAACTGGAAATACTCAACCCATTCTCCTCTATGCAATTATAGTTCATTTGAATCTCATACAATCACTGTAACATCTCCTATTGAACTCCACATTGTGGTAATCTACCGCCCTCCTACTCAACTTGGCATCTTCTTAGAAGAGCTGGATGGGCTGCTGTCCTCGTTTCCAGAGGATGGCAGCCCACTTCTAGTCTTTGGGGACCTCAACATTCACCTTGACAAACCCTATGCTGCTGACTTCAATTCACTTCTAGCTTCATTTGATCTACAACGTGTTATCACTACATGCACTCATAAATCTGGCAACCAACTTGATCTCATTTACATGCGAAATTGTATTTCAGACAACATTGCGGTCAAACCCCTACACATCTCTGACCACTTCTTCATTACATTTGACCTACATCTTGCTACTTGTGCACCCCCAACCCCTCTACCGGTTACTTTTAGAAGAAACCTACGCTCTCTCTCACACTCCCATCTTTCTTCTTTAGTATCCTCCTCCCTTCCCTCTCCTACTCACTTCTCATCCCTGGACACTAATGCAGCAACTGACACCTTATGCTCCACTCTTACCTCCTGTCTAGATGTTATATGCCCTCTCTCCTCCAGGCCAGCACGATCTGCTCCGACAACCCCTTGGTTATCCGATGTTCTTCGTGAGCATCGCTCCAAACTTAGGGCAGCCGAGAGAAAATGGCACAAATCTAAGGATCCATCCGACCTCAGTACGTATCGGTCTATGCTCTCATCTTTCGCTACCCAAGTACATACAGCCAAATCTTCATACTTCCACAACAGGATCAACAATTCCCCGGACGCACGCAACCTTTTCAAAACATTTAATACACTGCTTTGTCCCCCTCCACCACCTCCCACAACTTCTATAACAGCTGATGATTTCGCCACATTTTTTACAGACAAAACTACATCGATCAATAATAAGTTCTCAGCTCCACACATACAGGAACTAAAATTGACCACAATCACGGCTGGAACTCCCCACTTCTCCTTCTGTCCTTGCTCGGAGGCAGAAGTAACCAAACTTTTCCTCTCCAGCCATCCGACGACATGTCCTTTAGATCCTATCCCCTCACACCTTCTCCAAGCAATCTCCCCTACAATCCTACCGGCGCTCACACACATCATCAACACATCTCTTCTCACAGGCACTTTTCCCACTACATTTAAGCAGGCCCGGGTAACCCCACTGCTCAAAAAACCTACACTTAACTCTTCACTCATAGACAACTACAGACCTGTCTCCCTCCTTCCATTCATAGCAAAAACACTGGAACGGGCTGTTTTCAACCAGCTATCCTTATTCCTCTCACAGAACAATCTACTGGACTCTAACCAATCAGGGTTCAGAAGCGGCCATTCAACTGAGACTGCGCTACTGTCTGTCACTGAAGCCTTGCGGACGGCAAAAGCTGAGTCCAAATCATCAGTACTCATCTTGCTGGACCTATCTGCAGCTTTTGACACTGTGAATCACCAGATCCTCCTGTCAACCCTCTCAATGCTGGGTATTACAGGGACTTCACTTCGCTGGTTCAAATCCTACCTCTCTGGTAGGTCTTTCAGAGTGGCATGGGGAGGCGAGGTATCCAAAACTCATCAACTGGTCACTGGGGTTCCTCAGGGTTCAGTTCTTGGACCTCTCCTCTTCTCCATATACACTACATCTCTGGGCCCCATCATACAGGCACATGGCTTCTCCTACCATTGCTATGCTGATGACACACAGCTCTATCTTTCTTTCAAACCAGACGATCCATCGGTAGCTGCACGGATCTCAGGTTGCCTGGCGGATATCTCTGCATGGATGAAGGATCACCATCTACAGCTCAATCTAGCAAAGACGGAACTCCTTATCTTTCCTGCCACTCCATCTCTACAGCATGACTTCTCCATCCAGTTAGGTTCATCAACAATTACCCCATCAACTTCAGCCAGAAATCTGGTTGTTATCTTTGACAACCAACTGACTTTTAAAGACCACATAGCTAAGACCGCTCGATCTTGCAGGTTTGCATTGTACAATATCAGAAAGATCAGGCCCTTCCTAACAGAGCATGCTACACAACTCCTCGTCCAGGCCCTGGTCATTTCCAGGCTGGACTACTGCAATGCTCTTTTAGCTGGTCTTCCAGCATGTACAATCAAGCCTCTACAAATGATTCAGAATGCAGCAGCACGACTGGTCTTCAACGAGCCCAAAAAGGCCCATGTTACACCTCTCTTCATATCCCTGCACTGGCTACCGGTTACAGCACGCATCAAATTCAAGACACTGATGCTGGCATATAGGACAGCCACCGGATCATCACCTGCCTACCTCCATTCACTACTACACATCTACACTCCTTCCAGAAGACTGAGATCCTCTAGTGAAAGACGCCTCATTGTACCACCACAGAGAGGTATTAAATCACTGTCCAGAACATTCTCGTTCAATGTCCCTGCCTGGTGGAATGATCTTCCCACCCCTATCCGGAATGCAGACTCCTTAACAGCTTTCAAACGACTGCTGAAAACCCATCTTTTTCGACACTATCTGACTCAATAAAAAAAAAAAAAAAAAAAAAAAAACCTCCCTTCTAGCCTGTTTTTCCTCTCTTTCTTGATCTTCTCCTTTTAGCCTGCACTCTTCTAACAACACCTGATATATGGTATTTTTGAACACTTCCTATGTTGATCTGCCTCCTTAGGATGAATCACTTGTTGTATTCCCAATTGTAAGTCGCTTTGGATAAAAGCGTCGGCTAAATGAATAAATGTAAATGTAAATGTTTTTTAATGTTTCTACCGGTTTCTACTCTAAAAGTCACTAGTTCCTTGTTTATTTTTTTAGTAAGTTGGCACACACTGAATTTTAATTATTACGTTTCAAATAAATGTAAAGTAAAAGGGGGGCCCGGCAGAAAAAGTTTGGGAATCACTGCTATAGAGTGTGCAGTGCTCATTTTCACCAGAGCCAGTTCAAAAGGCCATCGATGTGAATGTATATTATGAAACTAATGGTTTATGAAAATCTGTGTAAATATGCCTAACATTTCGAAAAACTGATTGTTCTTAAAGTACCTTCTAACATCTCTAACAAAACTAATGCCTGAGATTCAGTGGAGCCTGAAATTCCTTTTCTTTGCGGGTAAGGTTAGCCACACAGGTGCTGAGTCATTCAGTTGCTGTTGGAATCAAGACACTGACAGACATAAAGGGTCTTACAGGCCAGCATCAGCAAAACTATCTGGCGGCTGCCCGATTCTGTGAGAACTTCAATGGCCTTTTTGACTGCTTTAACTCCAAACAGCTGAAAGATTCTCACAAGCTCAAATGTGCAATTTCAGATGCATCTGCCCATTTTCCATTCTTTGATAAGTGTCTGGAGTGGCTCCCACATCTGAAGCTTGTCGGTGCTAACTCTAACAAGAAGCAGCTTCTCGAAGATCAAAAAGAGCTTCATTGCCAAGTAAGGAATTTGTTTTAGCGACAGTTTCCAGTGCAAAAGAAAGTACAGACAGTGCAAATATACTACTGAAGTGCAGACATACAGAGAAATACACAGCAATGTCTAGAATCTAATCTGATTCATCAACACAGTTTCACTGAAGATCCAATAAATGCATAAACCCAGGATAGAGCGTCTGAGTGAATGTGGTGTGGACTGTGTGGATGAGGCTCATTGTGTCAGAGACGCTGTAGAAGGACAGAGTTCACTCTCATCCACATACACTCCTATTCTATGGCTGGACACTACAGACAGTTCAGTTCGTCTGTTATTATGAACAAATGAGCATCTAGAGCAGGGGTCTCAAACTCAATTTACATGGGGGCCGCTGGAGGCAGAGTCTGGGTGACGCTGGGCCGCATCAGATTTTCCACAAGAAAAGCTTTGTTAAAAAAATTCCAATCTTCTCAAATCTCTTTATTTTTATTTTTTTTTAACACAAAATAAGATGGAAAAAAATAAATAAATTAAGAATTAAAAAGAAAATAAATAAATCAATCAGTACTTAATAATTATAATAATAATAATGAAATTAATAATAACAATAATAATAATAATAATGAGATTTCGCTAGTCAGCAACTATATGTGGTTTATTAACAGTTCTTTAACCTTTAACCTTCTTCTGAACATGAATTGAATGAAACATTGAAGAACATGAACTGTTGTTCTGAACATGGCTTCTCTTGCTACTCCTTGCTGCTAGAGACCTGGCAGCGCTTCCTCTTCGAATTATTTATTAATAAAGTAGTATTTTCTGAGTCAGTGTCACAAAGATGAAGTTGACGATCGTGACTCGGCATCTGCTCACTGGACACGCTTTTAAAGCCTAAATGCATCTTTATGAATAAGGCCTATAGCTAATAAAAGTTTTGTTTTCGATTTGAATTATTTTGTTTTACAGTAGTGAAGTAATAATTTAAAGTAAATTTATTACTATTACCTTTATGAACAAAAATGAAGTTTCACACAGCGCTTTTATATTTATGGATTTTAATTTAAATCGTGAAGGCTAAATGGATCTGTCTGCCGCTGGCTGCTTGTTCGTTATTTTAAAAAACAAAAGCTTGAATATCACAAACAAGACGTGTTCCAAATATATTTCTAAATTAACTTTATAAACTAAAGAAACGAAAATAAATGTAATTACTTTGCTATTAAAAACAGCAGCTGTGCAATGGGGAAGAGAAGGAGAACTCCGTCAGTAATTCTGATCAGCTGTCAAGGTTGTTAGGAATTTTTGCAACGAATGTTTGTTTAATAGCCTATTAAACACTTATTTAGGCTACTTTCTTATTCAAATGTATTATTTCTTTGATTTATTTTAGCGTTTTGTAGGCTGCTTGTTCACTGACGGAATTGCTAAAATAAACACGCACGTTTGTTAATGCTTGAGCCTCATTTATTTTGAGTTTCAATATAAAAACACCGTTTTTATGGAGGACCTTTTGATCTTTAACAATTGTGTATTACTGATATTTCTCCAAAAAAAAAAAAAAAAAAAAAAACACCGTTTTTACATTGCGCTGAGTATTTATCGTCTCCCTGTCTGTGTTCCAGTCTGACACGCTCATTCAGTAAAGACACAGACTGTCAGAATGGACTTTTATGCATAAATGGAAATGCTCGTGTGAATTTGTGACATTTACAGATAAGGATATGACCGCAAACTGAAAGTGTTCATGCTGAGGATGCAAACGGATCTCAAAGCGGCATCTCAGTCTGTTTCCTCCACTATTTTTAGATGCATTTTGTCTATAGAAATGCGTCATTCTGTGCTTTAATTTGACGTGATTCTCTGAAGTTGGATGTGCACTGTGGGCGGACCCGATTAATCCATAATGAATTATCGTTGTTGTCGTAGTTGTTGCAGTCCTAAATTAATATATATTTATATACATTTATATACGTAATGTATATAGGCCTACGTCGTATAATGTCCCACTGGGCAGCAACTTAAAAAAAAGTGTTGTGAACGCAGTGCGCTGGGACAAATGTCTGCGTGTGCCCAATAGAAACGCGGCAAGAAAACACTCCATGGCAACGCTGCTGTAACTTTCACTCATTGAGAAATGTTTCTCTGCTTGCGTCAAGCTCGGCCCGCCCCCAAGAGCCATATACCCCACTGTGATTGGTAGGTTCGCGCAGCTCCGCACACAACACTGTTAAGTGCCATACATATTAAACTCGCGGGCCGCAGTAACATTAAACTTTCATATTAAGGCGGGGGCCACAAAATATCGTCCTGCGGGCCGCAATTGGCCCGCGGGCCGCGAGTTTGAGACCCCTGATCTAGAGGGAGAGCAGAACAAACTCCAGGATTGATCATTACGTCCAAACACACATTCATCACCTTTTCCTTTCCTGCTGATGCTTTTATATGAGACTGATATCTGTACTAGGGGTCGACCGATTATCGTCTCGACCGATTATTGGCGCCGATATTAAGCATTTTTACCATTATCGGAATGCGTTATTTTCAAAAACCGATTTGCAGATAAAAATAATTTAATTTTGAAATGCGCTCTTTGGCTCCGACGCAGCCTGTCAAAGCTCACCACTCTGTGCCCTAGAGCAGTCTCCGCCCACCGCGCATCTGATTTGTTGGGAGTCGCGAGTCCGACCAATCAACTCGAAGGCTGAAGGCACTGAAGACACATACAAACGCTTGCTGGCAAGTACTGCTCACTGCAGAGCCAAATGGCCTCCAGCTCCACCTCTCTTGATGTCCAGCTCCACCTCTGAGTGAAGAAATGGGTGGAGTTAAGGTTAGGGATAGGGTTAGGGTTAGGGTGTGGTTAGGTGTCTATCTCAACCCCTTACCTCCAGCTCAATGTTATCTTGATTTCCCGAATGCGGAAAACACGGACGGAATCGCGGAATCCAGTCTTTCTGCACTCTAAGGCGCACTGGATTATAAGGCACGCAATGAATGGCCTATTTTAACCCTTTAGCACGTACGATCACACCGGTGTGATTTGTCTTGGCTGGTACCTGAAGCGTACGATCACACCGGTGTGATTCGAACGTTTGCCGCATCACGTCATCAGCTGCTGAATTCAAATCGGTTTTGGCGCGTTGGCTGGCTCTGAGCCAGATCGGACGTGTTGAGAGCTTGTCATATTATCACAACTATTCAGTGTTTTCAACCATATAATGCTTATTTTAGGTTTCAGACACTTAAATACACAAGTACTAGCAAAACCATACATTTATAGTTACACACTGATGTCTATGGAAGCGGCAATAATGATCCTACAAATATATTCTGACAACATATTTTATTGATATCATATACAGATTATGTAGGTAACTATAACGTTCACTCTCCTCTTCTCCCAGCTCACCAGAGACTTACTTTAATGTCTTTCGGGAGGAGAGGATGAATTTGCGTGTTGTGAATCCCACAGCTCGGATTCAGCGCGAACAAACATGGCGGCGCCCATCACCCGGTACAGATTAACTAATGCGGTCATTAGAAAAGTGTTTGGACTTTTAAATACATTTACTTGCACATATTTTGAAATCGAAATATAAGATATTTCATAATATAGTGAGCATGCTTGTGAATATTAATAATAAAAAAGGAAAAACAAAATAAAAGCGATCCATGTGTCTTACAGTGCTGTTGTGGCTGCGGTGTGTCACATGATGTGTCGCCATGGAAACAGTAATGCGAAACATTCCAAAATAATAATCGCCTAAAAAAACTCACTCTTTGGGGTTAGATAGAATATTTTAAGCTCACGTGTGAAAATTAAAACTGTTTTCATATATAAGGCGCATAGAATAGAAGAGGCAGTCGGGGACGCATTCTGATCGGATGTTTTCCATGTTTTTTTTATTAGTAAACTCATTTGTAAAAAAATAACTTATTTGGTTAAAAGATAAATGAATGTTTTATGCCTTCATTTGCACTGTACTGTAAATTAAAACTAATGGAAATGTGTAGACACATATCGGTTCAAAATATTGTTTATCGGTGCATTTGATTTGTAATAATCGGTATCGGCCCTGAAAAACACATATCGGTCAACCCCTAATCTCTACACCAATCATCCCACTCCACTCAATCTCCCAGTAACAGCGTCCACAGACTCTCTCTCTACAAAACACCTGAAGATTACATCCAAGTAACTTACTGTATAACCCAGCGTTTCCCAACTCCAGCTACAAAATATGCGGTGGTCTGAGGACTGGAGTAGGGAAACACTGGTATAACGAGCCCATCACAAGAATGCAGCTGTAAACAGAATAATCCAGATAATCCATCTGATTTATTACAGGTGATCTAATATGAACCAGAGCTCAGAACTGTCCGTCTTGACTGTGTTTATTTCACTCCTTCCCTCATTTCAGCCGTCTGCTCTCACCTATATTTCAGTCGAGGCGCATCTCAAGCGAGATCAAAGACGGATATCACATTACCACACTCACGTGTTGTTGCTAATAAACATGATATAATTTCAGCTGTTTTTATATGAAAATAAATTTGATGAATACCACATGGCTTTTTACTCATGCGTCTCTCTTGTCTGTCTTTCTTTATCCAAAATGTATGCAGAAATTTACATGAACTTTTTTTATAATGGGACTGTATATAGATCCTTTTTTACATTTATGGGGTTCTCAGAAAATTAAATAGTCATAGTTTTGTAAACTTCTTTAGTGGTAAATGGAAACTGCCACAAATATGTTTTTGTGTCCTCATTTGCTCCAATAGCAAAATAAAAATAAAATCCCTGACAGTGTTTCAATGACTGTCCAAAAGAGGAATAAATACCCAATTTTGAGTCGCTTTGAATAAATGTAAATACAAAAACAAACAAAATAGCAAGAGATTGATTACAATAGTCAAAAGAGTGATGGATCAAAATTGCCATCACACTCTCTTTGTAACAGTTACACAGCAGCATTAACTAGTTTTATGTGAATTTAATGGCAAGGTAAATGAAAAAAATAGACAAAAGTATTCCTAGATTTACAATGTTAATAACTTTAGAAATGCATCATCACGAAATTCGAAATTCTATTCTATATACAACATTTCTTTGATGTGTTTGTGATTCTAGAGAGCAGTGCACCAATGGGACTTTTATTTTGCTCTGGTGATGTGACGTCTTTAAGACGCGCAGTGCTCCTCATCTGTTGTGATTCATCTGCAAAAGGTTTGTAGTTTTGTGTTTTTATATAATGCAAACTGTTACATCAACTAAAGCGTTTTTTTCAAGCTATGTTAAATAAATGCAGTATTGTTAAATGTAACGTTGCAATGTTTTATTTAGTGATTTAGATACTTAGTTAGCGTTAGCCTTTAGTAACAGAGAAGTGCGTCTCAGTTCGCTCTCTATATCATGAATCAATCGTGTGATGATAAGAAGTGATGAGAGAAACTGAGAATCCGAATCATTTGAATCAAATCATTTGTGAAATGATTCAGTGATTCGATTCAGCGGCACGCGGACTACAAACGACAACAACAAACACAAACGAGTGAATCACAACCGAGAATGATTTCATGAGAGTGTAATATATTAGATATGAACAAATAATTGAATACCAAATGTAAATAAAAAATAGCCTGCCTAAATATGAACGTTCTGTGTAATTTATCAAATCTATTGCCTCTGTTTTACTAGTGCACTGACTGAACTGGGGGCTGATTGAGACGCACAGAGATTTAGTTTGCATGCATATTTCTTTCTATTAATTATTCTCATCTTAAACAGGACAAGTGTTCAAATACACAAAAAACTCCTGGAGGATCAACAGAGATCCATGTGACACAATATTATAAAATGACATTTATTAAAGAGGAGATTGAAGACATGAAGATTGAAGAAACATTGAAAGATGAAGATATTGAGGAACAAACAAAGATGGCATTTATTAAAGAGGAGAGTGAAGACATGAAGATTGAAGAGGCATTCAGAGTCAAACATGAAGATCCTGAGGAACAAACAGGTTGGGTTTTTTTGTCAAAGCTGAAATGAATTGTATTTATGAATAATGTCACAGGAGTTAAGAAATGTGGAGACATTCAACAAAAGTGTTGAGATGACACTAACACAGAATATCTTGCTTTCACGGTGTGCATTTGTTATGACGTCATGCATTACGATTGTAACAGTAAAATGGAATTAACCTAAACAATGTGTGTGTGTGTGTGTGTGTGTGTGTGTGTGTGTATATATATATATATATATATATATATATATATGTATAAACCCAATATTTGCTTCTAATATTAAAACCATTTATTTCAATCACTTTGGCTAATTATGCAAAAGTAAGAAAATTACTCATTTTGTTATTTTGCACAAAAGCAAACCTTGAAATGTGAGTATAATATTTGGCTACTGCATGCGGTCTACATTTGTTCATTTAAAGTATTTGGTAAGCAAATAAAACAGCCAGGTTACATCTAAATGAATCCGCATACGACTGAAAACAGCCCTTTTGTTTTCAAATGTTCTCCATTCACACTGAAATGTCAGAAAACTTTAAATTCATCTTACTGCGCATGCGTGAAACCTCATTAAAGCTCACAGAGATAATACAAATGGAATGAATTGTACTTTTACATGCAGTTCTTCTAATAAGATCATTGAATTTACCAAAATATTTTTTGTTTTTATTTTTAGAACAAGACAATGGAGGACATACAGAAAAACAGTACAAAATAGGCGAAGACAGTGCTATACAGAAGCTAAAACAAAAACACAAACATTCAGGTTTAACTTAGATGTAATAATGTGAGGTGTAATGCTGCGTTCACACCAAAATGCGAAAATGCGTCAATTCGCGCCGCGTTAACCAATCAGGAGCCTGCTTGATGCTATGGCGGCAGGCCCGCCCGGAGTCACTCATTCAAAATGGAGGAGCGTCTAATTTCGGCAGTGAGTAGTCGGCCGGAATTGTACGACACTACTTCTTATTTCTATAGAGACAGGAATAAAAAGGACCTCGCTTGGAAGAGTGTCGTTGAGGAGATTGGGCAACCTGGTAAGTTGTAAACAAGTTATACATTTTACACATTTGAGTTACGTAACTTACACGTTTATCGACCTGCGGCCTTTCCGCCGTTTTTTATAACTATTTTCCCCCTAATATACAGCTACTTTTCGTTAACGAGAAAATGTGTTTATTCAGAGGACATGTGCAGGAAAAAATGGAAGAGCCTCAGGGACACGCACCTGAAGGAGAAGAGGAAGGAGATGGATAAGAGGAGTGGGTCAGCCGCAGGGTCGGTGAAGAAGTGGAAGTATTCACAGATCCTGGGATTCCTCGATTCCAGGGACCAGGGAGAGGGAGAGGTGGAAGCAGGGGATATGGAAATAGGTGAGTTTTCCAATTAAGCCAATTTACAAGGCACATGCTGTCATTGTTTACAGATGAAAAGTATAATGTAATCTCTCTATGACTGTTAACATTTAATATTGTCTTGACAGAGCCTACTGATAATGAAGAGGCTGATCCGAGATCCCCTGCCGCTTCTCCTGTCTCCCCAGTCCCTGGTGCTTCGCCCCCTGCTGCTGCACCCACAGGTGTGTGAACATGTTTCATGCAGAAAACATCAGTACAGTATCCACTCATAGCTTTTACATTCACTAATAATCATTGTATTTGTAAATGCAGACTAAATTCTATTGCAATGTATGCCACCAATCATCTGCATACATACATTTTAATAACTGTTCATTTGCATGTTTATGGTCCTGATGTTTATATGTCTGAAGTATAACTTTAATTATGTAAAATATGTTAAAGCAAGTTCAAAATAATTTCACACTTGTATTTAAGCACTGGCTATGTCACTCACACAGGCACAGATATTATTCTCCCAATATCTAGACAATTTTGTTATTTCAATTATCATCTTTCTGTCTTCTCATGCACTGTGTGTTGTATTTTTGATTACACAGGCCAACAGAGGAGGAGAGGCATCTGGCGGCCCCGTGATGGTACGTCGGAGGTGGAGCAGACGCTGCTCGAGCTCCTGAGGTGTCCTCCAGCTCCTCCACCACTGCTGTCTGCTGATGAACACTTCCTCCTCAGCCTTCTGCCTTTTCTGCAGAGCATGCCGCCTCAAACAAAAGAAATGATCAAATTTCAAATGTATCAATTGGCGATGGAATAAGCACCGTTGTGCTAAATTTGGAACAATTAGACCCCCGCAGCCCATAGTAGGCTTTAAAAAAATAAAAAAATGAGGCAGCAGGCTCTGCAGGAAACGCAGAATGCCCTCCTTCCTCTTCTCCTTTGTTCCCTGAGGCTTTTCCACTCTTGCATCTTCCAAGCGAGGTCCTTTTTATTTCTGTCTCTGTATGTAAATAGTTTGTACATATTGTATTTTTTAAAGTTTATTTTGTTATTTTAAATTTATAATCAAATTATTTTATGTTTGGCCTGAATAGGCTTTTTTCCCTCCCTGATAGGCTGCTCCTGTCTTTGAACTTGGCAGTGTTCCATTCACTCTAGAGCAGGGAGGACGAACTCCGGTCTTGGAGAGCCACCGTCCTGCAGATTTCAGCTCCAACCCTAATTAAAACTCACCTGCCTGTAGCTTTCTAGTAACCCTTCAGATCTTGATTATGTTGTTCAGATGTGTTTGATTAAGGGTTGAAGCAAAACTCTGCAGGTCTGCGGCTCTTCTGGACCACCGTTCGCCGTTCGCCACCCCTGCATGCTTGTTCTTAAGCAGTCCTTAATGTCGGTTTAATACATATTGTTTAATACATTTGAGATGTTGTGTTTTCCTCAGGACATATTCTCCATCTGTAAACGTTAGAAAGTCATGCAAACATATCAAGTTTACTGTAAGGAGTGGACGAGGTTTACACAAGTAAACGAGTGCTGCTGCACGCTAAACAGACAATGAGCACAATATAGTAGTAGCTCAATAATTCTGGGAAAAAGTAGACATTTTGCTTATATTATTGTTTTTGGACAAATGTGACATGTGTAATTATAATCATAAATGTAAGTTATTTTTATCATAGCAGTAAATGAAAACAAAATGTAAGCTAATACTGTCTTAATTACTAACTCAAATGAGTAAATGTCTGTTCCTCTTCCCAGTTAAAATGAAGGCTGTTTTCTATTATTTCATTTTTAATTTAGTTCCTTAAAGACTCATTTAAGATTTGTGATTGTTTTATATATATATTTTTTAAACAACATCATTAAATCTTGGGCACAAAACAATAAATACAGTTGTACGTAGTGTATGGTTTTTATTAATTTTTATTTTTATGCATTGCATTTCTTATGTACTTTTATGTTTAAAGTGATAATAAAGTTAAATATTTGTGTTGGGGAGAGTCACTGCTCCGTGTGTGTGTGTGTGTGTGTGTGTGTGTGTGTGTGTGTGTGTGTGTGTGTGTGTGTGTGTGTGTGTGTGTGTGTGTGTGTGTGTGTGTGTGTGTGTGTGTGTGTGTGTGTGTGTGTGTGTGTGTGTGTGTGTGTGTGTGTGTGTGTTGGATGGATTAAATCTAGAGCACAAATTCACCATACTTCAGCACGTCTCACTTCACATTCAACTGTTGTATAAATATTGCCTGTTTTCTTTTTAAAGGATATGTTCTGATGTGATGTTTTTTTTTTTTTTTTTTTTTTTTTTACAGTACATTATGGGGCATTTTTCATTTAAAATGTCAGTGTAACAGACCAGTGGTTCCCAACCACGTTCCTGGAGGCCCCCAAGGCTGCACATTTTGCATCTCTCTTTTGTCTCAAACCCCCATTTTAGTGCAGGGGTGCACAACCCTGTTCTTAAACATTTACCATCCTTTAAGTTTAGCTCTGACCCTGATCAAACACACTTAAACCACGTAATTTATCATTTAATTAGAGAAACATGCAGTGTTTGGGGGCTCCAGGAACGTGGTTGGGACTCGCTTTAACAACCTTTTTTATGATTGGCTAACATCATGGCCCCTTTTATAAAACCTCAGAAAGAATTATTGTGTGATGAATTGTTCATCTGATGTTTGAGTGGGAAGTTTGTCCATTTTCCTTGCCTTGTGGCATTAAACTGGGATTAACTTTTATTTCTTTGTTTTCCCACCTTAGGCCCAACAGCACTGAAAGAGGAGAGAGAAATACTGAATGAAACTTGCTTTCAGCGTGGAAAGAGATTCAATGAACAAGGAGAATTTAAAGTCCACAAGAAAATTCACACTGGAAAGAGGCGCTTCATCTGTCAACAGTGTGGAAAGAGTTTGACTCGAAAAGGAAACCTGGAAAGTCACATGAGAATTCACACAGGAGAGAAGCCATTCATCTGCCAACAGTGTGGAACGAGTTTCAGTGAAAATAGAAGCCTTAAAAGTCATATGAGAATTCACACAGGAGAGAAGTGTTTCATCTGCAAACGGTGTGGAAGAAGTTTCAGTAATCCTGAAAACCTTGACAGGCACATGAAGATCCACACTGGAGAGAAGCCTTACACTGCAGAGAGGCGTTTCATCTGCCAACAGTGTGGAAAGAGTTTCAGTCGAAAAGAAATCCTAATAAGTCACATGAGAATTCACACAGGAGATAACTCTTTCACGTGCCAACAGTGTGGAAAGAGTTTCAGTCAACGAGGAAACCTTGACAGGCACATGAGGATCCACACTGGAGAGAAGCCTTACACATGCAATCAATGTGGAAACAGTTTCAGTCAACGAGAACACCTTGAAAAGCACATAAATATCCACAATAGATAGAGCCTTTTTACCTGCCAACAGTGTGGAAAGAGTTTCTCTAGTCAAGGATACCTTAACATTCACATTAGAGTTCACACTGGAGAGAAGCCTTACATATGCAGTCAATGTGGAAACAGTTTCAGTCAACGAGAACACCTTGACAGGCACATAAATATCCACAATAGAAAGAGCCTTTTTACCTGCCAACAGTGTGGAAAGAGTTTCACTCTAAAAGAAAATCTTAACAGGCACATCAAAATTCACAATAGAGAGAAGGCTGACAGATCCCCTCAGTGTGGAAAGAGTTTCAACCAAAATGTATAAAACAGTTTTGGTCCTTGATTCTGATTGGTTGAGCCACATCTGTAGCTGTTGTAAATTACTCTACAAACTGACATTCTTTGTTGCCTATGTGTTGCTCGGAAAAAACAATGTAGGGTCCGGACCAATCAGAAACAGTTGTTCATTAGATTTACCAAATAATAATTTTTCATTAGAATAACAAATGATCACAGACCCCCTTCACCCAATCCACAACATTGGCAGCCATGTTAAATGGTCTTAGTATGGCATCCAGGACTCCTCTGCCAGACCAGAAAATCTTTACGACTCAAAAGTATGTAGAGAGAATTTTCCCCAACTAATACAAAGAACACATACTACCAGAGGAACTAACATCTTTCATTAATTCTTAGAAAACCCTTTCTGTGAACGAACACACATATCCTCAGATCATTGTGTATGTTACTACTGTTCAATTATTTTGTCTTTTGTATTGTGAAATGTTTTTATGCATGTGTTACAATAGATCACTATGTAGTATAACATCACATATAACATGTTGTTAGTCTCGTTGAATTCGTTGATGATCTAAAAAGATGGGTGTCTAATCTTTGATACCTATGCAACAAATTAGTGTTTTAAGAATCTTTAGTAGTTTTTTCATGAACAACCAATCCCAGCACATATGCAAATACCATGCTTACAGACAAAGAGTGGTAAACTTTCCCTCCAAAAGCAAAAGTCACCATTGGCTCTCTAGCCTTCCAATTATCAATTAACCTGGCCTCTCAATTACCTTCTCCTGACTGTAACCCCCATTAGAGATAAAGGCTTTACCCAGTGACTCGCCTCAGTTCTTCTGGCTTTTCTCAGTTCTTTTAGTCCCGTGTCTCATCACCTTGCCATCTTCTGGTTGATAAGTCCCAGAGCTGATGCTTCTGCGCCTGGCAGGCCTTGAACTCCTAGGAAGATGAGGAAAATGAGCTAGAACCCTCCAGAACCCTAAGCCTGTGCCGGGCCGTGCAGCCTTGTCTTTTCATTCCCCAAAGATCACAGGATTTCAGCTGGGTCTCTCTCTATCTCTCTCTCTCTCTCTCTCTCTCTCTCTCGGTGCATGTTGGGAAGTGTGAGAGTGGTGTTGGGTGAGACCTGAGCTGTGTGATTTCACCAGTTTCTTTTTTTGTTTTGTTTGTTTTTTCTTTTTTTTCTATTGCATTGTTTAAGGTTTATTTTTGTTTCGTTTGGTTTTGTAGCTGTTGCGCGGGAGGGATGGCGTCTCACGTTGAGGCGTCGTCTTTGTCCTTGCGCAATGGTTTCAGGTGTGTGCCGGAGGACGGCATCACAGTAGAGGACGTGCTTATTTCGACTGGCCGTGGAGTAGGACACGAGAATATCGTGTCTGCTTCCCGTATGAATAGAGCTGTAGTAGTGTTCTTAAAAGAGCTAGAAAAAAAAGTTAGTATTGAAAAAATAGAAGAATTTGTAAAAGGTCGTCTCTTTCTTGTTAAAACTAATATTGAGGGGATGATAATTTACTTCATAAATGTTTATGCGCCAAATGTGGGACATGAGCGATTACATTTTTTTAGTATATTAGCTAATGTCTTAAGACAAGATTTCAGTGATGGAGATGTCATCATTGGGGGAGATTGGAATTGTACAGAATGTTTTAATGTTGACCGCAACAGTGTAGAGCCTCATATGCTTTCCTCAAGATATTTGTCGAGATTGGTGGAAGAGGCTGAATTTTTAGATATGTGGAGAATTAAGCATCCGCTAGATAAACAATATACTTGGGTCAAAATTTTGGATAACAGAATAAGTGCTGCTCGTTTAGATAGAATTTATGTTTCAAAAAATTTTAATAACAGGGTTGTGGATTGTTTTATTTCTCCTATAGGTTTTTCCGACCATCATCTGGTTTTTATTTCAGTAAATATGGTACAGTTGCCAAGAAAATCCTCTTATTGTCATTTTAATGCTAAATTGTTAAAGGATGCTTTATTTTCTGAGCATTTTGTGGCTTTTTGGGGCTATTGGAAAAGGAAAAAAAAAGACTGAATTTAAAAATCTAAAGCAATGGTGGGAAGTTGGTAAGACTCAAATAAAACTTTGTTGTCAACAATATACTGCATAGTACACTACTACTCAAAAAGAAACCATTCAAGCCCTGGAAAGAGATATCGAGTCTATAGAGACAGAAATATTAAGAAGAAATGATCTGGATTTTATCAATAACTTACAACAGAAAAAAAAAACAGCTCAGTTTTTATTTGAATGAGAGGGTGAAGGCAGCATTGGTAAGGTCACGATTTACATCAGTCACTGACATGGATGCACCAAGTTCTTATTTTTTTAATTTAGAACGTTCAGTGGCGAATTATAAGCAGATGACGTGTTTACGTCTTCCAAATGGGAAGATTACAAATGATACTACAAAGATGCGTCATCATGCTGTGGATTTTTATTCTTCACTCTATAAAGCTGATCACTGTAGTTCTAGTTGTGAAACACAACTTTTGCATGAACTTCCTCAAATAGACTCTACATCTAAGACTGCTTTGGACATGCAGATTACCTTTCAAGAACTTACTACTGCTGTCGGACAGTTAAAGCCTGATCGTTCTCCGGGCATTGATGGATTAACGTCTGAATTTTACAAGCATTTTTGGAAATATATTAGAATGGACCTTTATGAAGTTTTTTGTGAAAGTTATAATGATGGTATTTTACCTGTTACATATCAACGTGCTGTATTGTCTCTATTACCTAAAAAGGGAGATTTGACCTTGTTAAAGAACTGGAGACCTGTTGCTTTATTAACAACAGAATATAAAATTTTATCTAAGTGTCTCTCTAACAGACTTAAGAAGGTTTTACATTTGATAATCCATCAAGACAAAACCTATTGCATTCCAAAGAGGTCCATAATGGATAACCTTTTTTTGGTGAGAGATACATTGGATATCTGCAAAATGTTCGATGTAGAGGTTGGGCTGATTGCTTTAGACCAAGAAAATTTGATCGAGTTGATCACAATTATCTTTTTAAACTACTTGGTACTTTTGGGTTTGGTCAAGGTTTTATCAAATGGATAGAGTTATTGTATACTGGAGCTTCTTGTATGGTTAAGGTGGGAGGTGGCCTAAGTCGGCCCATTGTGGTTTCAAGGGGCATTAGACAAGGATGTCCTTTATCAGGTCAGTTGTACAGTATTGCCATCGAACCACTACTTTTTAATATAAGGAAAACATTAACTGGTTTATCAATACCTACAATGCCTCAATATTTAAGAACCAAAATTACTGCTTACGCTGATGATGTTACAGTTTTTGTTAATGATGATAATGACATAAAAGTTTTATCTAGCGTAATCAATATGTATGAAGGGGCATCATCAGCAAAAGTAAATTGGGATAAAACCGAGGCTTTTTGGTCAGTTCAGAGGAATGTGGAAAATCTTCCACATTTACCAGGTAATTTAAAATGGAATAAGAAAGGGTTAAAAATATTGGGTGTGTTTTTGGGATCTGCTGAGTTTCAAAAGAAAAATTGGGAGGGAATTTCGGAGAGAGTGTGCACCCGATTGTCTAAATGGAACTGGTTGCTACCCCAGTTATCGTATAGGGGGAGAGTTTTAGTTGTCAATAACTTGGTCGCTTCTGCTTTGTGGCACAAATTTGTTGTACTACAGCCTCCCGCTGGATTAGTTCAAGATATTCAAAGGATGTTGGTGATTTTTTTTTGGTCAGGGCAGCATTGGGTTCGATCAGCTGTCCTTTTTTACCAGTTCAAGAAGGGGGGCAAGGTCTTGTAGACATTAAATCTAGACTTATGGTCTTTCGTCTGCAAGCTGCTCAGAGACTGCTGTATAACAGTGATTTTGCATGGCTTAACACTGCGGTCGCACTCTTGAGGAAAGCTGGCAATATGGGACTTGATAAACATCTTTTTTTATTGGATTTGGATGAAACAACTTTAACAGATTTGACTCCTTTTTATAGATCCATGATGGAGGCTTGGAAGGTGTTTTCTGTATCAAGACCTGATGGAATACAGGCGGGTCTTTGGCTGATGGAGAAGCCATTGTTCCAAAATCCTTTTTTACCTTCTAGACATCTATGTTCTGCGTTTTTGTCGTCACAATTAATAACTGCTGAATGTGTAAAACTTGGCCATATTTTGAGCATCAGTTTGGAGACTCTGGGCGAGAGAACTGGGATAAGATCCATTCGTTTCATGAAAAAGCTTATTGATGAATTGCTTGGAGAGCTGAGTTTTGATCAACGGGTTTTTATCAACAACTCCAACCACATATAGCTGGGTGTGACTACAATCTTCCATCCTTAATGATAACTGCAGATGCAAGGGAATGGCATGAAGAGGAGAATCACATATTGTCCTTCAAAATCCCTGAGCTGAATACCTTTTAGTCTGCTAGTAAAAAGGCCCTGTATGTGACTTGTGTAAAAGTGTCTACACTGTAAGCCTGTACAGGTTGATTGAACTAAAAAAAGTTATGGAAACTCGTTGCCCTAAAAAAGCTAATTTTGTCTCGTAGAAAAAACAAAACATTTTAAGTTTAATGTACTTAAGATTTCAAAAGAATGTAATTAAAAATATTTAGTACATTGAACTAAATGTTTTTCATTAAATGCTGTTGAAATCATAGGTACATTAAACTTAAAATGTTTTGTTTTTTCTACGAGACAAAATTAGCTTTTTTAGGGCAACGAGTTTCCATAACTTTTTTTAGTTCAATCAACCTGTACAGGCTTAAAACAGGGGTGAATGTTGTGACAGAACCCAAACATTTAATTTAAACTATATATAGCAATAAATGATTTAATGAAAATGTACCTGCATTACAAATGAGGACAAAGAAGGATTTACTTCACAATTTATTTGAAATAGCAATTAGCAAAATAAGTTTTCAAAGAGTGACAAAACAATTGTCTTAATTACTCCATTTTGAAACTTTAATTAAACATTCCCATGAACATTTTCCAAAACACTAAGGCATACTTTTTTTTTATAGTTTTATTTTCAACTGTAATGTAAAGCAAAACATGTTGTATAATCAAACATTACAAACATTTTTCTTCAATAACAAGAGAAAAACCGAAACAGAGAAAGACAGACCAACACACACACACACAAAAAAAAAAAAAAAAAAAAAAAAAAAAAATTATTAGTTATTTTGCAATAAGAGAAGGTAAATGCTCCAAAAAAGAGCCCCAAATTTTTTCAAAAGATTTTGGTGATTTTCTGACATTGAAAAGGATTTTTTCAGGGGTGCAATATGAAAGGAGCTCGTTGATCCAGTGTTTTCTAGAAGGAGAATGAGTCGACTTCCAGTTCACTAATATACATTTTTTCCCAGCTGTACCAGCCAAAAGTATGAAATATTTTTTATGATGAGACAAATCTAATGACTCAGTATCCCCTAATATCCAAACTCTAGGATCATAATTGATTGGGATTCCAATAACCTTTGAAGATATATTAATTATATATTCCCAAAAATCCTTCAATACGGGGCAATTCCAAAGCATATGAAGTAAATTGCCTTCAAATGTTTTACACCTTTGACAATTGGAAGGTATAGTAGTGTTTAACATGTGGAGTTTGTGAGGAGTATAATATGTTCGATGCAGAATATTAAATTGGATTTGTCTATGTTTGGTGGATATAAAAGTAGTCTGCATTCTTTCCATAACACTTTCCCACTCTACCAGGTTGTATGTGCAGTCAAGATCTCCCTCCCATCTCTGCTTCAAGACCACATTATCAAATGGCTTAAAACTGTTTGTCAATGTACTATATCCTATCGAAGCAATACCTCTCGGAGAGGACACAATCTTGTTAAACATGACATTTTCAAACGGCGATAATGTTGGAATTCTGGGAAATGTCTTAGAGGTGATCTCTTTGACCCAATGTCTGACTTGCAAATATTTGAAAAAATTATGTTTAGGAATATTATATGTCTGGGATAGCAATTCAAAGCACATTAAGGACTCATTGGCATACAAGTCCTCCAGTGTCTTTATTCCTTTACTCACCCATGCTTTTAAGGTGCTATCAACAATACCAGGGGGAACAATAGGGTTTTCATAAAAAGGTAAATGTCTAAGTGGGACAGTATTAAAGCTGCATGGATTATGTGATTCTACCCAAGTAGAAAATGTATTAAGTATTAATTTATTTTTAGTGAATGTAGATAAATAACTTTTTGACCCCAAAAAAGGAACAATGCTTAGTGGGATGGAACTCATCTCCCACTGTTCTATATCTGTCCATCTAGTATCAACCTTATCAGGGTGGAGCCAGATCCATATAGCCCGAAATTGCGAAGCTAAATACTAATGTCTAAAATTGGGAAAATTCAGCCCACCTTTCTTATATGGTGCTTGAAGTTTAAGAAGTTTTACTCTCGGGTTTTTGCCTTTCCACAGAAAGCTTGAAAATACTTTATTTAGTTCCTTAAAGTATGCCTTAGGAATGTTCAAGGGGAGACACTGAAATTTGTACATATATTTAGGTAAGATGTTCATTTTTACAACATTTATTCTGCCTATTAATGATATGGGTAAATCTTTCCATTTCTGCATGTCATCTTTCACTCTGTCCAGAAGTGTAGAGTAGTTTTTTTTGAACATATCATCTTGTGCTAAATCAATGTGAATACCTAAATATTTAAACCCATTACTACACAGTGTTAGTGGTTTAACTATATATTTTAACTCATTTGGTATATTAATAGGCAATGCTTCACTCTTGTCATAATTCAATTTGTAGCCAGATGTATCACTGTATTCCTGAAAAACTTGTAACAAGGGTGTAAGAGAAGATTGTGGACTAGTCAGATATATCAACAGATCATCTGCATAAAGGGAAAGTTTGTGTTCGTTAGAGCCAATTTTAATTCCTTTTATATTGGTATGGGATCTAATAGCAATAGCAAGGGGTTCGACAGCCAATGCAAATAATAGGGGAGATATAGGGCAGCCTTGCCTACAACCTCTAGACAATGTAAAAGTGCTTGACATAATACCATTGGTGTATATTTGTGCTTTAGGAGAGTTAAATATAGTTTTTAAATATCCAATGAACTTAGACTCAAAACTCATGGCTTCTAAAGTTGCGAAGATAAAAGTAGGCTCAATCCTGTCAAAAGCCTTTTCGGCGTCCATAGACAGAATAAACATTGATAGTTTCTGCTTTTGAGCGATATTAATTATGTGTAATAGCCTTCTAACATTGTCAGAGCCTTGTCTATTCTTAACGAATCCTGTCTGATCTGGATGTATTACTTTAGGTATAACAGTTTCCAATCTTAGGGCAAACAGTTTGGTCAGAATTTTGTAGTCAGCATTAAGGAGGCTTAGCGGCCTATAAGACCCACATTTTTGTCTGTCTTTCCCCACTTTAGGAAGTAACGTTATTGTTGCCAATTCCAGGGAATGCGGCAGGGACCCTCTCTCAAGTGACTCTCTAATCATGTTAGTTAAAGGGGTTAATAATATGTTTGAAAAGGATTTGAAATACTCTACTGGAAAACCGTCTGGTCCAGGGGTCTTGTTAAAGGGTTCCCAAAGCGTCAATAGCTTTAAGTACCTCATTTTCGGTTATATCTGAATTTAATAATTTATTATCTTCCTCACTGATCTTAGGTAACTGTATTTTATCTAAAAAGAATTTAGCATTGGTATTTCCCTGACTATGATCAGTTTTGTATAAGGTTTCATAAAAATCCTTAAATAAAATATTAATTTCTTTAGGGTCATGTATATGTCTTCCGTCATTTGATTGTATCGAGTGAATATATCGATCTGATTCTTCTTTTTTAATTTGCCATGACAATAATCTGCTAGTTTTATCTCCAAATTCGTAGTAATGATATTTTGTTCTGGCCATTATAGATTCAACCTTCTGGGTGCACATGTTATTATATATGACCCGTTTTTGAGTAAGTTGCATCAAACATTCCTCATTATTAGTCATTGAATGTTCTAATTCCAGTGATCTTATTTCTTTTTCTAACTCTACTAAAACAGTTCTCTTTTCCTTTGATTTATAAGACCCAAATGAAAGAATTTGTCCTCTTATAAATGCTTTAAGTGCCTCCCATATAACTGAATGTGAGGCCGAGTTAGCATTAGCCTCAAGAAAAATTTGAATCTGGGTGGACATATGCCGGATAAAGTCTGGGTCCTTTAACATGTACGTTCTAAATCTCCAGTTTTTGGAATAGGGTAAAATCACTTTTGTTTCCCACATAAGCTTAATAGGGTTATGATCAGAGATGGATGCAGGGAGGTAAATACAGTCCTTCACTTGGTGGGCTAATGATTTTGATGCTAAGAAGAAATCTATTCTTGAGTGAACATTATGCACATTTGAATAGAATGAATAGTCAGTTTGCTCTGGATAGAGATTGCGCCAAACGTCATACAGCCCCAAGTCCGTCATGCCTTGACTCAAAATATTTGCTGCTTTTGACTTAAGGATTTTTTTTGAAGATCTGTCCTTCAAAGGATCTAGAACTAGATTAAAGTCACCTCCAAAAATGCAGTTGCCTTCAACAGTAGCTAATCGTAATATTAGTTTGCTAAAAAAAATTGGATCATCATGGTTCGGACCATAAACATTTACCAAGGTAATATGTTCTCTGTTCAACTCACATTCAACAATTACATATCTCCCAGTGTTATCAGAGTGTGTGTTGATCAAATTAAATTGTAATTTTTTGTGGATTAGTAATGCTACACCCCTACCACTAGATGAGAATGATGAGTAATAGACCTGGCCAACCCATTCTCTCCTGAGTTTTCTGTGCTCCTGATTGGTAAGATGAGTCTCCTGAATAAAAGCTATATCAGAGTTAACCCTTTTCAAATATGAAAGTACCTTTTTTCTTTTAATTGGATTATTTAAACCCCTAACATTCCAAGATACACAATTTAGGATACTAGCCATTCAATATGATCTCGAAAATAATAGGGGGGAGAACTCCACACACTAAACTTTCTATCACCTCTAAATGATATAAATGAAGGGGGTAAGTCTTGTTGCATGAAAAAATAGGGAATAAAATAAAAGTTAACCATTCAAAAAATGTTGACATAAAACAACACAACAACAACAAAGAAAAAGAAATAGAGAAAAGAAGGGGGGGGGGGGGAGGCAAAATAGATTGCCTTATTACTAACCTTTGCTACCGAACTTGTAGCTAACGCTGACCAGCCATATATTCACTGATTCAGCATATGAATATTCCCTCTTCAATATTATGTGAGTAAAATGAAAGTGTATAACATATATAAAACAAGTATTAATATATTCTATTGGCATTAAACTTATTTATGAGCCAGAACTGAACAAACAGTTAAGCTATTAATACAAGTATTAAGCTACTTTGCGTACTAGAGGAACCGTCAACAACAGTAAACTGAAATCTGAAAACAATAAAACATCCTGTTACTTGTTGTGGTCTTCCTCTATATGAAGGCCATTAGAATAATAGTGTCTCAATTCTCATTCAGGAGTGGGATCTTCTGTGTCCTTGCTAAGGGAGTCAATATAATTCTTGACCTCTGATGGCGTGGAAAAGATCTTTGCTTTGCCTCTGTGAAGGATCCGAAGTTTGGAAGGGTATGCAAAGGAGTACTCAATTTCCCGATCTCTCAGCATTCGCTTCACATCCGTGTAAGCTTTCCGAGCATTCTGCAGCTCCGCGCTAAAATCAGGGAAGAAATGAATGCGCCGGTTGTTAAAGTATACCTCCTTACGTTCTCTCGCAAGTTGAAGGATTCTCTGTTTCTCTCTGAAGTTCAGGAGTTTCGCCACGATTATCCTTGGGGTCGCTCTGTTCGACGAAATGTTTCCCGTTCTGTGCGCTCTCTCAATTATCGGAGGAGACGGAAAGTTTTCGGCGCCAAGGATCTCAGGGATTATGCGTTCCAAAAACGAGACCATGTTTCCTCCTTCGGACTTTTCCGGCAGGTTAACAATACGGATATTAGATCTCCTGCTTCTGTTCTCCAGATCTTGCACTTTATCTTTTAGGTAGGAGACATCTTTCTCCAGACGACTAACTGTCGAGCGAGTGTCTCTTAAGTCATCCTCCGTGGCGCTTACTCTAGTTTCCACCTCAGCCATCTGTTCGGATAATGTTGACATAGAGGTTTCGATGCGGGTCAATTTAGCCTGAATGTCATTGGTCATCCTGTCAATTTGTTTGCTAATGTCCTCCTTACTGGCTTTGATCTCCTTCCACAAAGTCTGTAATGATATTTCGCCTTCCACATCTTCGGCCATACTTGCTACCGTGTTGAGGTCGATCACTCCGGGCGTGATGTCTATTGGTTGTGTTTTACTTCCTTTTCGTCGCAAATTGTAATTTGCCATAAACAACAGAGACTTAATATATTCACTGTTCTTACCGTTAGGGAGATTGATGAAGGATTTTCAGCGAATAATATGGCTAGTCAGAGGAGCCCGCTAAAGCACGTCAACCTTCGCCGCCTGCATCACGTGACTCCCACTAAGGCATACTTTAAGGAACATCTGGGAAAGATTTTTAACTTACATGAAAGAGAGCCAGAAGAAACAATAATTTACCTGTTTACATTGCAAGCTGATTTGCAACAGCCAGAATCTTGCCCTTCAACTCCTTCTTACCCAAACCTAGAAGAACTTGTTGAATGAAAAGGAACGTGTTGCCCATGCACTTTGGGTAGTCTAGGTGCAGTGCATAAGTTAAACCAAACAGAAGGCCTGGGGTAAGTTGTCCAAATTGTCCATCACAACATTTCCCTCCAAGATGATTCCCACTGAGGATGGGTGGAGACGGAAGGACAGAGGTTGCAGAGCTACATCTTCACTTTCTCGGTTGAGGATTCCAACTGGCACATGCTTATACAGGTCTCCATCATCAGAATCCTGATAATTATATATAGATTACAAAAATAAATGTTAGCAGTGTACAGTTTCTAGATATTTTAGTGAATGTTTTTGTTTAGTTGTATGCAAGCATAATTCTTTGTGTATGTACCCAAATGTATTCAGTTTTCAATAAAATATTAAAATTTTAAATTAAAATTGTTTTTACATGACAAGTGTCAGGGCAAATAACATAAACTACCATTTCCTCGCTCCTTATTTCATTTATCATTTTAATAAAATATGACATTGTTTTGGATGATTTCTTTATTGTTCTTACTAACATAAATACACATTAAGAAAAATAAAACAATAAAACAATGGCAGTAAAAATTTATTAATAATACTTACAGAGCATGCTTTGAAGAACTCAGTTGGGTCATCACCAAGAAGCACTGGAAGCCCTCTGATGGCAACACATCGCATGCCAGTGAGATCAGAGGTCTGAGGTTAAAGAGACAACATTGTATATTTACCAACATGAGTAGAAGGCAATTTTCATTTATCACTATTTCCTCTGTTACTGAAAAGTCTGAAAGTAATCATATCAGGCTGCTTTTCAAAATTCTGCAGACAATGACATATATTTCAATGTACAAACCTTTGATTCTTGCAGAAGGTTGCTCAAAATCTGCCCGGCAAGACCTTTCTTGGACCTGAAGATCTGAATCAGCTGTGGACAGTGACGGTCAAGAGACCCATAGAATTCTTGTTGAAGGTTCTTCCCAACCACCCGGTTGAATTCTTGATACACCTGAAGTAGTTAAACAAAAAGCATTAGGGAATGCTAATAACATCAGGGAACTGTCAAAATTGAACAACTACCAAATTAACATGTTATCATGTTTTATTAATACTCATATCATTGCAAATTTAAAACATAGGCATTTCAGTTTACCTGACTTTCTCTAAAAAGTGCTGGCCAACGCTGAAGTATCTGGCTTATGGGAGGTTTGTTGACCACAACATCCTGTCTTCTTAAAGACAGAGTCATGTCCATCTTCTGATTGATAAAGACTGCATCAGGTTTTTTTTTCTTTATTTCATCCACCAATTGCTGTCTGAGCAATTCAAGACTGGAAACATCATGACCACTTGGAAGGTTAGGTAGGTAGTTGACCTCCCCTTTCTTTGGTTTCTTAATGTTTTTGTTAGGCGGATCACTGCTGGTGGAGTATCTTCCTCTTTTGCCTGCATTGACCATAACGTCTGTGTGTCCAAGACTTCTCATTTTGGATCTGTAATTTCCCATTTTATCTTTCAAACTGTGTGTCCACCCACAGTATCCAGAAGGAGATCCTGGCTCTTGAAGACAGGGGTGAGTATTCACCAATGCCTTTGCAACATCTCTCAAATCATCAGAAGTTGGGTATGCTTTGAAGGAGTATATGGTCTCAGCAAGTTTCTGAAGAATGTCATGCTTCAATTCTTTGGTCATTTTTAGGTGTGTTCCGTCCTTCAAGTAGATTAAATTTGCTTGACGCAGCCTATATTCAACATCGACAGAGAATTTTGGAGTCAAAAAGATATTAGGCCATGGCATTCTGTTTTCTTGAGGTGATACGGTGGTCAGCACTGTATCTGCAGTACTTGGAGCATCACTCGATATTTCACTTGATGCCTCTATTTCATCTAATGACAATGACACCAACTGAATCACAGGAATGATTTTCACTGTTGGCTTCTGAGGAAGCTCTGACAAATCAGTTAAATTGCAAAGTTCATTATCAAACTCGGGATCTCGAAACTGTAAAGTAAAATTATAGTCCAGTCCCAGAGTGTTTTTGAGACAACCAATCAGATCTTCAACTGAGCATGGCTTTGAAGTCAGTGTGACTTTTCTAATATCAGCTTCTGTAAGAATAACTCGTAAAATCATGGTTTCTTGAAAAGCCATCTGGAAGGAAAGTACAGAAGAGTCAATTTAGCAAAGAATAATACGCTTCAATGTCACCATCAGTTTACCATGTACACTATAGGCTGACAGGGGAATGATATCATTCAGATCTCCAAGTTGAAGTACGCAAAAAGATGGCATATCTGGACAGCAAAGCTCATAAGAACGAAGGTGCTCAAAGTACCATGATGTCATGACTTTGCACACAAAAAGTACCTCTGTGTTCACTGTACAATGTGGGTAATTTGCTTAAAATCAGGTAGCCCAGAACATGACCCAGATGAAAGTATCATGTCTGTCTTATAATCAATCCCATTAATGCAGACAGATGGTGCAACAAGAAGTGTTTGTGTTTGAGGGAGTTTTTGACCAAGAGCTCTCTGAATGTTCTCTGGGAAAGTGTTAACTAACACTTGTGTAACCTTGGCCATTTCCACTCCCAGTTTGAAAAAAGAACTGCAGTCTAACTGATGGCTAAGAGCCCTCTGATGTTTCAGTGCAAGTGTCATGGCAACATTCTTGAAGTTCTGGGCATCACGTATAGCCTTTTTGAAGAACTTGTGTTTGGCTTCAAAACGCATTGTCCAGACTTCAGTAAGTGGGCCATGTACCCTAATCAGTTCAGTGTAGTGTTCAATGTAGTGGTGTTTTGGTCGTAGTTTGAAGTCAGGGAAGGTTGACTGCAGAAGGGTCCTATGCTCTGCCACTTTATACTCAAGAATGTATAATGACTCATCAGTAAACTGAGGTGCCACAATTAATGCAACAACGTCCTTGAGGAGCATTAGTACTTCCCATGTGTTGTCACCCTCGGGAATGTAATGGCCAATAAGCAGAGGAAAAAGCCTAATTAGACACCAATTCTCATGGCCATTCCCCCCAATTGTCCCCTTGGTTGAGAAGGCCTTTGAAATCAGCTGAGGCTGATCAGTTTTGTCAGCGAATGTATAAGGAAATGTTTTGATAGCTTCATTCAACACATCTAAGGTGAAGTATTTCTTTGCTATCAGGTCTTTGAGGCAAAGAGACAACTCCACTGGGACTACTCCCTCAAAGACATCATGGAGTATATCAGGGGGATAACCACCAATGACATGAAAATGCTCCAAATTTGCTGTGAGTGGGCACTGTCCTCTCACACCTGTGCTTCTACATGAATTTGGGTCCTGCAATGATTGTTGCACCTGCCTGTTGTGTGTTTCTCTCCCTCTAAGTTGAAATGTACCAGATCGTACCTCTTGGTGTTGTGTGTCAGTCCTGGATGCCATGCAAAATCTGCAAAACTTGTCTACGATGAAGCTTTCAGAAAATCCTGCAAGAGAGTGAGCACCAAGGTTATCTGCTGACACATAGAGCACCGTTCCTTTAACACTTCTTCCAAGATGCTCAATGTAAACCCCATGCTTTTCAAGAGTGGCTAAATCACAAAGAAGTGGGTACAGAACTCTTTCATAACCACACTCTTTAACTGTTTCAGTGTTGCACAAGAGAGCAAGCTGAATTGAGTTTAGTGTGGATTTGTATTTTCCATGCAAGTTTGCAATAACCCAGTAAAGTGCACACATTTTATGTTTTCTCTTAGATGTTCCTAAAGGGTTAGCAACTTCGAAATCATCAATGTACAGACCCAAAGCGATTGTGAATTCACTGCAACTAAGAAGGGCATTCTCTCTAAAGCCTGAGCCATCAGTACATGTCCTATATTCATGTGGTTTATGTTCATGTTTCGACATAGCCTTATCCAAAATGTCTTTTTTGTTCAATAATTTTTGTAGCATCTGTTTGAGGGGAACATATGCTACTGTTTTTCTTCCTTTCTCAACAACAAACTCAACAGGCATTACCAGAGGAAAATTGCACATTACATAAGATGCTCTTCTTTTACTGGTTGCAAGACATCCATTTTTTCCACATGATTTGGTCAATATGTCACTCTTTTCAACTGTCTCAACCAGCTCTTTCACAACTGACTCATCTACATGTCCAAAGTGTTTTTGAAGAACAGCTTTCACGTTGTTTTGCAAAAGCGGCTGGGACAACTGAACTATTTGGCAAAGCTGCTGAATCACCTCCTGAACAGAGCTCTCTGGTATGTGAAGGATTGTTTGCATTTTTAAAAAAAGAGCAGCTAAATTATATTCCAACTGCTTTTCTAAATCTTGAGATTGTGTTTCGCTTGGTTCTGCACTAAAATCATCTTGCCCCAATTCATCTGGAAGCATCTCCAGCACAGCACACTCTTGAGGCTCATTTACAGTGTCATCTTCATTGTCATTACTTTCTATTGTTACCATTAACTCTGGTTTAAACATTCTCTCATTTTGGCCTTGGTGATGCTTACTTCTGTGTGCACTGAATGTGGAACATACATTGCTTTCAAAGCTACAGCCTTGAAATGGACACTTAACTTTTTGGTGGTCTTTGAGATGTCTACGTCGAAGGTGGGCAAAATATTCAGTAATCTGACAAGGCTCAAGAAAATCACAAAGCTGACAGCGAAACTTGGCTTTAATTATCCCCTCTGACTTTTGTTGTTCAGTTACTGGATGAAAACGAGATAAGTGTATTTTAAGGCTATTGAAAGACTTAAAAGTACATAAACATTCCTGATGTAGGCATGGAAATGGCTGGCTTCTTGCATAGCTCCCATGTTTAATTCTGTAGTGTTTTAGCAAGTATCCCCTTTTGTCACAAGTGAATATGCAATACTTACATTTCCAGCTCATTCTGATTCTAGTTGCTTTGAACTTCTTGGAATCTGCAAGTTACAAAAATCCACATTAGATCGTTTTTAGGTACATTTACATCATTTGATCTGTTATCTGCAAATTTCTTAAAAGCATCTAGCCAAAACAAGTAAAGTACTATCAAGTTATTTATTTATCTAGCATGTCATGGTACAATATAATCGAATTATGCGAAATATAGGCCTAATAACTAATATCACGCTGATGAGCACGAGGTTGGATTTTTTTTTTCTTCTAAAACTAACACTGCTAACTGACATGGATAAGTATTTCTCACTTGCAAAGGAAGTTTCAAACTAGGCTAGTGTGTTTAATACTTCACTCACAAAGACATGTAAAAAAAAACTCGAATAGGTCAGTGATAAAGTTTAGCTATTTGTGTTAAAGTTATAGGTTGAACATTTGTGATTAGGAAAACTGCTATGGTGCACAAACACCCTCTTAAAATATATCGTTTATCCAAAAAAACGACGCTTTGTTTAATAAGGATTACTGGACAAAAGTATTTTTAGATGTGACGACGGCATAAAGCATGTCGTTGCATAGAAACGTATAACGTTAACTTATATGCCTGTGGCGATGTGACTGATCGCTATAATAATAACGTGGCGAAAAATAGCACGTGAACTCCGCCTAAACTTGCATTTAGTTTTATTTGCTAACTGTTTTACCTTTCATTTAGTAATGATTAATAATCTATTAGCTGTTTGAGACAAAAAGTAAAGTGCTACTTACAGTAACCAGACCTTGATAAAATGTGCGCTCCATCCATGTGACGTCAGTTCAAAGAGCCAATCAAAATCTTCCTTGGATAGCGTTGCTTTGACAACGGACTAGAATAAGCTCTGTTAAGTACATTCAATTGAAACAATTCAATAGAATGAAAAATATAATGCAAATCGTTCAACAAACTAAACACATGGAATAATTGGGCAAAAACTATGTTTTTTATGTTAATTGTATCCAAGGCTTTTGAATTAAAACAATTTCAGGGATAACAGTGTTGCAAGAAAGTGTGTGTGTATATATATATATATATATATATATATATATATATATATATATATATATACCGTTCAAAAGTTTGGGGTCAGTACATTTTTTATTTTTTTTAAAGAAATTAATACTTTTATTCACCAAGGATGTATTAAGTTAATAATTAAAAATTTATTAAAAGTTAATAATAAATAATTTACATTGTTATATATATATATATATATATATATATATATATATATATATATATATATATATATTTGTGGGGAAATCACAGGTTCCAAAAAATATTTGGCAGCACAACTGTTAATATTATCCAACATTGATCATTCTAATAATAAATCAGCATATTAGAATGATTCCTGAAGGATCGTGTGACACTTAAGACTGGAGTTGTCACGGTTTACGGGATCACTTTCTCCTCTCTTGCTGTGTGTGTGTGTGTGTGCTCAGGTGTCTGTGTGTTTGTGGGTGTGGCTGTTTGTGTCGAGCTGATCGGATTCAGCTGCAGCTCATTACCACCTCTATTTAAGATCAGCTCTGTCCTGTCCCCATTGTCAGATCGTTTGGTGTTGTTTCCAGTTCGGATCGTTCCTGTTTCCCTCCTGGTCTCCCCTTGCTGGAATTCGCTCGTCTGGACCTTGACGCTTCTGCTCCGGATCACCGCCTGGGTTGTCCACTGATCCTGCGTCACCAGTCAGCCATTCCCGGACTCTCCTGCCTTCTGACCATTCTCTATTCACTCTGTTTCTCAAATAAAACTGTTTTATTTGCATCTAGCTCGTGAATCCTCTCGTTCTGTTCTCACCGATCTGACAGAACGATCTGACCAATTATGGATTCAGCTGATGCGCCCACGCTGGGAAGTTTCCTAACAGCCACCAATGCTCGGATGGATTTTCAAGAGGAACAGATGTTGACTACAGGACGTGCTATTCAGGCGCTGGTGACGCAGGTATCCGAGCTCACCACCCAGATTCAACAACTGTCATTGCCCACTGCGCCCACCCCACCACCGCCGCCCCCGCCCGCTTCGGAGGCTCGCAGCGCCAACGAGCCCCGCCTACCCACGCCAGAAGTCTACACGGGTGAGCCTAATCTCTGTAGAGCGTTCTTAACTAAGTGCTCTATGTATTTTTCACTGCAGCCCATCACCTTCACTTCAGAGCAGTCGAGAGTGGCCTTGGTGTTAACGCTACTCTCTGGTCGGGCCGCTCAGTGGGGGACGGCGGTGTGGGAGAATCGACATCCCTGCTGTGCCTCGTTCCAAACGCTATCGGAGGAAATGAGACGGGTTTTCGACCGCGCCGTCATGGGACGCGAAGCGGCCAGTGTGCTGGCGGATTTACGACAGGGGGATCGCTCTGTATCTGACTACTCCATTGAATTCCGCACACTGGCCGCTGAGTGCAAATGGAACGAGGCGGCGCAGTGGGACATGTTTTTGCATGGGTTGGCTGACCGTGTTCAAAGAGAGATCTTCACCCTCGAGCTTCCCGTGGATTTAGATGGACTCATTTCCCTGGCCCTTCGGGTGGATTCCCGCCTCCAGCGCTGTGATCAGCTGAAGCGTCTCTCTTCGCCGATGGAGTTTCCGGTCCATTCTATCAGCTCGACGGGCAACACGGTCAGCCCCGCATTCGATCAAGAACCCATGCAGGTGGGTAGAGCTCGGCTCTCCCGGGAGGAGCGGGATCGCAGAAGATCTAAGGGGCTCTGCATGTACTGTGGTTCGGCGGGACACTTCCTAGCTAATTGTCCGTTAAAAGACAAAGCCCGACAGTAGAACGTGGGTTACTGTCGGGCGGTCTTTCTCATAGCAACCCATCGTCCATGACTCTCCTCCCGGTGAGACTTCAGTGGTCAACCCACTTCAAGAACTGCGAGGCCCTACTGGATTCCGGAGCAGAAGGTAATTTTATGGACTGTAATTTTGCCCTTCTGCTTCAGGTTCCCATCATCCCACTCCAGTCCAAAATATCAGTCAACGCCTTGGATGGACAATCACTCCCATGCATCACCCACACCACGGCACCCATCACTATGGTTACGTCCGGCAACCACAGGGAAGAGATCGCCTTTCTCCTCACCACCTCCCCTTTGATTCCGGTCGTGCTGGGGCACCCGTGGTTGGCTCACCACAACCCCAAAGTGGATTGGGGCCTTAATTCCATCTCTTCATGGGGGGAGACCTGTTTCTCTAATTGTCTTATGTCTGCCTGTCCATCTGTGTCTTGTTCTTTGTTGCAGGAGGAGTCAGTGAACCTGTCTAACGTGCCCCTGGAGTACCTCAACCTGAAGGAAGTGTTCAGTAAGTCCAGAGCCGCTTCTCTCCCTCCGCATCGTCCCTACGACTGTGCTATAGAGTTACTGCCAGGTACATCTCCGCCCAAGGGCAAGTTATACTCACTTTCTGCTCCTGAGAGGGAGGCCATGGAGAAATATATTTCTGATTCTCTGGCAGCCGGGCTCATTCGTCCTTCCTCTTCACCCGCGGGGGCAGGGTTCTTTTTTGTCAAAAAGAAGGATGGCTCCCTGCGGCCTTGTATTGACTACCGAGGGCTGAATAACATCACGGTAAAGAATACCTATCCTTTGCCTTTGATGTCTTCAGCCTTCGAGAGGTTACAGGGAGCCTCTATTTTTACTAAATTGGATTTGCGCAATGCCTATCATTTGGTCCGCATTAGGGAGGGGGATGAGTGGAAGACCGCTTTTAACACCCCCAGAGGGCACTTTGAATATCTGGTCATGCCCTTCGGCTTGTCCAACTCGCCCGCGGTCTTTCAAGCCCTCGTTAATGATGTGCTGAGAGATATGGTCGATCAGTTCATTTATGTCTACCTGGACGACATATTGATTTTTTCCTCTTCTCTCCAGGAACACGTTCAGCACGTCAGGCGAGTGCTCCAGAGGCTGCTAGAGAATGGGCTTTTTGTCAAGGCGGAGAAATGCGTTTTTCATGCACAGTCTGTTCCATTCCTAGGGTACATCGTCTCGTCCGAGGGAATACGCATGGACCCCGACAAGGTTAAGGCTGTGGTGAATTGGCCAACCCCTGATTCCCGCAAGGCCCTGCAGAGGTTTCTGGGGTTCGCCAATTTCTACCGACGTTTCATTCGTAATTTCAGCCAACTAGCCGCGCCTCTGACTGCCTTAACCTCCCCCAGAACGGCGTTCAGGTGGTCGGATGCGGCCAACGCCGCATTCTCTAACCTCAAGAGCCGCTTCGTTTCGGCCCCTATTCTTGTTGCCCCTGATCCCACACGCCAGTTTGTGGTGGAGGTTGACGCGTCAGAGGTGGGGGTAGGTGCGGTCCTGTCCCAGCGTTCTTCCTCGGACGACAAGATGCACCCTTGCGCGTATTTTTCACATCGCATGTCCACTGCCGAGCAAAACTACGATATTGGTAACAGAGAGCTGTTGGCGGTTAAGCTAGCGTTGGAGGAGTGGCGTCACTGGTTAGAGGGTTCGGGGGTACCCTTTATCGTCTGGACCGATCATAAGAACCTCGAGTACATCAGGTCCGCCAAACGTCTCAACTCCAGGCAGGCTCGGTGGTCCCTTTTTTTCGGTCGTTTCGATTTTTCCATCTCCTATCGCCCAGGGTCTAAGAACATCAAGCCCGACGCGCTATCTCGTGTTTTCGACCGTTCAGAACGCCCTTCCACTCCCAAGCGCATTGTTTCGGAGAGACTTGTTATTTCTACTCTCACTTGGGAAGTGGAAGCTAAGGTCCGCGCAGCCTTAGAAGGGGTAACGCCTCCGCCCGGGGGACCACCGAGTCGGTTGTTTGTGCCGGAGAGATTACGGTCAGACGTTATCCGGTGGGCCCATTGTTCCAACGTGGCTTGCCATCCAGGGATCAATCGTACCAGGTTTCTAGTTAAACAGAGGTTTTGGTGGCCATCTATAGCCCGTGATACCCGGGATTTTGTTTTGGCTTGTTCAGTCTGCGCGCGTGCTAAGACTTCCAATCGTCCCCCAGAAGGGTTACTTCAGCCGCTGTCGGTCCCTTCGAGACCCTGGTCCCATATCGCACTCGATTTTGTCTCTGGTCTCCCACCCTCCCAGGGCAACACGGTTGTTTTGACCGTAGTGGACCGGTTCTCGAAGGCGGCCCATTTTATTCCTTTACCTAAATTACCTTCTGCTAAGGAGACAGCGGCTACTGTCGTGAATCACGTCTTTCGCATTCATGGCCTCCCGATTGACGTGGTTTCCGACAGGGGTCCCCAGTTTACCTCCAGTTTCTGGAAAGAGTTCTGTCATCTCTTGGGGGCGACTGTTAGTCTGTCTTCCGGTTTCCATCCGCAGAGCAACGGGCAGACTGAGAGGGCTAATCAGGATCTTGAGAGGGTCTTACGGTGTTTGGTCTCTCAGAACCCGTCTTCCTGGAGCCAACAGCTCTCATGGGTTGAGTACGCACATAACTCGTTACCAGTTTCGTCCACGGGCCTTTCACCGTTCGAGTGTAGTATAGGTTACCAGCCACCTATTTTTCCCAGTCTGAATTCCGAAGTCGCGGTTCCCTCCGCCCACGCCTTCGTCCAGAGGTGCCAGCGCACCTGGAGAAGAGCCCGTGAGACTCTTCTCCACGTGAGAGCTCGCACCAAGGTTCAGGCTGATCGCCACCGGTCTAAACCTCCCGTATACGTCGTTGGTCAAAAAGTGTGGCTTTCTTCTAGTAACATTCCTCTTCGCTCCGTTTCTAACAAATTAGCACCCAAATTCATAGGCCCATTCACTGTCACCAAGATTCTTAGTCCGGTGGCAGTCCGCCTCAAACTTCCTCCGGCGTACAGGAGAATTCATCCCGTCTTTCACGTTTCCAAAATTAAACCCGTTTTTCATTCACCCATTAACCCGCCTACCCCTGTTCCCCCACCGCCGCGTCTCGTAGATGGGGAACTTACTTATTCGGTTCGTCGCATTCTGGACTCGAGACGGAGGGGACGAGGAATTCAGTACTTGGTGGACTGGGAAGGTTACGGTCCGGAGGAGAGAAGTTGGGTTCCGGCTAGGGACATCCTGGATCACTCCCTTATTGATGATTACAATCTACGGGTAGGTTCCTCTGAGAGCGCCAGGAGGCGCTCCTAGGAGGAGGGGTACTGTCACGGTTTACGGGATCACTTTCTCCTCTCTTGCTGTGTGTGTGTGTGTGTGCTCAGGTGTCTGTGTGTTTGTGGGTGTGGCTGTTTGTGTCGAGCTGATCGGATTCAGCTGCGGCTCATTACCACCTCTATTTAAGATCAGCTCTGTCCTGTCCCCATTGTCAGATCGTTTGGTGTTGTTTCCAGTTCGGATCGTTCCTGTTTCCCTCCTGGTCTCCCCTTGCTGGAATTCGCTCGTCTGGACCTTGACGCTTCTGCTCCGGATCACCGCCTGGGTTGTCCACTGATCCTGCGTCACCAGTCAGCCATTCCCAGACTCTCCTGCCTTCTGACCATTCTCTATTCACTCTGTTTCTCAAATAAAACTGTTTTATTTGCATCTAGCTCGTGAATCCTCTCGTTCTGTTCTCACCGATCTGACAGGAGTAACAGCTGATAAAAATTCAGCTTTTCATCACAGGAATAAATTCTATTTTAAAGTATGTTAAAATATATATATATATATAAAAAACATTTTATATTGTAAAAACATTTTGCAATATTACTGTTTTTTCTGTATTTTTAATCAAATAAACGCAGCCTTGATGAGCATAAGAGACTTCTTTAAAGACTATTACAAGTCTTACTGACCCCAAACTTTTGAACGGTAGTGTATAAAAAAATAAATAAAATAACATATCAAGGAAAAAACATGTAACATGGGCAGCATTAACGCATTTAATCTGTTCACTACATTTTGCCAGCCCTCTCTCCTTGCTTTTCCAGCCTTTGCAGTTTTCCCTTGCGTTTTAATTAAACTCTGAAACTCCTGAAATCCCTCAATCAAGAGTTCTTGCTCTGCTGCAGAAAAATACTGAGCGTGCTCCTTCGTCATGTTCGCCGACCAATCAAAGAGTTGCCGATCAATGTTTCTACTATCGATACGTAGCCCCTTTTAAGCCACCCAGTGATCTCAAATAACTTCATCCAGCTATACTGATCATCAACAACAGGTGCGTTCGGAGAACCGGAATAGCGAGCTTATAGTTAGCGCGATGATTTGATCTTGGATGTAGTAAGCGAGGTACGAAGAACGGACCCCAGAACAAGTATTGTCCTTTCCTCCTCCAGTCTCATTTTCAGCATGGCTTTGTTAAAATTTTTTAACTTGTCTTCGATTTGTGCTACAACAGAGGTAAAGAAAATGTATAAATAACAATTTGGACTTCAGTCTTTACAAAATAAATCAGAGGCCTCAGGAAACTCCGCTTACCGCTGCCATGAACCTCCCACGGCCATGTTGGGGACGGGTTGTCTCCTGATAGCGACTGCTCCACTTTATTAAAATCAATTGGCATGGCAGGCTCATGACTGTTATTGGTCTCTATGTCTTTCAATAGCAGTCTCTTGCTCTCAGCAATTTTCCTCCGTAGGCGGTGACGGAACTTGCCACTATCTGTAAACACATGAAGTAGAAGGTAAAAACAATGACCAAAAATACAGTGAGCAATTATTTATAGACAATGTAATTATACCATTTTGGCGGTATAGAGCCTGCTTCCGCTGCCTCACGTTAAGGTAACGTCCCTCAATGGACTGCTATAGGGAAGTACCTGTTGTGTCTGGAAACACAACACAAAACCACAATAGTGTAAAGAAGGAAGAGTTGGGAGGAGGTGGGTGCCAAAAAAGGATTACAGAGATAGTGGCATGCAGCATAGTAAGCAGTAGGCAGCTTAAATATCATGATCTAAATGATCACCGCCAATGAGGAAGCACAAAGTGAAACACGTTATTGGTTCAAACTTACCACCAGCTGCCCATTCCCTCACATCAGACACCCACACTGCTTCATCGGTGCAAGCCAAGCTTTCTTTAAGCTCCGCTAGACTTGCAGTCTCCTCCTGAAGCCCCTTGCAAGTCTAATGCGACCGTTAAACAATGCAGTTACACAAAGCTACACAATAACCACAAATTGAAACTATTTACAGAGAACACACCTTCACATATCTTGCAGACAATGCCCGATGTAGTGTTGTGATTTTTGTAGTTCCAGGCCAGAGCATGGATTGTAAGCATATCCGCATGTGCTGTTGAGAGTAAATGTTGAGTGAATGTCATGCAGTAAGCAATAAAAAAAAATTACATTAGAAGAGAAATACTACAATCACCTCCTTTTGACATGTATTTAGTCGTTAGGGCACAGCGAGAGAGGTAGCTGTTCACCTGTTCAACATCCTCCCCTGGAGCTGACCCTGCTCCTTCTTGGTTTTTGCCACTCCATGTAATCTAGTAGTAAGAAGACATGTAAGGGATAATGTAATGTCCGCCGGTCATTATCGGATAATAAGTAGGTAACGACAAGGTGAACCGGACCCTGACGTGCAGAAGAGGGACTTATTTTCCAATGATACAGTTAAACATAAACTCTGGACATACCTCACACTTAGTGGAATGTGCTTTAGCATGCATGACGCTTAGGAAAGGCCTGATTGATGTTAGCCCCTGGAGATCAGGAAGGATGTTTGCTGATTTGTGTAAATATGGCCAGTATTTACACATTACATCCATGGCGATAAACCTTGGCTTTGAACTCATCAACTCCTTATGCAGATACATGGGGTAGGCAAAGATTTCACCTAGGGATATACAAATTGTATTAGAAATGCAAATATCCTGTTATTGTAGATTCTAAAGAGAGCTTCATAACGGGAAACTCAACCATAGTGATAATTGAGATGCTTCTCCATATTATTATTTTATTTAGCTTTTGTCCAAAGCGACACACAAATAACAATACAAAGTTACATGTAACAGCAAACAATTTATTATAATCTCACCTCTGAACATATTAAGCGCTTTAAGGAGGAAACCATGCCGACACACCGCAACCTCCATGCCCTCTTCGTCCAACTTGAAGGTCCTCCTAGAAGTCTCCTTCGCTGCTGTCCACGAGGAGCTCCCACATCTGCCTTGTCCAGGTAGCTGTGATGTAAATGAAACACACTATAAACACACTGTATATGCACCTTGTATTTTGAAGTTGAGGGCAGTTTTTCACCAATGCAACGAAAATCTGGAAAAACATAGTAATTTAATTAACAAATAATTTGAAACCTGCCTGTTTCACAGCTTTATGCAAGACATCAACAAATGCAGACACAGATGTGTCTTCTGCGATAAATGCCCCTTCAAAAAACGAAGAGTCGGAGCTGAGGAACAAACGAAACAGAAAATGTATCCATGCTGAATATAGAATCTAAAGAAATCTAGATCAATCTATACTGGAAGAAAAAAAATATCACCTTCCGTTTCGGAGAAACCGGTATAGCTTCCTGTTGCCATCCACAGAGATTGCCAGCATGTCTGGAGTGCAAGCGGGGCAGGTAAAAGGTGCACCGCAGGACAAGTTATCTTCCTCAAAAGCACAATAGGAAAACTCCAGGAAGCTGCGCTGCAGCGTGTCCCCGCACACTGGTCCTGACTGAAAGATGCATTATATTAATTATAACTTCGGAGATGTCTGCATATGTTAAACAATTCTATAATATGGTGAACATTTACCCGCCCACCACACTTTGTACGATGCTCCAGCAGCTTTGCAAAGGCTTGTCTGGACAGTGCCGGCGCGATGACTTTCAGTTCTCTTACACTGCTGAAAAGGTTGAGGGAATACAAAGTAGAAGAACTGGTGGAAGCTGGCCAATATCCACTGTTTACGAGGTCCATGAACTCTGGAGCCCACTGCTGCTGGCATGTTTGGCATGCAAACAATGGCTGGTGCATGTCATAACGCCCTTGGATTATAAGAAAACAAACCCATGGATACCTGAGCTTTTAGAAACAATTAGCTGGCACACTTTAAGACACTTGGACTACATCTTGAGTAGAATCACACAAGCATAGTTCAAATTAGTATATTTCTTTTGATTTATCATAGTGACAAGATGTATTCTGCAATTTTTGAGTACTGCTATTTTCATTGCAAAGCAAAGCCAAAAAAGGGGGGAAAGCTAAATATAGAAAAAAGATCAGAGTTTGGAAATATTACCATTTGTAGGGTTTGTTACATTTAAATATTTAGCTCAAAGGGAATCAAATGATTCAATAAGGAGCTGTTTTACAGCTGTTTAGAGTCGACTCGCGATTCCTGGAACTAGCCGTACAACATCACTCTGCAATGGATATTATTATCCAGAATATAGTGTTAACACTATATATCAGCACAGTAGCAAAATCGACAGTTTAAGACATTAACTTGTAAGCACAAAACACAAGATATTTATCTTTTCTAATAAAAATACGATTTATTGGATAAACCTAAAACATACAAACTAGTCTAACACATAAACACACGCATTCACACAGGTTGCAGAAAGAGAAAGTGCGGAAGGAATGAGTTTAAAGGAATGAGAATATGAAGTCCCACGTTTATAGCAATATGTGCAATTGCTAAGACCTGAACAACCATCAATCACTTGCATTAACCCTCGTATTGAGTCTCTCAATGAGGTTGTTTAACTTTATATAAAATGCACCAGTTCAGCTAGAATCTGGAGGCTGTACTTGCGTTGCCTTTGTGTTGAGGGAATTCCTTTCGTAGCGTCGTTCCAGATAGGGGTTTCCCGAGGTTGTTGATTGGTTGGAAGTTCGATGGTCATTCGATGTGAATTCTTGGGCGTTGGCTGATGATGCGGAGTTGTGCGCTGGTTAAAGTTCAGGTGGACAAATACGTTTGGGTCACGACTTGCGGCAAACTTAACTAGAACACGAAACTCTCAACGGAAAGAAATAAAAGAATTAAAGTAAACGACAGAAGTGTAATGATCTCCTCATGTTTCCTTTAGAGGAGACGGCTGGCATGCAGGCCAGGCAGCGTTGAAACGTGGCAGCGCGAAGCACGCGAAGAGTGAAGAGAGTAAGAGTGTAAAAAGAGAGATTTGAGGGTGTCCTGAGTTTTTAAACTCAGCTTTTGGACACATCCCAAATGGTGTCTTGACAAATTAAAACAATGTCCTTACTAGGTTGCTGTTAGTTTCCCCTCCCAAACCATAAATCACAATGTTATCTTATCAGTCCCTTGGGTCCCAACTTTCCCGCTCTTGGCAGAGTTAAATTTGGACATGATTTCGATAACAAGATTAAAATACATTTTACAAAGAATTGAATTACAGAAACATTTAGAGAATGGAATTTCGAGCTCGAGCATACCAAACACAAATATAAACCATTAAGCTATTCAATAGTTATTAAAAAGGACATACACAATAAGTGATTAAAACATAATAGGCAAATGTATGGGTTACAAAGAGGATAGGAAGTTATGCATAGAAAAGATGAGTTGCTCCTAAGTTCTTTAGCATAATTTTGGGTGCATATCTAAATGTAAAGGCAGTTTTATGCCATTTTGGGAATGTGATGGCACGTTCTCTGTGAGGAACAAAAGGTAAGGGAAGAATTCTCAGTGTCCTGGAATCTCGGTGGGGGAGGCAACCAAGCACAAACTCTACTAGTGATTTTCCTCATGTGATGTTCATGATGTGCATTTGACCAATAATCTTGGTAACTTGCCCCAATGTTGACAATCTTCTTCCTTGGGATGATAAACAAGCTTCCTTTTGTATTAATGTTCCAAATTCTGAGTTGGTTAGGTTTGCTTCAAGCTGGTATAGCGCCAGGGTGTCAAATGACAAATTTTACGACTGGAGTCTTGTCATGCTGGGCCTCTTGTGGAATTTGAGTCTGTAGAAGTGTTTTAACTTCTAATTGAATCTTCTGAATTGTCTGATTCGCGCTGAGACGCTACACATTGATGGAAATTAAAATGACTGCTTTGCCAGGTGATAAAGTTATGCTGGGGACTTCACAGGGACATTTTTGAGTCACTCTCACCGTTGGCAAAATACAAGCTAGTAAAGGAAAGAAACACAAAATTAGCCTACCAGATTTATTAGACAAGAGTACAAAATAGTTTTGCAATTACCTACCTTGGTCGTGTGAGCTGTATCCTCCTTCCCCTCTTACAAAATATGTGGATGGGGGAATAGCTTTAAAAAAGCCCTCAAGGACTGACTCCCTGTCATGGAGTGGCCATCTCCTGTGATTCTTGGTATCGCAGGTTTCACAGAACCACTGATCTGGTAGACACTCTCTGCATCTAGGAATGAAATCAATGAACCAATTTAGTCATTGAATCAACTGTTTGAAACAGCCCTGATTCCACCATAAACATGGAGTTTATCCGAAACATGAAGACATCAATTAGTGATGCACTCTAAAAACCTACAAAGTATGAAAGAACATTAATGAGATCTCACCTAACAACCGCAGGCTTGCTGCAATGGCTACAAAATGGTTGGCCAACATCCTGAGTTTGGATGAGGCATTTAAGGTGGAATGGCCTTGCCTCCTTCCATCTTTGTGAAGCTTGCTGCTGCCTGAAAGTCCATGATGATGATGCCCTCTGGATTTCAGGGGAGTCAGACATCATAGCAGAGAGGCTCTCCATGTTTTTTTCTGCAAATACAAATAATTTAATTAACAAAAGACCATTTCTATGCAGACCCATTATTTCATGATAATGGGTAAATATCTTGCCAATGCTTTCAATAACATCAATGTCAGAACTTTTCCAAATCAACTTTCCCACAGTCTAGTGCCAAATTCACCATACTTTGAAACATGGATCAGGGTAAATTGTATCAACGTGAAAATTGAGATGGAATTCCAGTGGGACAAAATTGAAACTACTACAAGAAAGTGGTTCAATAATAGGATTCAGCCCATTGTGGACAATTCGTGGTTTTCTGATTTATAAAAAAAACGTGAAAGCCCGAAAACTGCCACAGGTAGTTCTGGCAAGCTTTCCAGTTTTTACATTTTTTTTAAAAGGATTTTACATGAATGGCAATCTAGTCTCCAGTGATACAGGTGTTCCAGGATTTCTGTGAACCCTGCTTTCAGATCTGCCTCAGAAAATTACCTTATAATAATAATTAAAATGTATTTGACCATATTTTACCAAATTCCACTTGAGGATCAAGACTGGCTGCAGGAAGCTCTTCAGTGAGCAGGCAGTTCCCGATCTGGTTGTGTCTAACTGCAACAGCACACAGAGGAATAAAACCAAGTTAGACCACCAATGCATACTTTTTTGGTTGAATCTACATATCTATACATTTCAAATACGGGGGAAATTACATTTAAAAAATGAATAACAAAGAACTAGGAAATAATAAATGTAAATAATAGTACAGTTAACCTGTGGATGCAATAAGAAGTTGAACCATGTGGAATATGTTTATGCAGTATTTGATTTGATAACAGTATAAACATATTCCACATGGTTCAACCTCATTATAATGGGCTCATTATCTGGATACAAGTACATGTTACTTAGGTCTACCAGCAACACAACTTGATTTCTTGAGAATTGTCATAGGTGTATGCAGGACTAGACGAGACGAGAGACGATATTCACAAATACAATATATTTAATATAATTCTCCAAGAGGAACAAGGCAGGAACACGAAGAGCTTTCACACACATCAAACGTTAAGGACCGACAATACACTGAACTCAAAGACAGACTTATAAAGGGTAACTAATAATTAAACACAGGTGACGGTGATTACACAAACGAGGACTAAACCAAATGATCACAAAATGACAGGGGGAAGACAAATGGAAAAAACCAATGACAAAACTGTGACATTACGCCCCCCTCCGAATAGGCGCGTCCTCGTGCCGTAGAAAAACAAAAAAGAAGAGAGGGGCGGAAAACCAGAAACCTTGAGTCCATGAGGGAGGGGGCTTCGGCCGAGGACGCAACCGAAGGAGGGGGATCAAAACATAAGTCCAGAGAGCAAAAAAAAGACAGTCCAAGGGGGCGACGACGGAGGGAGGAGCCAGGGAAGACACAGGAGGGACCTGAAGCAGGAGGAACTGACCCAGACCACAGCCATGATGACGGCCCACGGTGGAGCCGACGGAGGGAGGAGCCATGGTGGAGGAAGGCGTGCCGACTCCATGGGGCCGACCGACAGAGGCGGAGCAGATGGAGAAGGAGCCTGAGGCGAAGACGGAGAGCCGATGATCCGGGGTGACGCCGAGGATCCGGAGGGCCAAGGTGGAACAGGCTCTGGCGCCCGAGGCGGAGGCGGAGTCCCGGAGATCCGCGGCGGAGCGACAGAGGATGGAGGCTGTGCCCGCAGGAAGGAGGAGTCCCAAGGAGCTGGTGGGACGGCGCGACGAGGCACAGCCGGAGGAGCAGAGTCCTGAGGAGCCGATGGGGTGACGACTGACCAGGGCGGAGCCGGAAAGACGATGGAGCCCGGTGGAGCTGGTGGATCGACGGGCGACGGTGGAGAGGAGGGCGTCAAGAGCCGTGGTGGAACCGCAGGGTCGAAGGGCCGAGGCGGAGTCCTGGACTCGGAGGCTGGAGGCGGAGCTGAGGAATCCTCCAGCCGAGACGCCGTTGGAAACTGGCAGCCCTGCGGCGAGCCCACTGCACAGATGTTGGGCTGAGGGTGAGCTGAGGGGCTGTCAGGGGACAGCGGTGGCCAGACAGACATGGCAGCAGATGACAGAGGGTGGGTGGGTGGGAATTCCGGGCAGACAGGATAGACGGATATTTCCATATCAAAGTCAATTAAGTTACCAGAGTTATCTTCGACGAGATCCGAGAAAAAGTCTATTAAATCCCCAGAATTTTGTCCAAGCTCACCCTCAGTGGTGGTGCAGTGGGCAGGGCTCTCTGTAGCCCTCTCTTGCTCCACGTCATACTCCACCGTCGCGGATGTTGCAGTCGGCTCTCGCACCTGGTCCGATGTGTCCGGCTCTGGCTCTGTCGCTCTTGGCTCTGGCTCTCCATCGTCGGTGGGCTCGGGCTGCAACTCCGCTTGTCGGGGTGATGTTGGGCTGGGTTCTGGGTCAGGTGTGGGGCTGGTGTCGTCCTCCGCGTTCGACGAAGATCTGCTGGACACCAGCACCCACACGATGAAATCAGCGATGCTCTCTCGAGGACCTTCCCCGGACAACTGCCTCTTGATGGTGTTGTTCAGTCCCTTACGGAAGAAGGTACAGAGGCAGTAGTCCGGGTAGTGCGTGTAAGGCACGAGGTGGACGAAGTCTCTGGTGTAGTCCTCGAGAGAGCGATCCCCCTGCTCCAGGAGAATGATGCTCACAGCAGGGTCCATGATAAAAACCAAAAAATAAACACTGAGAAAAACGAAAAATAAAGCAGGGGAAACACGCTGGGGAACTGTTTAGGTCGGTCCTTCTGTCATAGGTGTATGCAGGACTAGACGAGACGAGAGACGATATTCACAAATACAATATATTTAATATAATTCTCCAAGAGGAACAAGGCAGGAACACGAAGAGCTTTCACACACATCAAACGTTAAGGACCGACAATACACTGAACTCAAAGACAGACTTATAAAGGGTAACTAATAATTAAACACAGGTGACGGTGATTACACAAACGAGGACTAAACCAAATGATCACAAAATGACAGGGGGAAGACAAATGGAAAAAACCAATGACAAAACTGTGACAAGAATAATGTGTAACCAATTACTATTAGTATTAATACCTGTAGCTGAAGCTTTGGGCCGTCCTCCACGCCTCCCCCTTGGCTTGCCAAGCCCTAAACGCACCCTTTTTGGGGTTGGCGGAGGGGGAACTTGCCTCTGCTCCTCTGATTTTTTCTGGGGGTTGAAGTGAAAATCATGATTAGGCTGTTAATTTATTTTTAACAAAAAAATGCAATGGATATGAAAAAACTCTTATCATACATTTAATACCCTCTATATTTTGAGAGGGGGGGGGGGGGGATTCAAGAAAGAATCCTTTATCAATGCATTGAGTTTGGCTGGACGAAGGAGTTCAAAAGTAAAAACAAACTCTACACCCCTTTCATGAAAATGTTTGAGAATTGAGAGCCGCTAGATGCAATCACAAACTGAATGAGTCTGAGGTACCTAGGCTTATATAATAGCCTTTTAATTCTGATAAGCTACAGAGTGATTATTATAGCCTAAATATTTCTTAAACCATTAAGATACAATTAATAGTTGTTTTTTTGTACGTGGCAATACATAGAATATGACCTGATGTAGGCACTCTACTTCACTGCATCCAAAAATTCAACACCTAAAAAGCCCCTACCCTGGCTTTAGTCAGAGCATGTTCTAAGCTCATTTCAAGAGCCATCCGTCTCCCCTCCATGTAATAGCCATCTTGACAGTCGGTGACACGTGTAGTGTTCATCACAGAAACAGAGAGAGGGACAGACAGACACTGAGATGGACAGAGGGGCAGACAGAGATAAGAGACACAGACAGAAATGAGAGACAGAGCACAAATCCAGATAGGTTTGCGCTTAAAAGGGCCTTTGGTTGTGGTGATCTACTGGTGATCTACTGGTAGGAAGGTTGGTAGAATCTAAAAAAAAAAAACTTGTTTAGGGGAAGGGAGTTAATGGGACAGAGACAATGAATTTACTTAACAATAAATAATATATAACATTTTTGTGACTGGTGCAGGTAAATATAACTTTTAATGAGCACTGAAGATCTCAAAAACTAAAATGTAAGCAGTTCTGTTCACTCGGAGTCTGGAGGACAACTATCAAGAGGAGCGTCTCTACTTGACTATCAATCCGCTGAAAGAAGTCCGGATAATTAAACAGAAATTTAGGTTGCAGGATTACAACCGTAAAAAAACTGAACGGACTATTTTCTTTAGCGGAAGCAATAAAATCGTATATAAATCAATAAAATAAACTCAATATTTTGTGTCAAATGATTGATTTATTTGGTAAGTAGCCATGTAATAGGATAATATAGAGAGATGCGGTTGTTATAGTGAATACAACCCCGAGAGGGTGATATCAGACAAATGGAAACACCAAAACAATGTCACAAACAGTTAAAATAGGGCATAAGGCATGACATGACAATACCCCAGCAACATACTATTGACTATTACACTTTTGCATACATATTTCATCGAATTATATAGGCTACTTGTTCATGAGGTTGCCTATAATTTTATCCTACCTTACTCAACTACTCCAGAGGAAGTAGTAGCTAATTGGCGGTAGCGCCGTCACCCGGATATTGTTGTGCTAAAAAAAAAAAAAAAAAAAAAAAAAATTGCGAAAAATTAAATTAAATGAATTAAAAAAAAAAAAAATTCTCCAACAGAAGAAACTCACTGGAACTTAAAAAAATCGGAGCTTAACTTACTGTAACAAAACTGAGCAAGATGCGCAATGGTTCTTTTTTAAACTTTTTTTTAATTTATTTTTTTAATTTTTAAAATTACAGAATTCAATATCAAGTCCTTGACACATTACATTGACAGATATTGTGGGTCAGATGAAACCCTCAAACTGTCCTGGTGATAGGATTCCTTCTTGGCTTTTAAAAAAAACATTTGATATTATTGGGCCTAGTATTCTTTCTGTTATAAACACAAGTTTGTCTACCGGCACGGTGCCCCTTTCACTGAAACATGCTGTTGTCCAGCCTCTTCTTAAAAAGCCAAATTTAGACCAAGAGGTTTTGTCTAATTTTCGTCCAATTTCTAAGTTGCCATTTTTAGCAAAAGTTCTGGAAAAATCTGTTTTTAATCAAATGCAGAGTTTTTTGGACCAAAATGTGGCACTTGAATTGTTCCAATCAGGCTTTAAAACCAAGCATAACACAGAATCTGCCCTCCTAAGAGTCTTAAACGATATATTTTTATTTAGGGATTCTGGCCATTCTGTTGTTTTGTTGCTATTAGATCTTACCTCAGCCTTTGATACTATAGACCATGGGGTCTTAATCTCGTGCCTCGAGAATGTGGTAGGCATCCATGGTATTGCGTTAAAATGGTTTAGATCATTTCTGACAAACAGAAGGTTTTCAGTTAATCTAGGACAGACCTTTTCGTCATCTACTTCATTGGACTGTGGTGTTCCGCAGGGATCCATTCTTGCGCCTATGTTATTTTCCCTATACATGCTACCACTAGGGTCTATTTTTCGCAAGTATGGTATTTCCTTTCACTTCTTTGCAGATGATACGCAAATTTATATGCCTATGAGTAAAAATCTTAAATCATCATTGGATTCCCTTAAAGTCTGCTTACAGGAGGTAAAAACTTGGTTGTCAAATAATTTTTTACACTTAAATGAAAGCAAAACTGAGCTTGTCTGGTTTGGAGGTCCTGCCTTGAGTGATCTTCCTATTTTAGGAGAACTGCACCCCTATTGTACACCAGTGGTAAAAGATCTTGGGGTAATGTTGGATTCCTCCTTAAAGTTTGAAAAACAGATAAACTCAGTGGTGAAATCTGCTTTCTTTCATTTAAGACTCGTGGCAAAGGTGAAGCCTTTTTTAACTAAAAAAGATTTAGAGATATTGATCCATGCTTTTGTGTTTTCAAGACTTGATTATTGTAATTCATTATACATTGGTGTCTCCCAAGCATCTTTACGTCGGCTGCAAGCAGTACAAAATGCTGCAGCCAGACTTTTGACAGGCACCCGTAAGTATGATCATATCTCTCCTGTTTTGGCCTCCCTGGGCTGGTTGACCATTCGAGATAGAGTTGATTTTAAAATGCTAGTCTATGCCTATAAGAGCTTAAATGGACTAGCTCCATCATATCTTTCAGAACTTCTTGAAGTCCATAAGCCCTCTAAATCTTTAAGATCTGCAGAGAAAGGGATCCTGCTGTCTGTACCGCGCACAAAATTCAAGCAACGGGGTGATAGGGCCTTTGCTGTAGTTGCCCCTAAGCTATGGAATATGCTACCACTTTATATTAGGTCTGCCCCAACTGTAGTCTCTTTTAAAAGCCTTTTGAAAATTCACTTACTGCATATGTCTTCTTTAGGTGAAGAGGGATGAGCTCTTGTGCATCTGTTTTATTATGTGGATTTTATTGTGGTGTTGTTTTATTGTTTTATTTTAATTTTAGAATTGCTTGTACAGCACTTTGGTACAACTTCCTGTTGTTGGAATAGTGCTTTATAAATAAACTGAAACTGAAACATTACTTTTACACATTTTCACATTACGTAACAATATAGTTTAAATAAAAAGAACCAAAAAGAAAAAAGAAAAAAAAGAAAAAGAAACTTAAAATAAAGGGCATCAGAAACGTATGTAAAATTCATTTAGCAGAGGATGTCAAGTTTCCCAGGAATAAAGGACTCAAATGCAGAAATGACTCAAGTGGATTTATTCAATATATTCAGAAGATCAGAGTCCCGACAAAAATCCAGGTCCAGACAGGTGACCACAGCATACAAGGCAGCTCGCATAGACAGAAACGGGCGAAAGTCGAGATCCGAGCCCGAAGCCAATTCTCTCAAAGCACAGTCCTCCAGAACGGGCAACGATAAGATTCCAGATAAACAGTCTCTCCACACAGGTTTAAGAATCTCTCACACTGGAACGAGTAAACACTTCATCCACAAGCCATTGGGCCAAAAATTGCGGAGTGGTCATCAAGAGGAGTAACTGGATAAACAAAAAGAGAAAAAACAAAACATAACAACCAAACGGGACAGCTGAAAAAACGTAAAGTCAAGACGACAAAACACACTAGCAATGAAAAACGAACATAAGCAGAATAAATAGGAAAAAAACTAAATGAGATGATGAGATTCAGCTGTAAGCGCATGCACAGCCGCGCTGATTGCAAAAAACAATCAGCTGTCAGCGGCCGACATGCGGAAAAGAAAAACAAACATGCAGGAGAAGTGGCAGATCAAACCTACGACCTGACAGAGATAGGCCCACATATCTTTGGGCTTTTCAATGTGTTTGTGTGTGTGTGTGTGTGTGTGTGTGTGTGTGTGTGTGTGTGTGTGTGTGTGTGTGTGTGTGTGTGTGTGTGTGTGTGTGTTTTCTTTCTTAACTTTAGATTAAATATATAGTAAAGGCTGCTTAATGCGATAGTATAGTGTCGTTAATGACCGGCTGATCGCTGTCAGATTCTGATACGCTTAGAATGAGCCCTGCTCAGCCCGTGTTCTGGCTTACTGTAAATAATATTATTAAAATAAAGAAATGAATTAATACAATGATAACATCTAAATAAAGATAATACATAATAGATGTATCGTTATAGTTTTTAAAATACCAATAAACAGCAAAGCAATCCAGCTTCGCAATAATAACCGAAAAAGACGGAAATAATAATAAATAATAATAAATAGGCTATACAACGCCGCCACTCCCACCATGCGCAGTACTGAGGGGCACCAAAACTAGTCTAATAAAAAAATCAATAATCATAGTCAATAATTATAATGCCGATATTATTTCAGTATATATTATTAGGCACCTTTCAGGCAAAGAGTATTTAATTGCTCAGTGGTCCGTTGGATGCGCAATTTGCGCAGCACCTGACGAAGTTTGACTTTGACAGTAGGAGGTAGGCCTACATAAAAGACTGGCAAACTGTCTTTATGTTTAAAATCATAAAGGAATTATGTTTAGGGCACCAAAATCGCTAGCAACAGCACTGCATATATATAATCCGTGATAAGATCTCGTGAATAAATGTTAATTAAACAGCTTCTCTGCTGCAGCCAGACTGGCAGAAAGAAGAAACGTGCAGTTGCACGAAAGATGCATCCAATTGAAATGCATTAGTTTAAAAAACGTGCTGGACTTACGAAAATAACGAAATAAACGTGTCCCTGCCACGAATAAATAGATTAAATTACGTGACTAAATCACGAACTGCCGTGAGACTGGGTTGGTTTTTTAAGTGAACTGCACTCAAAACCTGAAGCAAACTACTGACACCACCTCTTGAAGTAGCCTGAGTGTGTTTGGACTTTAGGTCTTTCTCGTAAAATTCAACTGAATTGATATCAAACACACGTGGAATGAAGCAATTCTGTGTATACCTGTATAAGTGATGCAGCATATTACAGATGTATATATTTGCAAATGTTCTGCAAACCCTTCTGTGTTTTTAAAGTACTATATCCTAATTTCTGCAGGTAGAGGAAAAGGGAAAATGGTTGTAGGCGATGCAGGCTTAACCCCAGCTTTTAAAAGCTGAATTTATTGAGTGTTTTATGTTGTTTTTTTGTAAAACAAAAAAAACAAAACATTTATTGATGGATTAATATTTCATTCATAAATTATTTTTTATAATTACTGCTTTTATTGCTCAATAAAAAAATACTTTTCAATGTAACCAATTTTATTTACAGATTAATTAGTTAATTTGCTATTTCAAATGGAATCGGAAAAGGTAAAAGACAGAAGTCCTTCCGAAATGTCCTGATGTGGAACATGCTTTCATTCATTTTTATAAAATTAATTTCACATAAATCATACATTCACATAATTTCCAACCTTTTTGTGGACAGAAGTTTAATGCGTAAGAATTATGTTAAAAGCTTGAACATTAAAGAGTGAAGAATTATAACTATTACAAATGTTTGTTGGTTCTTGTAAAAGTGTGAATACAAGTATGTATATATATTCATAACGTACAAATCTGAAAGGTTTAGTTGACAAAAAAAAAGTTTTGGAACTATAGGCCAGAATTATTGAAAAGCCTCTTACAAACAAAACATTGATAAACCTTACTGATATTCAATAATATGCATTACTGAAAACCTCTTACAAACACTAGTGAAAACATTGATCAACCCTAGTAAAATTCATTCATTCATCCATGTTTACGCTTCACCGGGGGGCGGGGCTTAGAAGAAAACGAAAGTAGAGCTGCTGGTGAGGACAGCTGAAAAGAACTAATCCGTCGTAGTTCTCGTTAATAAGATAATGCACACCCAATATTAGGGATGGCAGGTCGCTGTTCTCTTCTGAGGAAGCTTATCTGATGATTTGAAGAAAACGGACAGTTGTTTTGATGAAACTTATTGACCGATAACCTCCTCGTCAGTGGGAAATGACCATCTCCCTGATTCCTCAGGACCACGCCTATAGTCTTTCTCTTCTGCTGAGCTGCATTGAACCTGCCTGTACTTGTTGCCGTTTGGGTTGGGGTGTCCTACATCCCATGAGGCTGTGAGTACTTCTAAGAACGCGCAAGCCAATTCTTTTCTTTTGGTTGCTTCTAAAGTGAAGTGGCGAATTTACATGTTCTTGGCCTTCCCGCTTCCAAGCTACATCACCGGGGTAAAGTTGGTTTTATAGTCACACATTCAGACCTTTTCACACATTTCCGCGTTCAATAACGTTCTGATTATATGTGCAATTATGGAGCTCATATTATGACAAAACTTTTTGAATTTGAATTGTACAAATTTGAATTATTGACAAGTGTCATTTCACAAAACTGAATATTATATGGTATTTAACATAGTTCTGAATTCGATTTTTTAAAACTTGAATATTGAACATTTGAAATTGAACACAACTGAATTTTCAAATCGCAGATTTTCAAATAGACATGTATTTTCAAACAGCAGATTTTTGTTCTGATTTCTAAGACTTCAAATATTCAGTTTTTAAAAATACAACTTCAAGTTTTCAAGATGAAAAAAAATTCGGAACATCAAATTCAGTGTTCAAAATTCAAAGCGCAGAAATTCAGATCGTACAGAAAGTAGGTCAGAGGTTATACACAGGGAAGATCTACGAAAAGTCGAACGAAGCATTTACTGTGACCGAGAGGGGGCATGTTTGGTTCACTTAGGCTAGTTTTGCCGTGGTCACAACATATTAACTCGTGGATACGTGATAATACGCCGTGGCCACAAGTTATTATTTCGTTCGAACATCATATTAACTCGTGGGTACGTGATAATACGCCGTGGCCACAAGTTATTATTTCGTGGGAACATCATATTAACTCGTGGGAGCGTGATAATATGTCGTGGCCACAAGATGGCAGTGTATACATAGTTACACGGCTTTGCGTAAAACGAAACTGAATGCAAAACGCGCACGCGTATTCAAAGGCAATTTTAATACCCGATGTTTGGAGAGCGACTCCCCAACAAATTAGACTACATACATATCTAGGCTGTTATTAGTATGCGGGCTATAAAAGGTTGTGTTAGTTGTCTATAGCTTTGTATCATACTTGAGATCTCTTGACTTCAGGTTCTGAAAGTTTTGCCGACGAGGAATTTTTACTGGAAGTGCAGATTAAAGGGTGAATATAACATATTTCATTTCGGCTTATTGATAAACTATTACATTTTTATAGTTAAGGAATAAATCATTCACGCAGTTTCATTTGAAACACAATGAACAAAACATACTCATTTACCGTCACAAACTGGGGTAAATACATTAATAAAGTAAAAACTTAATTGGCATAATTGTCAGGCGTTTACAGTATTTGCAAAATATTTTAGCATATTAATAATACTAGCATAATTATACAGAGAGTTAATTAAAGCACTACACGAACTGAAAGGGAAATAAGCATATAAAACAATAAATATAGCCCATAAATATAGCCCTAACCAGTTAATATAATTATTATAAAATTAGGCCTATTGTATTAGCCTACTGTTTAATAATAATAATATACAAATATGAAATATAAAGAACCGATCCGTTAACAGGCAAGCAGTGCTCCTGCAGCTAAAATACTGCCACTTACGTCTCTTTGCGTCAGGCGCCGCCAGAGATAAAAATATGTTATGTCCTTTAACCAGATTTTTAACAACAAATAGAACATTTGTCGGTAGTGTTGAAAACGAAGATCATGTAATGGAATTCTCCTAGTATGATCAATCAAAAAAAAAAAAAAAAAATTACAGAGATGTGCCTGACATGAAGACTATTCATGGGACTATGAATTATAAATACAAGAACACATATAGTACATTTCTGTTGTGTTTATTTTTAATGAAATCAAATGTGATCTTGTTGTTTGCAACTATAGCAATGTCTTTCCCAAAACAGCACAAATCACTTCAGGCCTTTTCACACGGGACGCGGCAGTCGCGAGTGTCTAGTTCATTTTCAATGGGAGCGGCGCGGAGGCGAAGTGCAAGTTTTGCTACTGCACCCAAAATCCTGCCGCTTCCACGAACACGGCGCTTCGCAGCAGGCGCAGCCAAAGATAATTTTTTTTTAAAATCTTTTTGTGAGCGGCAGCGTCCACACTGTGACCGTGTCGCGAACACCGCCTCAACTGCACAAAACCCTTCCACTACAAGAGAAGGCAGCAGCCGCGCGGCATGTCATTATCTTTACAAAAAGATCTTGTTGCCATGACATGCATACTCCCACGAGTTAATATGACGTTCCCACTAGATAATAACTTGTGGCCACGGCGCATTATCACGTACCCACGAGTTAATATGTTGTGACCACGGCAAAACTAGCCTAAGTGAACCAAACATGCCCCCTCTCGGTCACAGTAAATGCTTCGTTCGACTTTTCGTAGATCATCTACTCTTCCCTGTGCATAACCTCTGACCTACTTTCTGTACGATCTGAATTTCTGCGCTTTGAATTTTGAACACTGAATTTGATGTTCCGATTTTTTTTTTTCATCTTGAAAACTTGAAGTTGTATTTTTAAAAACTGAATATTTGAAATCAGAACAAAAATCTGCTGTTTAAAAATACATGTCTATTTGAAAATCTGCGATTTGAAAATTCAGTTGTGTTCAATTTCAAATGTTCAATATTCAAGTTTTAAAAAATCGAATTCAGAACTATGTTAAATACCATATAATATTCAGTTTTGTGAAATGACACTTGTCAATAATTCAAATTTGTACAATTCAAATTCAAAAAGTTTTGTCATAATATGAGCTCCATATGCAATAAAGTTATTTTTTTGCAAATTCTGATCAGCAATATGATTGTCAACCTACTTCATTTGTTTTTACAGTCAGTCAAAATGAATAATTATTGTTTTAATGGCATATTTACTTGCGATTGTCCTCTTAATGTCCAATGTAGTGCGGTGAACAAGATAGGGATCGTCTAAATAAAAAGTTATAATTGTTTTTCATTGTGTGCAAACAGACAAATACATTTTAGCCAACAACAGATGTACTAGCAAATATTAATCACATGATGTCTTCTAATGCTATAGATTTTTTTTTTTAGGAACAATACAAATTAAATTATGATGGTGTTTAGGAAATTTAAAAAGAATGAACATGTACATAAACTGTAATTTGGTAACAATCTAGACAAATGGGAAATCACCTGCAATCTCCTGAACATAATTAATTGCTTTAGTTTTTATTAATTTTATTTGCCTTGAAATGAACAAGAACTTGGTTGATATGTTGGTTTTAACAATTACATGATTTATTTGAATAGCTTTTTAAAGCATGGGTTTACCTCTCCAAAGCAAGTTGGAACTTCTTGTCTGGACCCTACAAAACATACTTCAGCCCATGTCTTGCAGTTTTATATACTCTCTGTTCATTCTCTGTTTTTCTGGTTTTAAGTGTGATACATAGGCCTACTTGACAGAATTAACTGTTCTCCTGGTGTTGACTGAAAAGAATGGCTAAACTATCTTTTATGTTTTTTGTATGAATTCTTTTTTTACCATTAATTTCTCACAATTACACAATTTGTGTGCATTGATTAATGTTTACAGTCCCGGAGAAATATGCATTGAGACACCTTCCAGTTCAATAGCTTTTAAAAAGAGGGTCACATCGCTCCAAAACAAGTTGGAAAATATTTATCTGACCCTAAAGAACATTCAAGTCTTAAATGCAGAAGTATTTACAGATGTTCAATATCTATCATAATGTTATGGTTTTCTTTATTGACACCTGCCATCAAAAAATATTAAGTCATCCACATTTTTTTTTTAATTACTGTAATACCTGAAAATAGTCACCTCTTTACTTCATGGATTTATTTATAGATGCATGATTTAGAAAACGTTACAAATTGAACATACAGAGCAAATAATTGTACATCAAAGACTTGTACAGTAGTAGTTCTTTAGAGTCAAATATTTTGCAACTTGTTTTGGAGCGATGTGACCCTCTTTTCAAAAGCTATTGAACTGGAAGGTGTCTCAATGCAGAAACCATTAGAATACAGTGATGATGAAAGGAAAAATGGTCTGTAATGCCTTTCTCTAACTTTACTAAATATACTACTGCTAAGCATTAAACCTCAAATGAACTTGACAGTTTTAATTTTAAGAAAAATTTGGTTATGTTTGTATGACATGGTGCTGTCCAGGTATGTGGTGCTGAAGGTCCTACATGATCCTAACAGCACCTTAACGTTTCAATAACTTTTCGGTGATTACTCAAGTTAACCCCAAAGCACTAAAATGTTATTAAGCATACTCCAAAGACACTGAAATGCAGCTATATATACAGCTAATAAAATCTGATATGGTGGAACAAACTCCAAGCTCCAAAATGTGTACTGTTGCTGCAGTCTGACCAGGTTTCCCTGGCCAGTATCTACAAAATGCTTAAAAGACCTAAAATTATTATTTCCTAATTATGATGCAAGAATTCTAAAAATAAATAAAACATATCTAAACATTCTAAAATAAAGATGCATTTCATAGATAAGAAAAATGACATAAGATATTTAGTCTTGTTTCCAGGGGGGAAAAAACTAAAAAGTTTTAAAATGATCTGTCAGTGGGGTAAGTAAAATACGAATATTTTACTTACCCCACTGATAATTTACCTTGTTTCTATCAGGAAAAATCTGTTAAGTGTTTTTTGCTTAAAACAAGACTTAATATCTTATGTAATTTTGCTTATCTAGTAAATGCATCTTAATTTAAGAACTTTTAGACATTTTGACTAGAAACAAGACAAAAATACTATGCAAGACAAGCCTTTTTTTTTTTTTTTTTTTTTTTTTTGCAGTGTCTCTTCCCTTTTTCTCTGAAAGTTTGTGTTGTATATCTCCAGTTTGTTGGACTAACATGTGTACATCTTGTCCAAGTGCAGCAGGATTATTTTGCTTTGTGAAAGAGTAGTTGGCTGGGCAAGAGGGGAATGTGCACACTCGTAAATATAGAATTTTTTTTTCTTCCCCGGGGAGCTTTGACATATTGATATTTAAATGAGTAAATGAGGGCTGCAGAGTTCTGCAGGAAAATGCTTTGTAGTTTGTGCTGATAATAGTCGTCAATGATATTTGACCAAAATGAGCCTTTTTTGTTTTTGGAAATATCCTATATCCGAAAATCTCAGTGCATCTTGAGTAGGGGTGGGAAAAAAAAATCGATATTGCAATATATTGTTGTGCTCTCTGTCGCAATAAATAATCGATACACTAACGGCCAATATCGATATTTTATTACAACACAAATGATTAATTTACCCGTCGTCAGTGTCACTGCCACTACCCAATATCTACCATTCTGTTTGCGGGGGCGCTGTTCGAGTAAATAGGGGTAAAGTGGCGGAAGCAGCGGCCAGTGAAGAACACAAGTTATCTTACAACATCAGAGAAGAAGCGCAGAAAAAAAGAGAAGTGAGAAGAATGGCGGAAGATAACGAAAAACAAATCAAAGACGCACCCGCTAGTTGAGCATGCTGATCAGTTACGCCTGTTTCACACATACTCCGTCTGCTGTGCTTATGCGTTGAGTATTTTTTTCCGCACCCATGTTAACGGATTAGAGCGTTCGCACTGCACGCGGTTGCTGTGCAAGTGCATTGACTAATAGAGTCTGGGAATGTGACGTCAGCAACGCAATGCATGTTGGGAATTTAGGTAACGGAGCTGCGGTGAACACTGTGTTTGATTGTGATCGTGAAGTTTTAGTCTACTTTATTCTGCATAAATAATAATTTTTGGTGAACTATTGTTGTGTTGTTAATTGCCACAATCTCACCGATTACCAGCATGTACGCCGACTGTCAAATATTTGATTTTCCAGCTTTCCAGCTTGGACAATCACCGTGGATCCCAAGTGTCCGAGTTAACAAAACGGCGTTGCATGGCGTGGGTACAAGCAGTTAGACGGAAAAGCATTAACGTTAGTTGACTAATATGTGCCCCATCGTTGTTATGAAACCATGAATTAAGAAATTAATGCTGTCAAATCAGTTGCTCTCAAGGAATGTCATCCAACATAAACTTTTCTGTGTAAATATGTTCATGTATTGCGTGTATTTATATGTATATACACATGTACATATATAAAATTTAAATAATTTATATATACACTAGTTAACATTTGAAGTGGATCGAAAGCTTTCATCAAAGTTGTCATAATAAAATCATGTCTTAGGACTTTAACTTTTTTGATCCACTTCGAATGTTGACTACTAATATATATATACACTGTAGATATAGATATAACACGTATAAAATATACACATGTATGTGTACTTATACATACACAAACAATGTTTTCCAGCCTTCAGTTATGCCGCGTTCCAGGCAACCCGTTACCCGTGTTTTTCCAGCCTTCTACCGGTGAAAGTGCACTGGAGCGGCAGTCAAACCTGTGATTTCCCATCTGTGAACTCGTACTAACGTTAGATCAATGTACTCCCAGTTCCGAGCTCTGATATACGGTGCGTTGTTTATGCAAGTGGTACATGGTGGAAAAATAGACTTTAGGACAATAAAACGTTGCATTCAAATTAATAATAATAAATGCGCTCAGACAGTTTGGCACGACTTGCCTGGAACGCGTGACTGGTGGTTTGAAGTCGTGATTTACGGGCTTTAAAATCTGCCTGGAACGCAGCATTAAACATGCATTATCTGTTTTGCATATTGCATGCCACGTTGCAGCAATAAATTGAAAAAACATGAACATTTCTATATCCCTTTATTTGTGGATAACACACTGAGGTAAATGTGCACAGTTCACAGTAACATAAGAATCAACTAAATTGAAAAGTTCAGTTCCACTACTACTATAGTGCAAACACAACAGGTGTAAGATGCAACAGTGCTGTAAACTTTAAGTCTCAAGAACACAGGTAACAATGCAGTAGGTAAAACGGCAAATAACACTACAAACAAAGTAGGAAAACACCACCTGGGAATGTTACGTGCGTTAAGGCGGTAACTCATTTAGATCGTCCACCACTCTATATGCTCGTAAGGATCGAGCCGTTGATTATTTTTAGTTTTTCTAAATACCTCAGCTTTGACACTTCATTAAGCTTTTCTCGGTATGGAAGATTTAGCTTTTCCTTGGATCTGTGCATTGTTTTTTTTTCTTTTTAATAGTATAATACTGCATGTTGTAATACTGACGGCTGACGACGTTACATAAAACATGGCGGCAACTACCCATAATTCTACGCGCAGTGACGTAGTTGGCCAAGCTCTATACGTTGTTTATTATACGTTGAGTTTAAACGTGAATATATCTAGAATTGTATTAGTGTACTGTGATAAAAGAGTATCACAATGCTGAAAAAGCACGTTTGTATTTGAAATCAAAATAACGGATAAATGGTGTGTTTGCGGTAAACAGCCGCGGATCAGGAACGGACTGCAAACGTGTCCTGTGTGAAAGCAAAACGAGTCCGTGCTGCTTCTGCACCGCATACGTAACGCACACGGACTGCATACGCATTGCAGACGGAGTATGTGTGAAACAGGCGTTAGTGTTCCTCAAGAAGAATATGCATTGATGAGACCACTGTCCAGGTTAACATAAAGCACTTTACAGTAACTTACTACTGACGTTTCAGTATCACGGTTTACACATGTTAGTTAATGTTCATGTTGTTTTTTAATGTTCAGGCACTTTTATCTGTCTAGCTGTACAGTGTTTACATTTAAGACCAGGAGGCAGTGAGTTATTATGCAAATGCATATTTCTTTGCACAGTGTTGGAAATGTTGGCATTAATAAATGCATAAGATTTCCTTATTATGGGTATTTTTTTTTCTTTTTCAGTCACATATATCGTGATATATCGTTGATGAAATTTCTTCCAATATATTGAATATCGTAGATATCGTGAATCGTGATATTATCGATATCGTGGGCCACATATCGCCACAGAATTGAATCGTGAGTTACCTGTATCGTCCCACCCCTAATCTTGAGAGTATGGACGTGTACGGGACCCAGCACACATTTCCTGGGAAGTTTTCGTAGATGGGTCGTACTCCTTAAGTTTCACTGAAATTTCCATTGTAGCCACAAGTACCAGAACTGCTGCTTAAAATCTTGTCAGCTTTCTCACTTCATTACAGACAACATGAGGATGGGCTACAAATACTGTACTTTACCAAGCACTGCTGTAGTTATAAGTAGGTGCTGCACTGAGAGATTATTGAGACTGTATTACAAATTCTACTGTAATAAAATAAACTTGTTTCTAATAATTAATTTGGATTTTGATGTTAAATTGTAAATAGTCAGGTGACACATGGAAGTGAAACTATTACAGCAGGATGTACATTAAGAGAGAAAAACACAGTGAGCATCGCAATTTCACAGTTATCTTTGATAGCCAAAATCGATCCTGACTGGTTTCAAGTGAAGTACAACAAGAATCAGTATCAGATATTTTGAAAGTAGTTAAATGACATTAGGTCAAACACAGTCTGTAAATGGTCAGGTTCCTCCTTTATTTCACTTTACTTTAAAACAGTGCTTGTCTGGATTTGTTATGCGGTTTATGAATAATCTGATTGTGTTTTAAAAATGTCAGTATGAAATTGTTTTTCATGTGTCCAGGTCATTGCTCTGGACTGACAGATGAGACAGATGTGGATTTAAGAAAATTAACTGCTGAGATGATTCATAACTCACTCTGTGGATCAACATCTGTATCTGTGTTTAGATGAAATTATGGCCTTTAGCCACGACACACAGAAAAAGACAGTGAAGAGGTGAGAACTTGAAATGTTTCACATTTTTAATGTTCAGAAAAAAATAAATGCATACTACAATAGCATTTTCATTTAAAGTCTGATTCAGGGAGGTGAATCAGATTTACCTGGACACATCGATGTGTCTGTGAGAAAACAACAACTGATGGATCTTTCAGATGTCTGCAGAGAGGAAGACTCTTCTGTTGAGCCAAGGTGAGATTTTATGAGTGTTATATATACTATACTTTATTTATTTATATAAAAAGAAAACTTTAAAGTGCCCCATTATGCAATTTTAAAGGTAGTTAATATTGTTGTAATAGTCTCTTAAAACAGGTTTACATGAATGCAAGTTCAAAAAACACTTTAGTTTTCTCCAAAATTAGATTTATTGGCATAACTGAATGACAGCTGTGGAGACCTGTCAATACATAGAAAAGATGGCCTCGATTTTACCGTATCAATTCGAGCCGGAGTCTGACGATGAAGCGGTTGAAGTGGCACATCGACAAGAAACTGTTTTGCAAGCACGACCGGAGCAGGACGTTTCTCAGTGGGTGTCATATGTTAACTGTGGAAAGTGCTTGCAATTTGCTTTTGTAAGCGAACCGGCACACCTCTACGTTGTGAACTTCAACACTGTACAATCCATAACACTGCGTTAAGCCATCGTTTATCATTACTTAAACTAATAAGGCAGACAGACAGTCAAGCTGCATCAATCACAATTTTTAGACTACATTGCACTCACAGCTGAACAACAGAACTACAGAAACGCAAGTTAGCCGGTTACCAAGACATGTGCGGGGTTGTTACACAACATAACGTACACAAAGACGTATTTTGAACGATCGCTAGAAAATACAATCATCAATTATTAATCATACTTACAGGTAGAAGTTCAGAGGAGCAAGCCGGTCCAAATAAACTGGGCACTGATTCCATTTTTTAAAACCAAGCGTTTGGTGAATCTCGCGTTGTAACGTTACTCCCCAAGATTGGAAAAGCAGTCATCAGTAAAATGACGAGAACACAACACAAGATTGGAATAAGACTGCTGAGGTGTTGAAAAAATGAATGTTAACCACTCATTCTTGGTAGTTTCATCTTTCGGAAGGGCATATAAAACAAATTCACTCTCACAGCGCAGGACGCCTTCTTGACATGATGTAATCCACGTGAAAATGGTATGGTAGGCCTACTGTTTGTGGGCGGACATTACACAAATGTGTAGCTCGTGACGTGTGGCCGTAACAGAAAAAGATTAGAATTGCTGACGACTCGTTTAGGCGAATGTGAGCCGACTCTTTTTTTTTGATAGACAAAAACTTCATTTATAGTGCACTGTCAGCGTCACAACTTTGCAGATAGATTATGTTCACATACAGCTACATGACACACTACATGAAATATCATATTTGAAAAGGCATAATAGGGGCACTTTAATCTTTTAACGCTCAAGTCAGAGCAGACTCGTCAAGTGAAAGGTGAACATTAAAGGAATGTTGAAAGAGTAAATGGTTTCTGTCAGAGCAGTGTGAGATTTTCAGAAACAGTTTGTATTGCTCTTATTTTTCAGACTGTGGCAGAATGAATCTCCTGAACCCAGCTGTGTGTCCATGAAGAGTGACGTGTCAATGAATCAGCCAATTGGATTCAGTTTGGGAGATACAAGTTCTGCTGATCTGAGGTGTTGTTTAATTTACTATATTTATTTATTTATAATATATACCGTATTGCTCTTATTTTTCAGACTGTGGCAGAATGAATCTCCTGAACCCAGCTGTGTGTCCATGAAGAGTGACGTGTCAATGCATCAGCCAATTGGATTCAGTTTATTTAGTATTTATATATGTATATATATGTGTGTATATATATATATATATATATATATATATATATATATATATATATATATTTATTTATAATATATACCATTAAAATTATAGACTGATCATTCCTTTCATTTCTTTCGTACAAAATCAGCAGGGGATCAATTAATTAGTTTCTCTCCGAAAAATTTTTTTGATCTCCTGCTGATTTTTAAAATGATCAGTCTATAATTTTAATGATAGGTTTATTTTAACAGTGAGAGACAGAATAACAACAAAAAACCCAGAAAAAAAAAACACATTTCAAAAAAGTTATGAGTTGATTTGCATTTTAATGAGTGAAATAAGTATAACCTATAATCGCAAAACATAACTTAGCACTTGAGCCCAGGTGAGATATTTTGAGTGTTATATTCACTATATTTAAAAATAAAATTGTAATCTTTTAACGCTCAAGTCAGAGCAGACTTTTCAAGTGAAAGATGAACATTAAAGGAATGTTGAAAGAGTGAATGTGTTTCTGTCAGAGCAGTGTGAAATTTTCAGAAACAGTTTGTATTGCTCTTATTTTTCAGACTGTGGCAGAATGAATCTCCTGAACCCAGCTGTGTGTCCATGAAGAGTGACGTGTCAATGAATCAGCCAATTGGATTCAGTTTGAGAGACACAACTTCTGCTGATCTGAGGTGTTGTTTAATTTACAATATAGATATTATATATATATATATATATATATATATATATATATATATTATTTTTTTTATTTATTTTTTTTATAATATAATTCTTTGTCAGTGGGCAAACATACAAAAACAACAGGGAATTAAATATTTTTCCCTCACTGTATATATATGTGTGTGTGTGTGTGTGTGTGTGTGTGTGTATGTATGTTTGTATGTATATATATATATATATATATATATATATATATATATATATATATATATATATATATATATATATACTGATGTATATTAAGTACACTAATACATATTTACAAAAATATTCAATGTTTGTTTAACTACAGTCAAAAACATGAAGGACCAGAATCACATACATCAAAGAAGAACTTAGAGTCCATTTTCAAGGTTGGTTTTGTGTGTGTGTGTGTGTGTGTGTGTGTGTGTGTGTGTGTGTGTGTGTGTGTCCCAACACAATAACCATCTGGGTGAAAGTAAAAGATAATTTGCAGGCCACTATAAAACAGATCAGTTACAACTAAAGTAGAGAAGTTGAATCCATATGTAACCTGACTGCTGCACAAAGATGAAGATCAATCTAGCATACAGTGAAAGTTATTAGCAGGTGTGATATAATTCAGTGATGTTAATTGGTATTCATGCTTTTGACTAATCTACAAAAAAAAGTACTCGTGTATGGATTCTTTTGTTTCACCTTTTTTGTGACTGAATGGATGCTTTTTGTTTGAAAATATGATTTCAGGAGATTGAGCACAAAATCATTTCTGAGTTAAAAGGTTTTAAGAGACTACTGAGTCCAGATTACCCAGAATGCTCTGAAAGAGACCGTTATGATGATGAGGGTCATAACAGAGTCAGAGAGGGGCTTCTGAAGATCACACTGCTCATCCTGAGGAAGATGAACCACACAGACCTCGCTAACACCCTACAGACCAGTAAGAGCTTTGAATCAGCTGATTATAGCCTTTATTTTTATTATGAACTTTCTGTCTTCAGTCAGTAATGTTCCTGAATGTCATGACACATCTAACATATCAAACCTATAAAAAACGTTGTTCTGCCAAAAACAACAGTTAATTCATTTTCTCAGAACTGATGCCTGTGTATCAACAAAAACTCAAATCCAGACTACAGGACAAATATCAGAGAATCAATGAAGGAATGTCCAATCATGGAGACTCAACCCGTCTGAATGAGATCTACACAGAGCTCTACATCACAGAGGGAGACAGTGGAGAGGTCAATAATGAACATGAGGTGAGACAGATTGAGTCAGCGTCCAGGAGAGCAGAGACACAGGAAACACCAATCAACTGCAATGACATATTTAAACCCTCACCTGGACAAGACAAACACATCAGGACTGTGCTGACTAAAGGAGTTGCTGGAATTGGAAAAACAGTCTCTGTGCAGAAGTTCATTCTAGACTGGGCTGAAGGAAAAGCCAACCAGGATGTTCATTTTATATTTCCACTTCCTTTCAGGGAGCTGAATTTGATACAGAAAAATCTCAGTCTTGTGGATCTTCTAAACCACCTTAACAAAGAAACAAAAGAATTTAAGTCAGCAGATTATGAAGACTACAAAGTCATATTCATATTTGATGGTCTGGATGAGTGTCGACTACGTCTAGATTTCCAAAACAATCTGAGATTGTCTGATGTAACAGAATCAGCCTCAGTGGATGTGCTGCTGACCAACCTCATCAAGGGGAATCTACTTCCTTCTGCTCTCCTCTGGATCACCTCTCGACCAGCAGCAGCCAGTCAGATCCCTCCCGAGTGTGTCGACCAGGTCACAGAGGTACGAGGATTCAACGACCCTCAGAAAGATGAATATTTCAGGAAGAGAATAAATGATCAGAGTCTGGCTGATAGAATCGTCACACACATCCGATCATCAAGAAGTCTTTTCATCATGTGTCACATTCCAGTCTTCTGTTGGATTACAGCCGCTGTTCTTAAGAGGATGATGGGTAAAGCAGAGAGTGCAGAGATTCCCAAGAATCTCACACAAATGTTCACACACTTCCTGGTCTTTCAGACCAAACTGAAGACACAGAAGTATGATGGGAATTATGAAATTGATCCTGATCATTTTAGAAAGACTATTCTGTCTTTAGGAAAACTAGCTTTTGAACAGCTAGAAATGGGAAACTTGATCTTCTATGAGGAGGACCTGAAAGAGAGCGGCATTGATGTCAGAGAAGTGTCAGTGTACTCAGGAGTTTGTACCCAGATCTTCAGAGAGGAGTTTGGACTGCAGCTGGGGAAGGTGTACAGCTTTGTTCATTTGAGTATTCAGGAATTTCTTGCTGCTTTATTCAAGCTGCTGTCCTTTTCTGAACAAAACACAGGACTGACGAATGACTTCAAATCACCAATGACCAGTTTACTGAAGAGAGAAGTGGACAAGGCCCTACAGAATGAGAACGGATACTGGGACCTTTTCCTCCGATTCCTTCTAGGTCTCTCACTAAAGTCTAATCAGACTCTCTTACAAGGCCTACTGAGAAAGACAGAATGCAGCTCTGAAATCAATCAGGAAACAGCTGAATACATTAAACAGAAGATCAGAGAGAATCCATCTCCAGAGAAATTCATCAACCTGTTCCACTGTCTGAATGAACTGAATGATCATTCACTAGAGCAGGAAGTCCAAACATACCTGAGCAGAACAGGTGACTATCGTCTCTCTGGAGTCAAGCTGTCTGCTGCTCAGTGGTCAGCTCTGGTGTTTGTGCTGTTGAACTCAGAAGAGCCAGATGAGTTTATACTGAATAAATATGATCCATCAGAAGAATGTCTCATGAGGCTGCTGCCAGTGATCAAAGCATCTAGAAAGGCTGAGTGAGTTTTTTACAGTGTCTTTGTTCTACTGACTTTATTTTATACATTATAGGCCTGTGTTTCTCTACACTGTTTCTGTATATTTTGAGGTCTTTCTTATTTGACACACTCAGCTAACATCATAAAGCGCTCTACTAATGACCTGATGTGTTGAATCAAGTATGTTTGATTAGAGAGATTCATCCAATCTGCAAAGTTGAGGTGCCTTCAGGAACAGTGTTGTGATCTATGATATTAGAGATATTGGATTGGGATCATTATCAATCACTTAAAAGTTACATTCAGGTTTGAAATAAATAAAAATAACTCAATTCAATTTAATAATTTATAAGTTGTTAGACAAAATGTTTCTTGGTGAAACTGGGGGAAAAACTAAAAGATTTTTAGTCAGTGCCATTTGAGGAATATACAGTATATATAGTCAACAATCTTTTGGTCTATGCTGTTTTCATTTGATGAATGAACAGTGCGCCTCTCATCCAATAAATCGCAATGAAACAAAGTCTCAAATTTAAAATTCTGTCAATTTCATTTCAATTCAAATTCAAGCAGTAAATACTGTTTTGGTGCTTTTTAATGTGGCATGATAGATTGTTGTAGCTTCTGTGTAGTCACCTGTGCGTAATCAAATGCATAGCAAAAGATTTGTGACCGTTTCATTTTTGTTCTAGATCTAGTGCTCTGCTACACTGGAGTGCACTAGTCACCAACTGGACAGGGGTGGGAATTAGAGTGCGGATCGGGCCGCATTTTTCTGTCCGAGCCCGGCCCGCGTCCGACAGAGCAGTAACCGAACCCGACCCGAGCCCGACAAGCATTAAGATATTTATGTCCGAGCCCGATTCCAGCCCGACACAGTTAAATCTCTTTTTTTCTCATACTAATGACACATGCACTTTTTTCGTGTGGAAAGCCCGCTTTTATTAAGCAACTGTAGGAAAGCGTTCAGAAATGTCAACAGATGAGAGCATCAGTGCACACTGGGCAAACAGCGGCGTTATAACACAGGCGCACTATCGCGCTGATGTGACCGAGCCCGACCCGAACCCGAGCATCCTTTCTAAATATCTGTCCGAACCCGGCCCGACCCGTCGGGTACCGTCGGGCTCGGCTCGGGTATCCAACCTCTAGTGGGAATTAGAGCTACAAATTACAATAGATCACCCTCAGTGTAATCTGTCAAAGTGACAGTTAAGAGCGGCTTGGATGGCCCCGTCAGCAGCAGCACCAGCCTTGAGCGCACCTTCAGTGCAGCTGTAAGGGTTCCGCAAAATAAGTGCACGCAATAGGCTAAAGCTTGCCACAACACACCAGCAAAAGTAATTACCATGAATGTGTCAGGGGAAATAGTAAGGAGATATTTGAATTATTTATTTTATAAATCTCCTCATTCGATGCGCCTTTAGAGAGTAATGAATCTCTACAGATTAGCTACAGAATGAAAGTTTTTTGTTTTTGATATTGTTTTATTTTCTCAAAGTAATTTAAAGCTTTCTATATATATTGATCATGTCTGTGATGCATGTATTAGCTGATTTTCGGTTCATTTTTGAGACTGCAGAAAGTGCATCATGTTTGTTTGATTTATATTATAAAACGATTGGATATGATATAATAGCACACATTAAGTTAAATGTTTAAACTATTGTTATATGCTTTAACTGTTTTAAATCTATAGATTTTATTTTAGCCAAATCGTGATATGAAAAGGCAAAATTGATCAAACAGACTAAAAGTATAATCACTTTGCCATTACATACAAAACGGAACTATTTTAATTGCTAAAACAGTGAGTTGTTTTGGGAGGAGCAGAAAAAAGATGGGCTCAGGTCAGGAGTTAACAACCACACGGTTTGCGAAAAAACAGTCAGCATCTAACCTTATGAAGATTTTGGCACACCAAACGTGGCTTTGTGCTCTAGAGCAGTGGTTCCCAGCCACGTTCCTGGAGGCCCCCCAACACTGCACATTTTGCATCTCTCCTTTGGCTGACAAACCCATTTCAGGTCTTGGAGTCTCTACTAATGAGCTGATTATCGAAATCAGGTGTGTTTGATTAAGAAGACATGGAAAACATGCAGCGTGGGGGGGGCTCCAGGATCATGGTTGGGAACCACTGCTCTAGAGTAACATTGATAAACTGATAAACAGTTGTGTGTGCAGGCTGTGCAGGTGCTCAATAAGAATAAGTAATACGCAGATATGCTGTTCAGAAAGAACTTCGGGAATGGGATATTCTTACCGCCCGCTCCTGTTCAAATTACACCAGAGTTACCGACCGCTACCGCATTTTGTTTGGAAATTTATTCCTGCATAGCAAGAAATCTGGTTGGGTCCCATGGTGCAGACCTGTAATTCCGGGTATTTCTTGTTCTTTGAAACCACACTAATGGGGAAGACTGCTGACTTGGTCCAAGAGACTGCTGAATCAAAGCATTTTAAATGCAAAGTTGATTGGAAGGAAGAAATTGGGTTGGCAAAGGTGCACAAGCAACACAGATGACCGCAAGATTGACAATACTGTCAAGAAAAGCTGATTCAAACACTTGAGAGAGCTTCACAAGGAGTACAATGAAGCCAGAGTTAACACATTAAGAGTCACCACGCTCAGATATCTAAAGAAAAAGGGCTACCAAGCCACTTCTGATTACAGAAACAAGGTCAGAAGCATCTTACCTGGGCTAAGGAGAAAAACAACTGTGATGAATGTGTGAACAGTGGTCCAAAGTCCTCTTTTCAGGTAAAAGTAAATGTTGCATTTCATGTTGAAATCATGGTCCCAGAGTCAGAAGGAAGACTGGAGAGGCACAGAATCCATACTGCTTGAAGTCCAGTGTGAAGTTTCTGAAGTCAGTAATGAAGTCAGCCGTGACATCTGCTGGTGTTAGTCTATTGTGTTTTATCAAGTGCAAAGTCTATGCAGCCATCTACCAGGAGATTTTGGTGCACTTTATGCTTCTATTTGCTGACAAGCTTTATGGAGATACTGATGTCCTTTTCCAGCGGGACTTTAACCTAAGCAAATTTATTGTCATTTGCAAAGGTACATTGAGAGACGCACACAAATTCTGATGTACTTGTACTACAGAGTCAAAAGAAGTAAGAAAAGAATAAGTGGCAATTAACTAAAATTTTAAAGTGGAACAATTTTACCCAGGACCAATAACATTACACAGTGATATTACACACACACACACACACACACACACACACACACAACAAATAACAGTTTACATTAATTTAAATAGTAATTGTCCGTTATGAAAGAACGCTATGGGATGAAATATTTCTTTCCCTCCTTTATATCCTGTGCCACTAGCCTAACAGTGGCTGGAAAGAAACAGGCACGCATTGTGGGTGCTGATACTTACAGGCCTGCGGTATCTCAAGTTATAGCCTGTATGCACCCACTTTAACAGAGCATAAGCTAGGTGGTGTCTGTCCCTAAGAATGCTCTATGCCTTTCTCCTGCAGCACTATGTATAAATAGTGTCCATAGAAGGGAGGTTAGAACCAAGGATCCTCTCTGCAGTTCTTATGAACTTTTGCAGCGATTTCTTCTCAGCTAGAGTGATGTTGCTCTCAACAAGGCTTCTATAGACATTGGATGAGGGGCGGACATCTCAGCCCAGCTGAGGTTCTCTGAGATGTGAAGTATTGAGTGCATAAATAAACATACTTTAAAGAACTTGAACTTTTCTGTTTTGCACATCCATTGATCTTAGGAAATATTTTAATATTTTAAAAAATACTGTTTTTTGACTTACATGAGCTGTACGCTCTAATAATCAAAATTAAAACAAAAATTTGAGATATATTTTATTTTACATGTAATAAATCTAGAATATATGAAAGCTTAAGTTTTTGAAATAAGTTACAAACAAAAAATGAACTTTTTCAGGATATTCCATTTTTATATATATTGGTTCTATCAAAGTTAGTCTATTAATGCAGACAATTACTTTTTCCAGTTTAACTGTTTTTTTGTTTTTTTATAAAATGAGAAATGTGCTGCTTTCTCATTTTTCTGCTTTCAGTATTAAATCAGGAAAACAAATTATCACGATAAACACTGCCCTCAAAAGCTTACAGTGTATCATTGTTCATACCAAAGAGGCACAAAATCCCTCCTGGTGAAATGACCTTAGCCATCTTCAAACTCTAGCACTATATTCTATTTCTATTCTCTATTCTATTTCTTGAAAAAAAACTTGATCCTTTAGGACTTGCACTCTATTCATTTTCTAATTGCTTGTTTTCTTAAAAAAAAATGTACTGCTCCACTATAAGCAGGCTGATTACAAATTAAAATACAAAAAATTTGTCAAATCTGAAGTAATTTGTCAGCGCCAATAGCCTTGTGGGCAGCGTGCTGACATACAGCATTGTTGCGCTCTGGGTGCCCCATGTTCGAATCCTGACATAAGGACCTTTACTGATCCTGCCCCTATCTCTCTCCCACTTCGCTTCCTGTCATGTCTAATCTGTCCTATCACAATAAAGGCAAAAATACCAAAAATAAATCTTAAAGAAAAAAAATCTGGAGTAATTTCAGTTTGAGTCTGAAGTCTATTAAAATGGGATTTGACTCTGAATCACGCTCAGTGCCTGGTTTAATAATTAATCTTTTTTTTCAGCAATTACATTAGACACAAGAGTCAAGCACTACTAACCCCTCTTTAATTTTCTGTTTATTCTCTGCAGTCTTTCCGGCTGTTTTATTACACAGGAGGGCTGTGCTGCTCTGATTTCAGCTCTGAGTTCAAACCCCTCACACCTGAGAGAACTGAATCTGAGCCGTAATAAACCAGAATACTCAGGAGTGAAACTGCTCTCTGCTCTACTGGAGGATCCACGCTGTTACCTGGAGAAACTACAGTGAGTTTCATCACATCTCAGTAACTCTTTTGTAAGTTTTGGAGTAAAAAGTAAAAACTCAGATGTGTTTTCTGTAGCAGTAGCTTTGTTTGCTGCTCTCTCATCCTCAGTTCAAACCCTTTTAAAAGAAATGTAATAAATAAATAAATAAATAAATAAAAATAATTTAATTGGCATCTTATCAATATTGCTATATTTTGATGGAGCCTTTTTTTCAACACCAGCATTTTATAATTTGTCTTTAATATCACAGCTACAGTGACTGCTAGAATCTAGAAATGCTTCTCTCATTACTGCACACCAGTATTATAGTACAATCAGGCCAAAGACACACGTCTCCTCAGTTATCAGACAAATGAATACTCAATGAAAAAATTAAAAAAGATTCACCAGTATGGGGCAAAAGGTTCACAATACTGATACAATTATTTAAAAAACTGATACAAAGTAATATGTTTTACATAATATCTAAGTTAATTCTTATTTAAAACCCATTGAGCAATGTGTATACCATATTCTGCTTTGATAAAATAATTTACTTTTATTCACGGCGTACACTGCAAAAAGGATTTATAATAAAAGAAATACAGGACTTTTTCATTATAAAGAAAAAGATTGTGAAAGATTCTTACACTGCTTGAAGATCCCATAATAATTTAATAGGGATTTACAACATCTCAATTAAAAGATTGTTTTATCTTTGAGGGATATCATATTTTTAAATTTAATTTTGCATTAAAAAATATGATGATTATCTTTTTTTAACCCCAAATACCATCCTTTTTAAATGTTTCAGCTACTGAAAATCTGTTGATTTTAAATATCTTGAATAAAATTGAAAACATTAACAAGACATTTGTTTCAAAATATAATCCTGTCATTGTAATGATTCTCATTTGCTACACAAGTGTAATAATTTAAGTGTGCCTTTTACATGAGTCCACCTTTAGCTGTATTGTAAGTCACAAAATATCAATTATGATTTTTGATTCTGACTGGTTAAGCCGCGTTCAAAGATGTTGTAAATTACTCTACAAACATACACCTGTTTACATCTGTGTGTTGCTCGGCAACCACTTTCTTGCAACCACAACCATTTCTGAGGAACTACATTGCTTTGCTGAAGAATAAAGTAAATGAATTTTATTAATATCATTACACTTTATGTTTTGTGAAACCGTTATTTTTTTATAAAATCCAATTCATAAATAACAGTCAGTTGAATACCAAGACTTGAATATTTTAATCTGTTTGAAGACTCAAAGAGGCACAAATTCACTTTTACTGACTTTTACCTTAATTGTTCCTTCTTGGTGGAATGACCTACCCAATTCAATCCTTAGCCATCTTCAAGAATCAGCTAAAATCTCTTCCATTTTTATTTGACCCTCTTTTTATATTTTCTCTCTTTTTTCTTTTTATTTATTATAAAATTACACTAAAAACACTAGCTTGCTCTATTCGTTTACTATTCTTTATTATTTGTTTACTATCTGTTTTGTTTTTATTTACTATATAATTAAAAAAACATGTCGTATACTGCATTAAGCTAATCTGAGACTTGTCATAGCACTTGCTGTATGTCACAAATGTGAGTATCTTCTTAATGGACAATACTATAGAAATTAAACTTATGAAACAGAGATATATTTTAGAGCAGTCGATGTGCAGCTTGTATAGCAGTACAGATTTACTGTCCTCTAAAAATTACTCAATATACAGCCATTATTGTCAAACAGCTGGTAACAAAGGTGAGAACACGCTAATTGATAACAGCAGTATGTTGTTTAACCATGCAAAGCCACATGTCTTATTCATCATAGTTATATTTTTGTCTGCTTGACAGGACCATACAAATTTGTGTATCTTGTATTAGAGCAGGTAAAGTTTGGTGCTTTAAGTACAATTCTCTCATACTGACCACTGGATGTTCAACATGGCATCTCATGGCAAAGAACTCTCTGAGGATTTGAGAATTAGAATGTTTGCTCATCACAAAGATGGCCAAGGCTATTAGAGGTTCAGTAACACCCTGAAACCAAGTTACACTACAGTGGTCAGTGTTATACAGAGGTTTTATCAAGAAGGGTTCCATTCGGAACAGGCCTTGCAAGGGTCGATTAACGAAGTTGAGCACTCGTTCTGTGCGTCAGGTGCAGAACCTGGCATCAAAAAACTGATGCATGAGTGCTGCCAACATTGCTTTAAAGGCTGCAAAAGTAAAAGCTCAGCTTGTCAGTGCTCAGACCATACGCAGCACACCACAACAAGTCGGTTTGCATGGGCGTCCTCCCAGAAAAAAGTCTCTTCTGAAGCTGGTTCACAAGAAAACCTGCAAACAGTTTGCTAAAGACAACCCGTCTAAGAGCAAGACTTACTGGAGCCATTTCCTGTGGTCTTATAACACTCAGATAAACTTGTTTGGCTCAGATGGTGTTCAGCATGTGTGATGATGCCCTGGTAAGGAGTACCAAGAAAATTGTGTCTTGCCTACAGTCAAGCATGGTGGTGGTAGCATCATGGTCTGGGCCTGCATGAGTGCTGCTGGTACTGGGAAGCTGCAGTTCATTGGGGGAAACATGGATTCCATTATGTACTGTACATTCTGAAGCAGAACATGATGCCTTTCCTCCAGAATCTAGGCAGAACGGCAGTTTTCCAACATGATAATGATCCCAAACACACCACCAAGATGACAACTGCCTTGCTGAGGAAGCTGAAGGTGATGGGGTGGCCAAGTATGTCTCCAGATCTGAACCTTATTAAGCATGTGTGGGGCATCCTCAAGCGGATGGTGAAAAATAACCATATGTCCAACATCCAGCAGCTCTGTGGTGTCATTATAGAGGAGTGGAGAAGGATCCCAGCAACAACCTGCCCTCTGGTCAATTCTATGCTCAGGATGATTAAGGCAGTGCAACATAACAATGGTGCTAACACTTAATATTCACACTTTGGACAAGTTCACTTAGGGTGTACTCACTTTTGTTGCCAGCTATTTTGACAATAATGGCTGTATGTTGAGTAATTTTCAGGTGACAGGAAATTGACTGCTCTAAAATATAACCAAGTTTCATTTCTATAGTATTGTCCCTTGAGAAGATATATTAAAATGGATGCTGTAATGTGAGGGGTGTACTCACTTTTGTGAAATCCTGTACATAGCATTGCTCTTTTGTTGATTTTGATTGCTTCCATTTTCTTAAATTTTAAGTCGCTTTGGATAAAAGCATCTGCTAAATGACTAAATGTTAGAGTATTTACGTAAGAAGGAACAGCATCCATAAATGCTACTTTCCCTAGTGTTAGAAAAAATGGTGGTTTCTATTTTCCAAATTTCCCTGCTCTCTCAACCGCCCCACAATCTTAAAAAACACCAAAGTAATATGTCATAGTTGTACTTCAATGTTACTCATAATATTTTACATTGTTGCCTATATAGTACTACAAAAGGTTTAAAAAATGAAAAAATAAACTAGTTCAGTAATGAGAATTATGTGGGTAGAGTGCATTTAGTTTGTGCATTAGTTTCTTAGCTTGTGCTTGTGCTGTCAAGTTGAAATGTCTATAGCACCAATCCTTTAGAAAAAGTTGTGCTCAACACAATTCCACCCCAAAACTAAAACACAATCTCAGAGATCATTCATGTTCTTCACTCCTTGCAGGATGAGGAACTGCAGTATTGGAGAGGAAGGCTGTGCTGCTCTGATTTCAGCTCTGAAATCAAACCCTTCACATCTGAGAGAACTGGATCTGAGCGGTAATAAACCAGGCTCAGCAGTGAATCTGCTCTGCGCTCTACTGGAGGATCCACACTGTAAACTGGAGAAACTATGGTGAGTGTTATTATATTATTGAACAAAAAAACTGTGAAAATACTGCCAAACAAAAATTGCATTTTGTATTTAAGGGATAGTTCACAGAAAAATGAAAATTCTGACATCACTTTTCTGATCTTCAAGTCATTTTAAAACAGTACGACATTCTTCTGTGAAAAATAAAAGAAGATATTTTCAGAAATGTTTTTTTTTTGTTTTTTGTCCACAAAACTTTGGATGCCAACAGTATGCATAATATCATCTTTTGTGTTTTAAAGAAGAAAGAATGACTTTCAATTATGTAAATTAAGATATTTTTTAGTTTTGGGTGAACGGCTTCATCAAGAATCAAATGTAAAGGACCGAATACAATCCTTATACTGAATGTGTCCAAAACAAATGTATGGTTGTATATAAATGGCTACATTTTGACAGTAACATACTGTTTTCCATTAAACAGTGCATTCTGGGTATTATTTGACATTTTCGAGAACATTACCGCACATTAACAGCGTTCAAAGTCGACATTCAGAGACTCTTTCAAATCACACCCTAAACCCTCATTCACTATTATCTTCATAAGTTTACTAATATAGTCCACCTGACAGAATGAAAACATTCAGAATTCAGACTCTGATGAACAGCTGCTGTTAACAAGCAGAAGAAAAGAGCAAGAAATGAAACTACAAACAGCATTACCAGCTTCACGCTTTACAGTTTGACTTTATTTCTGTTATATATTGGTGCGTTCACGCCATATCGGAATTCCCGATTATTATGAGATTCCAACATGTAAAAAGCATTCACGTCCTCGTAGAACTTGTAATTACAACTTGTGAACTGGTAGTCTTCTGAAAGCTGTGACTTGTGACCACTGTAGCACATTTGGTGACAATCAAAAGCTTAAAATATATAATAAACTATTAACTGCCCATCTATTTACCATGTGCTTTTAGTTTTGCTTTTGTTTTTGTGTTGAGTTTTAGTAGCGTGTTTTGTGATGTTCAGAGTTGATCTGCTTATTTATTTTATTGATGGTTACCGTTGTTGATATTCAAATGCTGGTTCTTGATGTCTGTGTTTCATAGAATTTCAAAGCTTTTTTTGATGTGAGTGATGTTTAACTATTTCATAACAGCCAGCTCATTCTTTTACTGTAGTGTGTTATTGTAACATTGCTTTTTATCAATAGAAAAGACACTGGATATTCAATTGAGATTAGCAAAACATAATTAAAACATAATTAACAATACTACGTTTTGCCACAAATGTGTTTAAAAACACATGGTTAGAGCATCCAAAGAAAAGTTAATGTTAAAAGTCAAGGGTCAAGAGTCTAACTAATGCATACACTGATCTCCATCATGGTAGTGTCAAAACAAAACAAAACAAAACAAAACATCAACATCTAAACCTGTTAATTCTCAGTATGAGCTTCTGTAAACATCTGACAGAAACAAAGTTAATCCAGTAATAAGTGAAGCTGGTATTGCTGATTTAGGAGTTGTTTAATCACTTATTTTCACTGAAATATTAGTGAAGGTCCATTAAAAATGTTGCAAAGTCATGAACTAATAAGCAGAGTAAATATTAACCTGAACTATTTGTGTGTGTTTTTGCACAATAGTCAAGTCAAGTCACCTTTATTTATATAGCGCCTTTTACAATACAGATTGTGTCAAAGCAACTGCACAGTATTTAAACAGCACAATAGTGTGTAAGTAACGCATTATTGTAACAATCAATTTTCAGTTAAAAACAGTTCATCAATGAATTCAGTGATATCATCGTCAGTTCAGTTCAAATAGTGTACGATATCGCTGGAAAGTGTCCCCAACTAAGCAAGCCAGAGGCGACAGCGGCAAGGAACCAAAACTCCACAGGTGACAGAAATGGAGAAAAAAACCTTGGGAGAAACCAGGCTCAGTCGGGGGACCAGTTCTCCTCTGGCCAGACCAAACAACAGTTTGTACCAATGTCTGATTGTAGAGAACTCTTCAGGATCCTGTGGTGTAGCGCCGATGGCCGTCAAGGTTGGCGAGGTCTTTATTGGTGATCCGCCTTGGAGCTCATCTGGTTGACATCCACGGCTATTGAAGTCATCTCTAGGTGGTGATCCATATTCTAAGCTGGGTACGGACTGGATCCGGGGGACTGGAGTGACCATCTGATCCGGATACAGGCTGGATCTGGTGGCTACGGTGACCTCGGAATAAGAATGAAACAGACTAATATTAGCGTAGATGCCATTCTTTTTACGATGCAACGAGTGCATCAGGTGTTATGGGAGGTGTTTTCGGTTCCGGTTGACCTAATTAATGCAGCCTAACAATCCTTTAACGGATTTGAATTATAGAAATGTGTTAATGATTTTATGTGTAAGCCAGGTTAAAGAGATGTGTCTTTAATCTAGATTTAAACTGACAGATTGTGTCTGCCTCCCGAACAGTGTTAGGTAGATTGTTCCAGAGTTTAGGCGCTAGATAAGAAAATGATCTGCCGCCGGCAGTTGATTTTGATATTCTAGGTATTATCAAATTGCCAGAATTTTGAGAACGCAGCGGACGTGAAGGACTATAATACGATAGGAGCTCGTTCAAGTACTGAGGAGCTAAACCATTGAGGGCTTTATAAGTAATTAGCAAGATTTTAAAATCTATACGATGTTTAATAGGGAGCCAATGCAGTGTTGACAGAACCGGGCTAATATGGTCATACTTTCTGGTTCTAGTAAGAACTCTAGCTGCTGCATTTTGGACCAGCTGGAGTTTGTTTATTAAGCGTGCAGAACAACCACCCAATAAAGCATTACAATAATCTATCCTTGAGGTCATGAACGCATGAATTAATGTTTCAGCATTTGACATTGATAGCATAGGTCGTAATTTCGATATATTTTTAAGATGGAAAAATGCAGTTTTGCAGATGCTAGAAATGTGGCTTTCAAAGGAGAGATTGCTATCGAATAGGACGCCTAGGTTCCTAACTGATGACGACGAATTTACAGAGCAGCCATCTAGTATTAGACTGTGTTTTAGGTCATTACTTGTGGAGGTTTTAGGTCCAATAATTAATACCTCTGTTTTTTCAGAATTTAACAGTAAGAAGTTATTCGCCATCCAGTTTTTAATATCAGCTATGCATTCTGTTAGTTTTTCGAATGGATATGTTTTTCCGGGCTGCGAAGAAATATAGAGCTGAGTATCATCAGCGTAACAATGAAAGCTAACACCATGTTTCCTGATGATATCTCCCAAGGGTAACATGTAAAGCGTAAAAAGTAATGGCCCTAGCACTGAGCCTTGAGGTACTCCATACTGCACTTGCGATCTAAATGATACCTCTTCATTTATTGCCACAAACTGATGACGGTCAGATAAGTACGATTTGAACCATGCCAGTGCACTACCACTAATGCCTACATAATTTTCAAGTCTATTTAAAAGAATGTTGTGGTCAATAGTATCAAATGCAGCACTAAGATCCAGTAGCACTAATAGAGAGATGCAACCACGATCGCTTGACAATAGCAGGTCATTTGTTACTCTAATTAGAGCAGTCTCAGTACTATGATATGGTCTAAAACCTGACTGGAAATCCTCGCAGATACCATTTTTCTCTAAGAAGGAGCATAATTGTGAGGATACTACCTTTTCTAGTACCTTTGACAGAAAAGGGAGATTCGAAATTGGTCTGTAGTTAATTAATTCATAGGGGTCAAGTTGTGGTTTTTTAATGAGTGGCTTAATAACAGCTATTTTGAAGGTTTTGGGGACATATCCTAATGATAGTGATGAATTAATAATATTCAGAAGAGGATCTATGACTTCTGGAAGTACCTCCTTTAGTAGCTTAGATGGAATAGGGTCTAACATACATGTTGTGGGTTTAGATGATTTAACAAGTTTATACAATTCCTCCTCTCCTATAATAGAGAATGAATGGAATTGTTCCTCAGGAGATCTACAACGCACTATCTGATGCGATACTGTAGCGGGCGGCTGTATGGTTACAATTTTATCTCTAATAGTGTCTATCTTGGAGGTAAAGTACGTCATAAAGTCATTACTGCTGTGCTTTTGGGAAATGTCTAAACCTGTTGCTGCTATATTTTTAGTTAATTTAACCACAGTATTGAACAAATACCTAGGGTTATGTTTGTTTTCTTCTAAGAGAGATGAAAAGTAATCCGATCTGGCAGTTTTTAATGCTTTCCTATAAGATAAATTACATTCACGCCAAGCAATACGAAAAACCTCTAGTTTTGTTTTCCTCCAGCTGCGTTCCATTTTTCGTACTTTTCTCTTTAGGGCGCGGGTATGATCGTTATACCACGGTGTTACACTGTTTTTCTTAATCTTTTTTAGGCGCACTGGAGCAACTGTATCTAAAGTGCTAGAAAAGAGAGAGTCCATAGTTTCTATTACATCATCAAGTTTTTCTGAGCTATTGGATATGCTGAGGAATTCAGATAAGTCAGGAAGATTACTTACAAAGCAGTCTTTTGTAGTAGAAGTGATGGTTCTACCGTATTTGTAGCAAGGAATTGAATTAACAGTTTTAGCTATCTGGATTTTACAAGAGACTAGATAATGATCTGAGATATCATCGCTTTGCTGCAGAATTTCAACGCCATTAACATCAATTCCATGTGACAGTATTAAATCTAGAGTATGATTTCGGCAATGAGTAGGACCTGACACGTGTTGTCTAACCCCAATCGAGTTCAAAATATCTATAAATGCTGTTCCTAATGCATCTTTTTCATTATCAACATGGATGTTAAAATCACCCACTATTAAGACTTTATCTGCGGCCAGCACTAATTCGGATAGAAAATCAGCAAATTCTTTAATAAAGTCTGTATGGTGCCCTGGTGGCCTGTATACAGTAGCTAACACAAACGTCACAGGGGATTTATAATTAGTACTTGTTTCTCTGGATAATGCTATATGAAGCACCATAACTTCAAACGAGTTATAACTGAAGCCCGTTCTCTGAGAGACATTAAGAATACTGCTATAAATAGTAGAAACACCTCCTCCTTTACCTTTTAGACGCGGTTCATGTTTATAACAGTAATCTTGGGGGGTGGACTCGTTTAAAATAATGTAATCGTCTGGTTTTAGCCAGGTTTCTGTCAAACAGAGCACATCTAGGTTATGATCAGTGATCATATCATTTACAAAAAGTGCTTTCGTAGAAAGGGACCTGATATTCAATAAGCCAAGCTTTATCAATTGTTTCTCTGTATTATATATATTTTTTATTTGTTGAACATTAATTAAATTGTTGGTCCTGATTTGATTCAGGCGTTTTTTGTATTTTCTAGCTCGGGGAACAGACACAGTCTCTATAGAGTGATATCTAGGTGAAAGGGTCTCTATGTGCAGAGAATTAACTGATTTCTGTGACGTGAGGCGGCTAGCAGACGGTCGGTTTAGCCAGTCTGTCTGCTTCCTGACCTGGGCCCCAGTGAGTCAAGTGCAAACTCTAAGACTATGTGCCATATTTCTAGATAGAAGAGATGCTCCACATCCGGAGGGATGAAGACCATCTCTTTTCAACAGGTCAGGTCTGCCCCAAAAGCTTGTCCAATTGTCTATGAAACCTATGTTATTTCGCGGGCACCACTTTGACATCCAGCCATGGAGTGACCACAGTCTACTGTGAATCTCGTCACCACGGTAAGCCGGGAGGGGACCAGAGCATATTACAGTGTCTGACATCGTACTTGCAAGATCACACACCTCTTTAACATTATTTTTAGTGATCTCCGACTGGCGAAGTCGAACATCATTAGCGCCGACGTGAATAACGATCTTACTGAATTTACGTTTAGCATTAGCCAGCACTTTTAAATTTGCCAAGATGTCAGGCGCTCTGGCTCCCGGTAAACATTGGACTATGTTGGCTGGTGTCTCTATTTTCACGTTCCGTAACAATAGAATCGCCAATTACTAGAGCACTTTCATCAGGTTTCTCAGTGGGTGCTTCACTGAGTGGGGAGAACCTGTTTGATGTTCTGATCGGAACGGAAGAGCGGTGTTTTGACCCGCGACTATGCCGCCTCACAGTCACCCAATTGCCCTGCTGCATGGGCGTTGTTACCGGAACCGAACAATGTACAGGGCTTTCTGAGCTAGTCACATCCAAAACCGTATCTAAGGCCCTCACATTCTTACTATCCTCCATTAAAGTTTGGATGCGTGACTCTAGTTCTGAAATCTTCTCTGTCAGCCTGACTATATTCCTGCATTTATCACATGTATAAGGCTCACTGCTGACAGAGATAGATAAGCTATACATGTGGCAAGCAGTGCAGACTACAATTGTAGGAGAAGAAGCCATTACTCACCGTGATTGTAGAATGATTTCAACTTACCAATGTTGTTAGAGTTCCTGAAGAACAGATCAGGGGGAGAAAAAATGGAACGGAACCGGCTAAAAGAGTACTAACGATATTAAACACGAGAAAAAATAAATAAAAACGTGAATGGAACGCAGATGGCAAGTTAACCGGCCAGCGCAATGCTAAAAATAGTAAACAAGAGTTAAAAGCGTGAATGGAGTGCGAGCGGCAAATTAACCGGCTAATAGAGATCTGATAGTTTAATTTAGTTTTGTGGGTCACCATTGTGCTGGAGAGTAGAGCCTGTGCATCAGTCAATGATGAGCCACAAACACTGATGTACTACTGCTTTACTTAAATGCAGTAAGTATGGTGTCACTGAGTGCGTTTACATGGACCCTCTTAATGCGATTATAATGAGATTTTGGCAATATTGCGATTAAACTTTTCCCCATGTAAACGCAATACTTCGATTATAATAATGCGATTAAGCTCATAATCGCAGCAAGCATAATCGTATTAACATAGGTGGCGCACGCCGATTTTAATCGAAGTATACCGGCATGTAAACACCTTAATCGCAGTATTGCCGCTTTCACCAGAGTGCGCATGCGCTCCTGACTTACACGAATGACGTGCCACTCACTTGTAGACAGGGACTGCTCTACAAAGGGGCTAGGGGGCTATAGCCCCGTTAGAATTTTGAATATCTCGGTTTAGCCCCCCCTCCAACCAGCTGAGATAGAGGAGTGCTGCTGTCCCGTGCTGTTTGTCACAGTATTCTTCCACACGCGTCATGTGAGCGCAGTTTCGTGCATTAGGCTACATTTAATCCATTACATCACTAAGATTAAGATGTGCCATTCATTTAATTTTTAATATAAGTGTAAAGTATACACAGTTGAATTACGCATTCATATGAATTGTGTTAATGATGAGCGCACAACCCAGTCTCACAGAGCGCATGGTGCTGTCCAGCTTTGAAGTATTTCCTTTGCATGTAACAGGTTTTTTCGTTGTTTTGTGTATAGAGCCCTGAAAAGGCCTAAAATCTAGCCCAGCTCTTGGCAGAATTCTTGGTAAGAGACTGGCCAGACTCCGACCCAAGATCGTCTTTTTGGCCACTTCTCCCAAAACAGCTTATACTACCATTTTTTAGCTATTAAAATAGTTCAGTTTTGTATATAGGCCAAATGACAATGTAATTATATTTCGTTTCAGGTTTTTTTAGTTAATTTAGAAAAAAGTTTAAAGCATTTTTTTTCCGTTAAATATAGGCTAAGTTTTTTTTTGTTTTTTTAAGAAGCGACCAGCGGCAGACGGTGAGTTCATATGCTTGATCAATTTAGCTTTCTTAAATCATCACAACTTGCCTAAAATAAAATCTATAGATATTAAAGAGTTCAAGCATATCAAAAGTTAGTTTTAAATGTTAGTTTTAAACGTTTAACCTCTAGGCCTATGTGCGCTGTTAGACTCATATTCTATCGTCTGTGTGGAGAGTGGAGGCTAACGCGCGCTTTACTTTTTTGCACGTAAAGGTAAGAGTAATAGCTGTTATTCGTAACTGTAAAGGATTTATGTATATTTGCGTGCCCTCACAAACAGTATCAACAAATTGATGTGCTTTTTCTATATAAAAAAATAAAAATAAAAAAATGGAATGGGCTCTCTTGTTCAGGAACGGGAATCTTTAGGCAATCGTGAGGCAAATGTGTTAGCCTTTTATGTGCGCTTGATTGCAGATTTGTGGAACTCCTAAAAAAAAAAAAATGCGCTGAAGGCGCGCTCACTGCTGCCTGTCGGGCTCGGGCTGGAATGCAGGGCTTGTTTTAAGTTTGTCTCTTATTTTTTTAGTTCGTGTCAGTTTTAAATATAATTTAAAAGGCCGTTTTAAATAAAATTTAAATTATACTTCTGTTAAATGTGGTGTGTAGGCTTTTCTTTAAAAAAAGGACACAATTTCTTTATTAAGTAACTTTTATGTCACGAACATCGATTATTTTCTTAGCACCCCCACATATTGGACTAGCCCCCCGTTAGCCCCCTAACCCCGTTAGAGAAAATATTCTGGTGCAGCGCATGCCTGCAGACTAGAAACGACGACGGCGAAGAAGGCGACACTTTTAGGGAGCTCAGGAAACTGAGTTTATGTTGTCGACTTTGCGCGATATGAACATAATGCAATTCATTGACGGACAATATGAATAATAGGAATAATGGAAATTCCATGTAAACCGGAGTGAAGACTTTGCTCTTGACATGTAAACATCATATTGCGATTAAGTCCTTACTCTGATTATTGAAAATAATCGCATTATTCGTGCCCATGTAAACGTAGTCATTGATGCAGCGATGGTCTACTTTAGCACATACATGTGTGTTATTTTTAGCTAACAATGAACTGCAACAATTTGAGTTATAGTCAAGTTTTTAATTATTTCACTAGTACACATTAACTGCTTTCAACTTTACATTAAAAAATAATAATTGTTTCTAGACTGATATGAAATAAGTAAATAGTACTAACACCCTATGAATACTAGTTAACTAGAACAGTTTGAAGCAATTGGTTTATCAAATAAAATGAGTTAATTTCCATGGTAGGATTATGGTAATATACTGTACAAATGAAGAGCTGTAATTGAACAATACATCAACCCTGCTGCCAGTATTTTACTGTTGTTTTACAGCTCATGTTTTTACAGTGTATATTTTTATAGTTTACAGTATAGTAAAAAATATCCTGTAAATTAAGAGTCAAATCCTGGCAGCACATTTGCCTGCACACATAAATGCTACTTTTTCCACTGTCAGGTTTGCACCTCTCACTCTAAGATTCATCTTTGAGTTATTGATGTTATTTATTTATTCTCTTTGAATTGAGTTCTTATTGTTTAATTATGTAACTAGCATTATACATTCTTACCTGACAAATAAAATGTTATAATTGATTTATTAACCCTCCTGAAATCATTATGAGTAGTAGATCATGTATAGGCTGATGTTTCTTCAAATCTGTGTCCAAGATAGAACAGACTAAAGGCTCATGGATGAATGGAGCAGTAGGAATGCCATCAGAGACCTTTTGATTTCTCTCTATCACTGACTTAGCAAGTTGTACCGAAGTGACCTAACAAACTACACATTTGTTCAAAACAAGCAGTAGGTGGCCGACTTAAATACATAACCTAAGTGTAAGACTAAGACTAAGTTCAGACTAGCGAGTTTGTGATTGTGAGATCCACGACCTCCAGTCAGCATGAGACTCAAATGTAACAACGGGTCCCTAATGAATGAATAATTGAAAGTATCCACCTTATTCTTCAACGCAGCAGTAAGCCTATGGACGAGACTTCCAGTTAATTTGCTGCTATAGGGAAATAGCCAGAAGAATTACAGCATGCAGTAAATAGTAAAACTGTTTGCACTACAAACCAGTATGTTCAAAATTAAGATAATACATAAAAATAATAAGGTAAGACACATTTTTTTACAGGAGGAATAAGGTGGATAGGATGTCCAGAATAATCAAATATCTCAATTAATATTAATCAATATTTGTGATTAGTGACTAATTAAAAACACATTCTAAATGTAATCATTGAATCACTTGAAAATTAGTCAGATTAAACACGGGGGTACAATTAAATTTAAACTAAATTCTAACAAATTAAGTGAACTTTACAGAAGCACAAGTAAAAAATATGTCATAGTTATACTATAATGTTACTCTTATTTTAACATTGTCTATAACCTATATCAGCGGTTCCCAATTCCAGTCCTCGCGCCCCACCGCTCTGCACATTTTGCATGTCTCTCTTAGTTAACACACCTGATTCAGATAACCAGCTCATTAGAAGTGAGGTCCGTGCAGGAACTGCGATCCGATTGACATGGTCCCTGCAAAGTGTTCATTGCTCCCTGCTCCCTAAGCGGGGGAAATCTGTTTACTATACTTCGAAACATTCATTCACATATTTACGCTACGCCACCGCATGCAGCGTCTACACACACAGATGAAACTTACTAGAGAAGTGTGACATAAGTGCATCTGTAAATAAATGCATTTTAAATTTACGTCTCGCACGCTTTAATGACCTTCAAATGGAACACATACGCTCGCTTCGAACTAATGAATAATGGTGGAATATCCTGTGATGTCCACTTCGAAGGGCAGTAACGTTGGAATAGAACAAACGTCGGAAGCGATGCGTGAAACACACAAAATGTGCAGAGCGGTGGGTCGCGAGGACTGGAATTGGGAACCGCTGACCTATATAGTACTATAAACTAGTTCAGCATTACAATCAGGAATCATGTGGGTAGAGTGCATTTAGATTAATTTAGCTGCTGGCAAGTTAAAATCTCTATAGTGCCAATCCTGGTGTATAGAAAAAGTACACTGTAAAAAATTTACTGTAAAATTTACAGCAAGTTACTGGCAACTTTGGTTGCCAGTAATACTGTAATTTTTTTACAAGTGCACTGTAAATGATTAACTACAGTTTTACTGTTAAAATACATTTTTTTTATATATACAAGCAACGATATATACATTATTTAAAGCTGCTACTGTGAAATTGCAGCAATAGTTTGCAATTTTACAAGTGTACTGGAAATCATTAAATAACGTTTCACTGTAAAAATATTGTACTACTTTAATTTGTGTATTCTGTATTTGCAGTATTTATTTTCCAGATTGCTGAATAATAATGACTAGCAATTTAAACAATTTATTAACTGCATAAGCTTTAAACAATATTTAATTATAGTATGAAACTCAGTGCACCTATTATTTAATAAAAACAAAAATAATAATAATAATTTGACACCTCTTAATCTTGAAAAACAGGTCCAATTTTATTCAACAACTCTCTTATTTAATAACTCTCAAATTTGCATGAAAGAAATGTCACAGAACAGTGTATTTAGTATTATTCTGAATTCCAAAATAAATTGGGCATGAAAATATTTACTTAAAAAATATATTACCCTGCTAAATTTTAAGGTTAACCAATATTTAGCCAAAGTTTAACCAACATCAAGTTAAGCAACATGGTCATAATTAAATGGTTCTAAATACCACAAAGACAGTGATGCATTTTCACAACTTCATGAACAGTCCAACATGGCCAAACAACAAGGCCTCAAGTGAGTCCAACAAAACTTCTGATCAAAAAAGGAGAACAGTTCAGCTCCAGATGCTGTTCCATCCCAGGATGCAAAGAGTGGCTAAAAATATAGAAAAGAACAAAAAGGGCAATACATTAGATATTTTACAAAACAATGACACAGTCAGACACAAACAGAGGGATGACAGATACAGTCAAAGACAGAGTGAGTGATGTGTGTTACAGTTAGATCAGTATGATTTTAAACAGTAAAACACTAAAATTGTGAAAAATTATTACAATTTTTACAAGTTATTACAAGTTTTATATTTTACTATACTTTCAAATATAATTTATTTCTGAGATGCAAAGCTGAATGTTCAGCATCATTACACCACTGTTACATGATCTTTCAGAGATCATTCTCATTTATTATCAATATGCTGATTTATTGTCAATGTTGTCAGTGTATGTTTTGGAGCCTGTGATACTTTTCCAGGATTCTTTGATGAATAAGTTTCAAAGAACAGCAGTTATTTAAAATATACATTTTATCTAAAAATATAAATCTTTACAATCAATTTCAAAGTAACATACTTGTTGGATAAAAGTAAAAAAAAAAAAAAATCCATGAAAGAATCCTGAAAAAAGTATCACAGGTTATTAAAAATATTAAGCAGCACAATTGCTTCTAACATTAATAATAAATCAGCATATACAATGATTTCTAAAGGATCATGTGACACTGGAGTAATTAGAAGACTAGACTATTGATGCTGAAAATTCAGAAATAAATTACATTTTAAAGTATATTAAAATGGATAAAACATTTTACATTTTAATAATATTTCACAACATTATATTTTTTTTCTGTATTTTTGATTAATTAAATGCAGCCATGATGAGCAGAAGATACTTATTTCAAAACATAAAACCTACTGATCACAAACTTTTGAACGCTAGTGTAGATAAAGGATAAAAGAACATAATAAAAGGAAAAAGATCTTGGTGTATGTGTACTTACATGTCAGTAATTCCACTGACAGGAATTCGTTAATCTGCGGTTACCGCGAATGTTTATGACACCTTAATATACTAATACAGTTACGACATATAAAAATAAAACAGAAATAAGTCACTTACCACAGCTGTGAATGGTTCTTCTTGCTGCTCCCGAATGTCAACCATTGAAGATAATCCCGCCTCTTTAGATTTGAAATTTACCAGAATGCATTGTGGTTTACAGCAATATGCTGTATTATAAGAAATACAACCCGCTGCTGTAAAATATTGCTGTAATTTTTACAGCTATTTGTTACTGTCACAGTCCTGTCTGTTCATCTGGTCTCCCCCTGTCATGTTGTCATTTTTGGTTTCACCCTCATCAGCCTGTCATCCCCATCACCTGTGTTTAATTATTAGTCATCTGTGTCACCTGTGTTTAATCATCTAGTCACCCTTTATAAGTCTGTTTGTATCTTCAGTTCATGTCGGTCTTTAAAGTTTTGTGATGTGTGTTCCTGCCTGTACCTGCCTGTTCCTGCATTGATCCTTTGAAGTATTATATTAAATAGATTGTTAATTGTTAATCTTGTCTTTCGTCTCGTCTCATCCTGCACACAACCCTGACAGAAAGACCGACCCAAAACAGTTCACGGCGTCTTCCCCTGCGTTTCTTTTCCGTTTTTTGAATCAGTGTTTGTTTTATTTTTTTTTCCCTTATGAATATCCCTGCTGTCCGCATCATCCTGCTGGAGCAGGGGAACCGCTCTCTCGAGGACCACATAAGTGACTTTATGTACCTCGCGCCGATGACGCATTACCCGGACCGCTGCCTGTGCACGTTCTTCCGTGCAGGACTTAACATCGCCACTAAAGCGCAGCTGTCCGGGGAGGGTCCTCGAGAGAGCCTCGCCGGTTACATCGAGTGGGTGCTGGTGTCCAGCAGAGCTTCGTTGACCGCGAAGGATGACACCAGCCCCACTCCAGACCCAGAGCCCAGCCAAACATCACCCCGACATGCAGAGTATGAGCCCGCATTCACCGCGGACGGAGAGCCTGAGCCCGGAGCGGCCACAGTATGGACTGCCGATGGGATCAAAACCTCCGACCAAGAGCGTGAGCCGACCTCTACATCTGCGACGGTGGAGTGCTGCGTGGAGCAAGAGAGGGCGGTAGAGAGCCCTGCCCACTGCACCACCACTGGGGGTGAGCTTGAGCAACACTCTGGGGATTTAATAGACTTCTTCTCAGAAACACTGGCCTGCCTGAACTTCCCACCCACCCGCCCTCTTCTGCCTAATCCTGGATCCCCGCTGGTTCCGTCCAGCCATCCTGAATCCCCGCTGGTTCCGTCCAGCCATCCTGAGTCTCCGCTGGTTCCGTCCAGCCGTCCTGAATCTCCGCTGGTTCCGTCCAGCCGTCCTGAATCTCCGCTGGTCCCGTCCAGCCGTCCTGAATCTCCGCTGGTCCCGTCCAGCCGTCCTGAATCTCCGCTGGTCCCGTCCAGCCGTCCTGAATCTCCGCTGGTCCCGTCCAGCCGTCCTGAATCTCCGCTGGTTCCGTCCAGCTCTCCTGAGTCTCCGCTGATTCCGTCCAGTCATCCTGAATCTCCGCTGGTTCCGTCCAGCCATCCTGAATCTCTGCTGGTTCCATCCAGCCTTCCAGAAACCCCGCTGTCACCTGTCAATCCCCCTGCTCACCCTCAGTCCTCCATCTGTGCAGTGGGCTCGCCGCAGGTCTGCCAGCTTCCATCGGCGTCTCGGCTGGAGGATCCCTCATCTCCACCTCCAGCCTCAGAGTCCAGAACTCCGCCTCGGCCCTCCGACCCTGCGGCTCCACCACGGCTCTCAGCTCCCTCATCTTCAGCGTCGCCCGTCGGCCCACCCGCTCCACCGGGCTTCCTCGTCCCTCCGGCTCCGCCTTGGTCGGTTGTCGTCCCGCCATCGCCTACGGACTCTACTCCTCTGGCTACGCCTCGTCGCTCCGTCCCATCGGCTCCGTTGGGCTCCTCCCTCCCCCCGGCTCCACCTCAGTCCTCTGTCGCTCCGGCTCCACCGCGGCCCTCTGGATCTCCGCCTCCGCCTTGGTCGCCAGAGCCTCTGGCTCCGCCTTGGCCCTCCGGATCCTCGGTGTCGCCCAGGATCTTCGGCTCTCCGTCTCCGCCTCGGGCTCATCCTTCACCTGCTCTGCCTCTGTCGGTCGGACCCCTGGAGTCGTCAGCCCATCCTCCACCATGGCTCCTCCCTCCGTCGGCTCCACCATGGATCTTCATGGCTGTGGCCTGGGTCTTGCTCTGTGCCTCCTGCTCCGGGTCCCTCCTGTTTCTTCCCTGGCTCCTCCCACCTTCGTCGCCCCCCTGGACTCTGTTGACTTTGTTTGTTGTCCCCCTCCAGGGGTGCCGTCCTCCGCCAAAGCCTCCTCCCACATGGACTCTGTTTTTTCGCTCCCCTTCTCTTTTTTTTTTTTTTGTTGTTCCCCACGGCGCGAGGACGCGCCTTTTCGGAGGGGGGTGTAATGTCACAGTCCTGTCTGTTCATCTGGTCTCCCCCTGTCATGTTGTCATTTTTGGTTTCACCCTCATCAGCCTGTCATCCCCATCACCTGTGTTTAATTATTAGTCATCTGTGTCACCTGTGTTTAATCATCTAGTCACCCTTTATAAGTCTGTTTGTATCTTCAGTTCATGTCGGTCTTTAAAGTTTTGTGATGTGTGTTCCTGCCTGTACCTGCCTGTTCCTGCATTGATCCTTTGAAGTATTATATTAAATAGATTGTTAATTGTTAATCTTGTCTTTCGTCTCGTCTCGTCCTGCACACAACCCTGACAGTTACAGTGTAGTGCTCATATAAACACACTCTCACCCTAAAATTTAAACACAATCTCAGATCATTCATGTTCTTCACTCTCTGCAGTCTGGGTTACTGCAGTATTAAAGAGGAAGGCTGTGCTGCTCTGATTTCCGCTCTGAGATCAAACCCCTCACACCTGAGAGAACTGGATCTGAGAAAAAATAAACCAGGAGTCTCAGGAATTAAGCTGCAGTCTGCTCTACTGGAGGATCCACACTGTATACTGAAGAAACTATAGTAAGTTACTGCGTCAATGATTTGTATTTATTATCTTCTATTAAAGCAGTTCTTAGTGTATTTTATCTTTCTCTTTATTGTACAGTATTTGACAGTGGAAGCTCCACAAACTCAAAACAACACATCCTGAACAAGACTGTCACCTGGACAAATGCTGATATGTGAAGTGATTTTGTTTTTCATTTTCATTCAGCCTAGATTTTTTCCAGTCTTATGGGAACATTTTAGGTAGATTGGACATACTAACTGCACTATAACATTTTCCAGTAAATTCCAGGTTAATAATTGCACACTGTAAAAATTTCCACTGTAAATTTGTAGTAATTAATTGGCAGCAGCCTCACCTTTTTTTGCTGTATAGAGAATTACAGCATAGTTAAAGTTCTCCAGTAAATTAACAGTAAAATACTGGTAGCACATTTGCCAGTTTAGTGTAATTTTACAGTTCTTTAGCCACTTTACAGTATATTACTGTAATTAATTTTTATTTTTTATTTTTTTAAATTTTTTAAATCTGAGACTACTACAAAGAATGTTTTAACTCAGATCTTTTGCAGAGAACTGCTAGGTAAGAACAGCACAGATACATGTGCAATTTGTCACGGAATCACCTTCCACACCAGGCGAACCAGCCTCCTATACCCGTTCACAATCTCCAGGGCCTGTATTTATCAAGCTTCTCAAAGTGCCATTTTATTCTTAAGTGCTGAGAATTCATGAAATGTACTCCTACTTTCAAACTTAAGTGTAAAAACAAGTTATCAAATTTCTTAAAACTAAGGGGGGTCTCTCAAGTGGTTAGAAGTTTACAGTAGGGGCTCGTGATGGTGCTGTGGGGACAGACACATGCACAAATCTTTCAGGAGAGAAGGAACGTTTTTGAAATATTTGATTAAATGGTTAGTCAATCAAATTGTTACATTTGCTCAGTAATTCAAAATGAGCAAAGGACATTATAACTGACTTCAGTCTAGAGCAAGTATTGTGCTCTTTAAAAAACAATCCCGTTACAATCAGTAAAGCTATCTGCATTGTATGATTAATAAATCTCTTACCCCTTTTTTACACTACACATGTCTGCGGTACGTTACGGCTCTGACACAGATAACAGAGCTGATTGCAGCATCTTACGCGGCTCTCTGTGCTGCATCAGTAAAGATTTTTGATGTATAATAGATAAAAATGATAATAGTCTTGCTGTGGTCAAAGGCATCAGCAACAGGCAATATCTATATAATATCTTGTCGATACACAATACTATCGTCTGGATTGTGCAGGCGCCACTGATTGGGACAGCCTATCAGCAATCACCTTCAGCTTTCCGCCAAAGCAAAAAATCCATTAAAACTCTAGCAGAGGTTTGTCAGAGCATTGCCATTGTGGTATTGCCTTGTGGGCAAGTGAGAAATGTTAAATAAAGCAACATAGTAAAAAGATGAAAATGACTTGATTTTACTTTCAATTCCTTTTACATTCTCCAAGGTACAGTATTAACATTAACATTTTTCCAACTCCATGTAGGACGTTTCTGTACATAAATATAAGCACTGTGGGAGTAGTAATGCAATATTTAGAAAATGTACTCTTGATACTCAAGTACTTTTAAAAACAAGTACTTCAGTACTTTTACTTAAGTAGACATCTGACTGTAGTACTTTTACTTGTACTCGAGTAAAATTTAGCAAAGGGTATCTGTACTTTTACTCAAGTAATGAAGCTGTGTACTCTGTCCGCCTCTGGCCGTAATGTATTCTCTTAAAAAATCTTTCATTTCAAATGTGTGTTGAATAGTTAAATGAGTTTTACATTATCTAATATGCACCTCTACTTGTTGTTTGGAAAGCCTGAAATGACTTCGAAATTCTGTGGGACTGTATGGAGGGACAACCTTCTTCACAAAATTCAGTATTTTTGGAAACCGATCCATATAACAGAAACATTAATTGTACTTACTATATACATGTAAATGACTAAAATTGCCATTTCACATGTTGGCGCAGATAGCCTTGTGGTCAGTGTGTCGACATATTGCGTATTAGGCGTCCCGTGTTTGAATCCCGACTCGTGGACCTTTCCCGATCCCGCCCACTATCTCTATCCCACTTTGCTTCCTGTCATTACTGATCTGTCCCATCACAATAAAGGCAAAAAATTAATCTTTAAAATTGTAATTTCACTGTTTTATGTTGAACTGGGATACATTTCAGATAATGAGGGTTTACAGGAATGTTCAACTTTGAATGAAACTTGTTAACAGAAAATAACTAGCTCTCTGTAATTATGCCAATAGCAATTTATTTATAATTAATATTTATTTATTTAACACTAAAACTAGAAACAATTTGAATAATTAAATTTGGTTTGTAATACAGTATTTTGTTTTCTTCAGATCAGGTAGTACCTTTTAAAATCAAGTTTCATCAAGCATATCAATTGTTTATTTAAAAAAAACAATACTAGTTACATTGAACCTTTACTCACCTTCGTTGCTCATTGTGCTCAAATTCATGCAACAATAACAGCATTTATATAGCTTCTGGTTTGTCTGAAATAAAGCAAACAAACGTCACCTGATTTGCCATGCCTCAGGTAGAATGCAGAAAACTATGAAAGCCTGAAGTGTTTTGTCTTCCCTGTAAATAAACTGCATTTGGGTTCTTCAACTCACCTTCAGTGGATTAATCATTACAGATGCTTTTCTTCAGAGAAACTGCATGCAGTACACACTAAGGCCCGGTTTCGCAGACAGGGCTCAGGCTAAGCCAGGATTAGGCCATAGTTCAATTAGGACATTTAAGTAATTTTTATAAACATGCTTAGAAAAAAACATTACTGGTGTGCATCTTGAGACAAACGAAGGCACTGATATATTTAAAGATCAATCAGTGCAATTTTGTTTCAGTTGAAACAGCTCAGACTTACATTTTAGTCTAGGACTAGGCTTAAGCCTTGTCTGTGAAACTGGGGGTATATGTTTTTTTTGTTTTGTTTTTTTTTCACTTTGCTTCACACAAAATTCAAGAATTTAGCCAGATTGTGCCACACACTACAAGATATCTGAAGAAAAAAAAACAGCATCTATTTTATGATTCAGACAGCAAAAAAACTCAAAATATTAACTATATATATAAACTTATATAATCCTTTCAGCCTCACAACTGTAAATACTGACAAAACAAAAAAAAACAACAAGACCTAATACGTTGAATTTAGTTTACAGTGAATTAAGTAAAATGTGGCCTATGACAGGTATATGTACCTGGTTCATAAAAAAGTACAATTCTGCGATTTTTATGGTTGCTGCTAAAATACCTTACAAATTTGTCCATATTTAATGATTTAGACCGTCTTGATTTAATGCTCAAAACTCTTAGATGGCTCAGTCTTTCTTCCTCTATTGTTGTTCTTAGATAGTTTTTGATCCAGGTTTTTCATGCAACAAAGTGCTGCTTTTAGGGTAGAGCGCTTGGATTCTATGCATAAATTCACAATTTCTTTTACAGAATCGTCTTTGCATATCACCTATGTAGGAGTCAATCACTGGATTAAATATATGCCTTTTAAAGTCACCCAAGTTCTGTCTGCGTGCACCAGTTGAGGAAGTAATTATGGATCTACAATCTCTTTCCACGGTCTCTTTCAAAACTGACTTGGCACTTCACAACCATTTCCTCCACCTCTTTCCACATGTCCTCAAAAAAGTTATTAGCTTTGTGCTGCTGAAACGTGTCAAGCAATGCTTCAACAAGATTAACAGCTGTTGCAGAGTCCACTGAAGATGACTGGAGCATATCAGACGAAAATTTGACTTGCCAAGTATTTTGCTGAAGGTCAAAAGACCAATAAAACTTAGATCAAGTTGTGCTAGTAACCCTCGAGCTTCTACTGAGCGATGCCCACTACTGTCATAAACAATCTCTTGAAGAAGATGAAATACTGCAGGGAGCCTATCTGTCAAATTGCAACATGCTGACTATCTACATGCCCAGCTCCAGGCCATCTGACACCTTTTGGTTACTTCCACTGCATGTTGTCTAGTCTTTCTTTCAAGTAGGAGATCTAAATATCTTTCTTCATAGTGACTTTTTAACTTTTTCTATCGTATTATCGCAGACTTTAACACAACAAGAACATACCGTTTTGAAAACTACAGAACAGCTCTGCTTTGATACTTTACAAATGGCGGCGATACCCAAAATGCACTTCAGTTGTTGGGAGTGTAATGTCACCTGAAAAGACAGATTGGTTTCATTGACTCATGATTCCAAAAGATACGTTTCTCCATTGCTACTTTGCCAGGGACTGAATTCGTGTTGAAGATGAACTGATTCATGATAATAGGAAGCAAAATGAGACGCACCTTTTCTACACATTTTCTTCTACAGATATGATGTAAATAAGGTTAATAGCAGGTGTTACTATTGATGAATAACAATTAATCTGAAGGATGTGTGGGGTCGCTATAAACTGTTAACACTCATTTAACTGGGGAGAATACAACCCTGCACCTCTTTTGTTAATCAGTGTCACACCCTCCACCAAACACACACTACACCAGTCCTGCAGAGGGGCAATATAATGAGTTCAATTTGTTTACTTACCGCTCACAAAAAACACACTGCCAGATTAAGATACGGAATATGATGTCACAATGACAGAGTCATTAACAGAAATAGAATGTTTGGAATCCTTGATCTTCATTTGAAGCTTCTGAATGCAGATTCATTTCACACTTAATCCCTAATCCAGTTCCGTATTCGTCATCTATTCCTATCAAAATTCTTGCTAAGGATGCAAAAACGCAGAAAATTTAACCTGATCGAATTTATATTTTAACATTCAAACATTTCAGACAAAAATGTAGTACTTTGTGTGCAATGAGGCTTTAGGTCTCAGTTTCTCTTTTAAACTCCGTTTAAGAGTTTCTCAAGGCACATGCACTCTAGTGAATGTTTTTTCTCCACAAGCAAGCACTAGGAACAGGAAGTAAATTTTAGGGCTGCGGGGCTGTGGTGATGGGTGAAGCTGAGCGTGGTGTAGTGTGTTGTTTGGTGGAAGGTGTGACACAGACATTGCAAAAGAGGTACAAGGTTGTATTCTCTCCAATCAAATAAACAATAATGGTTTATAGCAACCCCCCCCCCCCCCGACCCTGCTCTTAAGATTAATAGTTGTCAATCACTGTTTACACCTAATATAAACAATATTTCTAACGTACAGAGTTGATCTATTTGTTAAAAAAGCAAACATATCAACAGAGAAAATAATGAAAAGCATACATTTCCTTAAAAATATGACATTTCACTGGCTTGTAAAGCATAATAAACTCACAGAACTGAAGCTAAATGTCATGACTTTATTGTTGGTTTACTGCTGCATTGTCTGAATCTTGGTATGGGAAAGTAATAAATAATCAAACTTTGCTACAAATGGTTTTTCAACAATGTTTTAAATTATCTAAGAAGTGTCAGCAATATCTAATATGTGTTAAATAACAAGTACTCCAGGTTATTCTGACATATATTAAATGTTGCGTTACTGCAGTCATTTTTAATGACATGCCTCTGAATAAACACATTCATAACGCTAAATGTTGTCCAGTTGTCAGATGTTCACATGAAACTTTGTTGTATGGGGTTTCAAATGCACAATGTCTCCATTTTTGCTAAACTATGCTTCTTTAATGTATAGATATTTACACCATATACTTTTCATAAAACTTTCATACTAAACTTTCATAAAACTACATTTATTTAGTTTTATGATCTACATATTACACATATTTTTTCAAGTATTGCAATACATTTGAATACATATAACACACAAAAGTAATATTTAATATTATGAAAACATTTCCTTGTTTGCTGTTGGAATAAAACAGTACACTTAAGTAAAAAGCAATAAGAGTAATTTTAATAGACAAAAGTGTAATAAAATTGGAACATACATTTATCAAATTTTCTTTTACACTTCAGTTTAAATCAGTTTTTCAACATCGTTGTCATGATATTTCTCCATTCAAAAGAGGATCTGAATTTGTCAGTTCACAATTATCATTTTTAATTGTACTAGAAAGTGTGGAATAACTTTTTTTTTTTTATGATATGCCCAGGTCCACAGTTACGTATTACAAATCACACAACTCGCTGTCTTCAGTACAACAAACTTTAGGTATGGAGGATAAAGTGGAATACTTACACTAGTCTCTGTGAGGCATGGCATTGTGTTTTTAAGAAGCCAGATCTGCTTTGCTGTAATAGATGAATCTCCACTGCAGCTCATCTTGGGCTTCAGTAGTCAGCTGTACTGGGTACTTAATGAAGTCATTTGTTTCTTCACCTTTGAAATGAAAATGTAAATGTTTTTATAAATGTTTCACATCATGTTAAATGCATGTTTGAGGACTCAGATGCCCCCAAATTTTTGAAAGGGGGTTGTTTTGGAAGTGGTAGAAAAAAAATGCTGGAATCCTCTTCAGGAGTGTGTTTATCATTATCATTCACATGCTTTACATTTTCAGTCATTCCTTCGATTTGTCTCAGGTTACCTTTCAGCAACATGTAGAGGCTAGTTTTCAGTCAACACACATTTTGTTCTAACATACTAAAATAAAATTTAGCATGAAGGTTTGTGAGAGACAGAAAAGTGGCAACTACGCAACCTTTACCTTTAGCTTCTCCCTTTCTGACAAAGAAAGGTCTAAATAAATGTCTTAGTAAATAAGTAAATAAATGTAGACATAATGCAGGAATAAATGCAAAATTAAGTAAATATTAAATGAACATGGAAAGAAACCATTGTGGACATAAACATTGTCAGAAATACATAAATGAATAAATGAAAGAATGAATGAATGCATTTTGGAAAAATAAAAAAATGCACAAATAAGTAATTAAAATTATAAATCACCATTTGTAAACAATTGTAAAATAATAGTTTTATCATTTCATTCTTTATAAATACCTTAATATGTATTTCACCAAGAAAAAATATGACATAACCACTGACATAACTTTTATAGTTCATATGTGTTTCCCTGTAGATATCAGTGCACTCTTTGGATTATAGACACAGAAGCGCGTGAACAGGACTTTTATTTTTGATCTGGTAGTGTGACCAGTGTTGCCAGATTGGGCGGGTTTCCGCCCAATTGGGCTTCTTTTAATCGGCTTGGACCCGCATTGGGCGGGTAGACAAAATTTGGGCTGCTTAAAAAAATTAAAAGCCGCCCAATCTGCTGTTTTTTTCTTCGCTTTTACCATTAGTCATGTTATTTTAGTACGTTCGGTTCGAGATCAAAGTATCACAGTAATATAATGTGAAGTGCAGTCATCAACTCATTTTTGCTTAACGTAACCCTTACTGGTTTAGTTTAACAGAGACCTGTCAATCAATTTACGTCTTTTACGTTAGTGAGATGTGATGACTTGTGAGTGACGGGGTTTTACATTACATTTGTTTCTGATCATCACTTTATTGTGCACTTTTTGCACAGAAATTAGCATATTTTTTACTGTGGACCTTGAAAATGATGCATGCGTTTTTCCAAGGGTTAAAGTCATCGGTTAATTTCCACTTTGAAAAGATTTCTGGACATTTTACGCATATTTTCGGACTGTTTTGATCCATATTCCTGTGAAATTGATTTATCTTTATTTTATTTTGTCATTATTCTTTTTTTAAAGAGATAAAAATGGTCCTTATCAACCTTGACATGGCAATAAAATTCTCATTATTTTGGCAGTTAAAATTTGGGCTGGTTTTTGTTGAAGTGGGCGGGTTTTGGTGAGCTTTTGGGCTGGAAATCGTCAACCTGATCTGGCAACACTGAGTGTGACGTCATGAGGCTGCGGCGCGCTGCTGCATCTGTGAATGGTTTCAGCTGAAGAAAGGTTTGCAGTCTTAATGATTTAAAGTGTTTAAATTCATATGCGTTCAGGCTATTTTATATGGTTTACAGGCGATTTAAACTGTATAACTACTGCGTGTAACATTGTAATATTTGATCTAATAATGAACGTTATTTTGAGAGAGTAAAGCCCATCCACAGATCAGTCTGATTTCTCTCTCTGTTAGTGATTCAGATCAGAAACACGAATTACAAACTCCGAGTCAATTGAATCGGTTGATTCACAAAATGATTAACTGTTTCGAATCGCCGCTCGCTGAGAGACCTGGGGCTCGTTCTTCGTACGTTGCTTACAACATCCGAGATCAAATGAGACATCCAAGATCGGGCTAATCATGATCCGGCTAACTGGGTTCTTCGAACACACCTGTTGTTCATGATTAGTATCGCTGGATTGAGTTATCTGAGATAAGTGCGCGTTCATGCGTTGGTTTAAAAGGGGATATGTATCGATAGTAGAAACAATGATTAGCAACGCTGTTATTGGCTGTTCAGCATGGCCAAAGAACGTGCCCAGTTTTTCTCCCAAGCAGAACAAGAGCTTTTATTGGAAGGTTATGCCGAATTTGAGTCTTTAATTAAAATGACAGGAAACATTTCAAAGCATGCAAAAGCCAGGAGAGGGCTGGCAAAAAGTAGCAGACAAATTAAATGCATTAGTGCTGCCCATGTTACATGTTTTTTCCTTGATATGTTATTTTATTTATATTTTTATTTTTATATACACTACCGTTTAAAAGTTTGGGGTCAGTAAGACTTGTAATAGTCTTTAAAGAAGTCTCTTATGCTCATCAAAGCTGCATTTATTTGATTAAAAATACAGAAGAAAAAACAGTAATATTGCAAAATGTTTTTACAATATAAAATAATGGTTTTTATTTTAACATACTTTAAAATAGAATTTATTCCTGTGATGAAATTTTTATCAGCTGTTACTCCAGTCTTATGTGTCACATGATCCTTCAGAAATCATTCTAATATGCTGATTTATTATTAGAATGATCAATGTTGGAAAATATCAACAGTTGTGCTGCCAAATATTTTTTGGAACCTGTGATTTTTTCCCCCCAGGATTCTTTCATGAATAACAAGTTTAAAAAGTATATATATTCAAAATATGTATTTTTTTAATAACAATGTAAATTATTTATTATTAACTTTGAATACATTTTTAATTATTAACTCAATACATCCTTGGTGAATAAAAGTATTAATTACTTTAAAAAAAAAATGTACTGACCCCAAACTTTTGAACGGTGTATATATATATATATATATATATATATATATATATATATATATATATATATATATATATACAGTTGCAATCAAAATTATTCAACCCCCTTGACTTGTAAGACATTTTGCTACAGAGAACAACATTTTGTGAAACAAATTAAACAAAGGCATCAGTAAACTATTAAAGAAAGTTTATTAAGACACATTTGAGTAATTCTGAGAACGTAAGTTGATGAATAATAATTAAAAAAATCGAATTGGCTCTAAACATTCATGTTCAAAATTATTCCTCCCCTGAAAAAGCTTTCAGATCACTGATAATCTTTGGTTTTTACTTTGCCACTGCTTGCTTCAAATTCAACCATGTATTTTCAGTGAGAATTACATCTGGAAACTGAACAGGCCACTTATTAAAAAAACATTCTATGACTGATCCCTGAACCAAGCGTAAGTAGATTTGAATGTATACTTTGGGATGATTGTCCTGCAGGAAAGTCCATTGATTTTTAGCTTCAGACATTGCACAAAAGGCATCACAATGTTTGCCAAAATGGTGTGATACTTTAATAAATCAATGATATCCTTTGTATGGTCATGTTTTCCACTTCCTGCTACAGTAGAACAACCCCATAACAGGACTGGCCCACCTCCGTGTTTGATGATGGAGATGGTGTTCTTCTGCTTATAAACTTTGTCTTTTTGGCACCAGACATACCTCTGATCCATACATCCAAAAAAGTTCCAGTTCGGTCACATCACTCCATAAAACATTCTTCCAGAACTCCACAGGTCTTTAACTAAATGAATTTTAGCATGTTCAAGTCAGCTTTTTGTTCTTCTTGGTCAAGAATGGTATTCAGCAAGATTCCTCAACATGAAGACTATACTTGTCTAGTGTCCTTCTTATACACAGCAATGAAATATTTGTCCTCCTTTCTTCTGGTCGTCTTGCAAGGCTTTGGCTGTACATTGCCAGTTTTTCTCAGTTGATCTGATCAAACATTTTATGATATTGTGCTTTTTTGTTCAACACCCTCAAAGGTTTTCTGGTTCAACACACTTTAATCTAAGGAATACGACTGCCAGCTGTGTCTCTAGGAACTTGTAATGTCTTAGAAATCTTCATGTAGTTTTAAGATAACAAACTATTTCTTCTCTATTGATTTTGTGTGAGCTCTCTGTTGACTTTACCATATTTGCTACTCACCTTCAGCACATGTATGGGCTTAAGATATACTATGTGTAACACCCCAAGCTAATTACATTTTTAATACGTTTGTAAAGGCTTAATTATGTTTTAAGACAATTTTGTTCCTGACCATAAAAATAACTGTCTTAAAACAGCAATGTTGAATAGGGGTTGAATAATTCTGACATAGCTGTGTTATTAAAATCCTATATATATTATAATCCTATAACTCAAAAACATTACATTATATATTGACATTATCACTTTTAACATGCCAGAAAACTGTTTTAGATGCAATTTAGTCCTGAATCTTCAGAAAGAGCAAAAATCATTTGTAAAGTAGGCTACTGCAGTCTCTGGGGGGTTAAATAATTTTGATTGCAACTGTATATAGGCTATATATATATATAATGTGTGTGTAGCTGTGGTCATCATTTGTGTGTGAATCGTCGTAATTATTTTCTACACTTTTTTTGCAAAATACTTTTTTTTTCCCACATGAGTCAGTCCGCGTCAGTCGTGCTCTTTAACCAATCAGATGTGACCTCGCCATTTCAACCAATCATAACCCGCCAGGAGCGCAGCCTATATCCTGTTTACATGAAATAAACCTGCTCTCGAGCAGGTTTAAGCTTGCGCACCTGTTGCTATGACAGCAAGTCCAGGATGAGCTTCGAAGAACTGAACGATCCAAGATCACGCGGAATCGTCAACAATCAAATCCAGCTAACTGAGTTAGCGAGGTACGAAGAACGAGCCCCTGAACATAGTAAGAAATCACGAGTGTAGGATTCTGTCTAAAAGTCACAGTTGTCATGTTTAGGTGCAGAAAGCTTTAATGCCAACTATATATTAAAATTAGTGGTGGGCCGTTATCGGTGTTAACGTGCTGCGTTAACGTGAGACTCTTATCGGGCGATAAAAAAAATATCGCCGTTAATCTATTCTCAAAGTTGGGTTGGGAGCTGGGTCTAAACTACGTAAGATATGATGACTTTCACCTTGATATTTTAGCGCGGATGACGTATACCTAGTCGAATTGCACTGTAGGGGGCGAGAACGAGTCTTCAACTTCTGTGAAATTACCACATCAAATGAGACGTGCAATCATGAATGCAGCTATGAAGCCGCTTCAGGGCAGGTGCGCTAGACCTTTGTAACAGTTACACAGCAGCATTAACTAGTTTTATGTGAATTTAATGGCAAGGTATAAAAACAGGAAGTATAGTGTTAAAAATGTACATTGAAGGAAAAAAGTAGAGAAAAGAAGATAGAGAAAAGCATTCCAAGATTTACGATGTTAATAACTTTAGCAATGCATCATCATATGGGTACAGAATTCTATGATATACAACATTTCTATGATATGTTTGTGATTCTAGAGAGAAGTGAACGAATGGGACTTTTATTTTGCTCTGGTGATGTGACGTCATAAAGATGCGCTGAGCTCCTCATCTGTTGTGATTCACCTGAAGAAAGGTTTGTGGTTTTAAAGTTGTTAAACTAATGCACACTGTTATATCAATTAAAACATTTACAAGCTATGTAAAATAAATAAATCCGTCATTGTTAAATATAACGTTGTAATGCTTTATTTAGTGTTAGTTAAATAAAACGTTAGCCTTTAGTAACAGAAGGTGCGTCTCAGTTCGCTCTCGATATCTTGAATCAATCGTCTGATGATAAGAAGTGATGAGAGAAACTGAGAATCCGAATCATTTGTGAAATGATTCAGTGATTCGATTCAGCGGCACGCGGACTACAAACGACAACAACAAACAAACGATGAATCACAACCGAGAAGGTTATATATATTAGATAAGTGTAATATATTAGATAAGATAAATAATTGAATAACAAATATAAATAAAAAAAAGAACCTGCCTAAATATGAACGTTCTGTGTAATTTGTATATACTGTATATCAAGTCTATAACCTCTGTCTTACTAGTGCACTGACTACTGAACTAGGAGATGATTGAGACGCACAGAGATTTAGTTTGCATGCATTTTTCTTTCTATTAATTATTCTCATCTTAAACAGGACAAAGTGTTCAAACACACAGAAAAACTCCTGGAGAATCAACTGAGACACACTGTTATAAAGATGGCGTTTATTAAAGAGGAGAGCGAAGACATGAAGATTGAAGAAACATTCACATTGAAACATGAAGATATTGAGGAACAAACAAATATGGTGCTCATTAAAGAGGAGAATGAAGACATTGAAGAGGCATTTAGAGTCAAACATGAAGATACTGAGGAACAAACAGGTTGGTTTTTAATCTCAAAACTGAAATTAATTGTATTCATGAATGATGTCAAAGGAGTGCAGAAATGTGGAGACATTCAACAGAAGTGTTGATCACATGACAAACACTAACACAATATCTTGTTTTCACATCATGAATTAAGATTAAGTAACTTTAATATTAACCTAAACAATATGCTCCATCTACACGAGCGTTTCCAAACATTTGAAAGTGAGGTGATGGAGGATTTGCAAACAAAATACTGTGCTTTGGCATTTGTTTACTGAGCCCCAAGTTTTGTAAGTAACATCAAAACTAAGCAAGTATTTCTGACAAGCCAAATTCTACTTTTACTATAAAACTAAAATGGTAGTAAATAGTCAAATGACATTGTTACCTCAATTTTGTCTTGAAAACTGACTGGATCCACACCAGCAGCGTACGTATGATTAAATGCCCACAGAGTGCTGCTTTAGCAAATCATGCTGCTGTTCACTGTGTCTTTAAAGGAGATTTGTAGCACTTAATAGCATGAAGAAGAAATGTTGACAGACTGTACATAGAGATCGATTTAAGAAACTCTTTGATACAGAAACATGCATTGTGAGTTATTATTAATGTTTCAAAATACGAGCAAGAATGCAATTTTCCTTGAACATCCAAATTATCGCAAATGTTGATTTTATATAAGTTAAAGGGATAGTTCACCCAAAAATGATAATTTGATGTTTATTTGCTTACCCCCAGGGCATCCGAGATGTAGATGACTTTGTTTCCTCAGCAGAACACAAACGAAGATTTTTAACAAAAACCAGTGCAGTCTGTCAGCCATATAATGGCAGTGGATGGGCACCAAACCTTTAAAAGTTTACAAAAACATGCACAGACAAATCCAAATTACACCCTGCGGCTCGTGACGATACACTGATGTCCTAAGACACGAAACGATCGTTTTTTGTGAGAAACTGAACAGTATTTATATAATTTTTTACCTTTGATACACAGCCACGTCCATCTGTCATGAGCACCAGCTTTGCATCCGGCTTGTTACCCGTGTATATGCGCCATAGACTGTAGATATGCGCTCTGACGTAGTATACGCAAACGCCGGAAGGGGAAATCGGTTAAAAGTTCCGGATGAGTTTACGCAAGCAAATGTAATATTTTAGCTTTAAATCGGTTTGAACAATCAGCATAAGCGCAAGTAATTACCATTTTGAATAGCCGCTATACCCACAGTCTGTGTGCACTGTGTAAACAATGAGTGTCGTATACAGATCACTTCCGCCGTTTGCGTATACTACGATAGAGCGCATTCACATGTCACGAGCCGAAAGCTAAGCTCGTGCTCAGGAGAGATGGATGTAGCTGTGTATCAAAGGTAAAAAATGATATAAATACTGTTCAGTTTCTCACAAAAACCGATCGTTTCGTGTCTTAGGACATCAATGTAACGTCACGAGCCGCAGGGTGTATTTTGGATTTGTCTGTGTATGTTTTTCTTTCCTCTAAAGATTTGGTAACCATTGACTGCCATTATTTGGCAACTGCACCGGTTTTTGTTAAAAATCTTTGTTTGTGTTCTGCTGAGGAAACAAAGTCACCTACATCTTGGATGCCCTGGGGGTCAGCAAATAAACATCAAATTATCATTTTTGGGTGAACTATCCCTTTAAACAAAAAGGTAATAAGTGAACATTTTCACATTTTTAAATGCAGCCTACATTTTAAATACAATATTGTTTTATTTTATAACAAAAAAATAATAGTTCCAACGTAATCCACAACAGAACTGGTGTGTGTCTACAAGAAACAGCAGTGTTTCGTTACTGAACGAATCTGCAGCTTTAAATGATTCAGAGACAGTGATCATTAACCCATTCATAACTACAGCCATTTGCTTCATGACTAAATAAATGAATGAGTGACGCGATGCCTTGCTCATTAAGACAGTGACTTACAACTTCCACAAAATAATTAAAAGTCCTCTCCTGAACTGCACCTTCTGCAACTTCACCGTCTCTTTATTTTGCCCTAATCTCTCTCTGTCTCTCACATGACTTTAAAGTTTAGCAAACTATGCTTTCCAAATGGCCTAAATGTTAAAATTAGGACAGTGGGGAAAATAATTATTAGTTCCCAGCTAGGTAACTTCCAATGTGACCGCCTTTATGAAATTTTGACCGAACTTCAGGCGCTGCATGATATTACTGCACCTGTGAATGCAATGCTATATTGGTCTCATAGGATTCAATGATCTATGCTAAGGTATGCTAAAAGTGATATCGCCAGAACAGGAGAATAGCTGAATGGATTTCAACATGGTAAAACTCAACTTATTAACTCGTAGTTGGAGAATGAGCCTATTTCCAAAAAAAAGTGAAGTGTTCCTTTAAACTGGTGTTAACTTGTTTTTATCTTCTTTTTTTTACCTCAGACCTGATGACACTGAAAGAGGAGCATCAAGAACTAAATGAAACTAAAGAGAAAGATCAAAATGAGGAACATCCTGATTTCAAAATACACGAAAAATCAATTAGTTGCTTACAGACCGAAAATATGTCCACACCAGAGAAAGATCAAAGCACAAACCTTCATTCCCACATGATGATTCACACTGGAGAGAAGCCTTTCACCTGTTCTCAGTGTGGAAGGTGTTTTACACAGATAAAACAACTTAATGCCCACATGAGTGTTCACACTGGAGAGAAGCCTTTCACCTGTCAACTGTGTGGAAAGAGTTTCACGATTAAAGCAAATTTAAAATCTCACATGAGAATTCACACTGGAGAGAGACCTTACACCTGCCAACAGTGTGGAAAGTGTTTCACATGGAAAAGTCACCTTAATGTCCACATGACAATTCACACTGGAGAAAACCCCTTCACTTGCTCTCAGTGTGGAAAGTTTTTTACACGGATAAAACAACTTAATGCCCACATGAGTGTTCACACTGGAGAGAAGCCTTTCACCTGCGAACTGTGTGGGAGGAGTTTCACGATTGAAGCAAACCTAAGAACTCACATGAGAATTCACACTGGAGAGAGATCTTACACCTGCCAACAGTGTGGACGAATGTTCAGTCGACAAGATAGCTTTAATGCCCACATGAAAATTCACACTGAAAAGAAGCCATTCATATGTCCTCAGTGTGGAAAGTATTTTAAGTGGAAAAGTCACTTTAACGTTCACATGAGAATTCACACTGGAGAGAAGCCCTTCACTTGCTCTAAATGTGGAAAGTGTTTTACACAGAAAAAACAATGTAATGCTCACATGAAAATTCACATTGAAAAGAAGCCGTTCATATGTCCTCAGTGTGGAAAGTCTTTTAAGTGGAAAAGTCACTTTAATGTTCACATGAGAATTCATACTGGAGAGAAGCCCTTCACTTGCTCTAAATGTGGAAAGTGTTTTACACAGAAAAAACAATGCAATGCTCACATGAAAATTCACATTGAAAAGAAGCCATTCATATGTCCTCAGTGTGGAAAGTGTTTTACATGGAAAAGTCACCTAAATGTCCACATGAATAATCACACTGGAGAAAAGCCCTTCACTTGCTCTCAGTGTGGTAAGGGTTTCACACATAAAGCAAACCTAAAGGGTCACCTGAGAGTTCACACTGGAGAGAAGCTTTTCAAGTGTCTTCAGTGTGAGAAAAGTTTCACACATCAAAACAGCATGAAACGTCATTTGGAAACTCATTCTAGGAAGAAATTGCCAGTTGCCTCAGATTGACGAAGTTTAGAAAAAGGAGTCATTTCAATCATCAAATTTATAGATACATGTAAAAAATTTCCTTTGTTAAAGTGTATGTCAAAAATGCTATGTTATGTAAAATCAAGGCTGGTTCTGAATTTATACGATAGATCTGACTGACTGAAAGTGAAGTGGATTTTGTTGGACTTTCAAAGCGTCCAATGCGTGTTCAAAAATGGTTTGGAGTCAATCAGTCAAAGTTTAAAAGTTTTATTCAAGCTCAGCAAATAGGAGAGACCAAGAGTAAGATATACAGCGCTGGAGAAGCTCAGCTCTTCTAAGTTCCCTATGTGCTTCTGAATTCTCTTTCAGAGACGCACCCTTATATGTCACAATTCTCGCTATCTTTTACTCCTCCCGTGCATCTTCTGCTGGTGCCTAAAACAGAAGTTTCTTTCCACCGTCCACACACACAGCTCATACATCCTGTTAGACTTTCAAAAGTATCTGTTCTTATCTATGCAGCCCATAACAGGAAGCTCTATTCTCAGCAGTCTGCAGCACTTTGCACATAATATTTCATTTAACCCTTTCAGACAGTTTCACAGTAATTAGCACTCTATAGTTTAATTATTAAAGCCTTCTTATGCAAATGGAAAATATATAAAACATATTCAAACTGAAAAGTACCACAATTTTCACCAGTGATATTCCCTTCAGCTCTCATTCACACTCACTGAAATATTCAACCATTCCGGCTTGAGGCTCGCGATGAATGCCGTTGGTTTAGTCAAGATTGGTCCTACCCTAGTAACTGTTGTCATCCACATTCTGACCAAAGGCTAAATTCACAGTAACATCCTAACAAACCAGTGTCTTTATGGCAGAGTTGGTAGCAGTAGTATATTTGTCTGCTGTTCTGAGTTCAGCCAAGTGTTTTGCTCTATTCTAATGCGCATCTCAATATGGTGGCGGACAGGTGGAAGAACTGCGGGACAGAGTTTTGCTCAATCGAAAAGAGAGACCTTGAGGTACACTCAATTTAGGTTGAATTTTCATATCTTGAGACACAAATACAGGGGCTACTTGAGAAACACTCATAGTTATGCAAACAGAAAACTTTGTTGGAAACCTCTCGGGTTGAGGACACTATACCTCTTGGGTTGAAGCCAATATCTACACCGGGGAACTTTGTTCATGACATGAGAGGAACGATGACATCAACGTTCCCGCTCCTGGTGGAGGGCCGGGAGCCACTGTGTACTTCAGTCGACGGTACCCACATTTTCTCAAAAAGAGCTAGTTTTCTCACCTCTGGGGCCTCGGCCCCGAGTTTCCTTCCTGAGCAGCACTTACACTCATCGGAACCACACTCGGAGACCTCTGTCGCCAGCGTGGGAACCAGGGAAAAAGGTAAGCGCTGCTTAGTGCAGTTATACCAGGGGTGTCAAACATACGGCCCGCGGGCCGAATGCGGCCCACTAAGGCGTCCAATACGGCCCGCAGGATGCTTTGAACAATAAAATTAAATATAATATTTTTTTTATTATCATTATTATTACTAGAAGTAGTGGTATTAAATAAAGTATATGTAAGGGTATTCGCGGCAATATTATCTTGGTTTTATTCATTTTTTATTTTAATGTTTTATTGTCTCTAACACGCATTCTAAAGCGGCGCCTAAAGCAAATTTTGAACACGTCGGCTAACTGAGTAACTGAGCGTGGCAAGCACTCGCGTGTATGGTAAAGGCAGCGGAGCTTGTGTGTCCTGAGAAAAAAACTTTTGCCAGTATTAGCTTGTCAAGACATAGCCTACTGTGGCTAAAAGAATTAAGGACCTTGCAAGAAACTTGAACCGTCAGCTTAAAGACAAAGTTACTTGTTGCTTGGACAGACGTTAGCTGGTTGCTGATGCTGATGCATTTTCCTTTTATTTGATGATCGCGCCGTCTGGGAGGCAAGTGGTAAAATAATAATTATTCTTGATTACTAATTTTAATCAGTTCATTAAAAGTAAAATAATACCTTAAAATGAAAACTTAATTTTACGATCTGAAATTACTTATACTGGTGAACCCCTTTTAGTCCAAGGATAGTATGCCGTTCATATAGGAGGTCAGAACGGCTCTAAAATAGAGAAAACCTGACCGATTTCATCAGTGATTGCGGAGAGTCACGTCCATATGTCAGTTAATAACGTCATTCTTTTCAGCGTGCATTTGGTTTAAAAGTAGGGGTGATTAAGGCCCCGATCAACCCGAACGCGTCTTTTATATCTAAAAACGTGAGGCGCACCGCACTGCCTTTTGGTGACTTTAAATGTTTAATGTTACATTGGTGACTTTTTTTTATGGTGCTAGGCAATGACCAAAACAGTTGTCCTGCCAGTCAAATCAAAGGATTATAGCGCGAGCGCTCTAAAATCTTTGTTTTTTGCTGTTAAAAATACCCTAAAAAATACAGCTCTGGGTTACCCATGACAGGCACCAAAAGTTTCTCCTTCATTTCTTGCAGTCTCCGGACTTTTTAAGCAACGTAAAATCTAATCACCAATACGAAATGACGTTGGGCGTTTTTCCGCTCAGAGTTGCTTTTTTTTCAACTTCAGGCGCTCAAGGCGCTTCTGCAAAAACGCGAGGCGCCCAGGGCGCATAAGCAGCGTGCAGAACGCTCACTGACAACAGAAAACCATTCAAAAAAGCAGACAGATAAAAGGGGCGAGCAGATAATTTATTTGAAGCTGTGGATTCGAGTGACGTTTGACCTCACCTGCGCATCTCTAGTAGGCTACGTATGTACACGTGCGTAATGCATTACAAATGCATTCTAGATTTTTATTTGTTAAAGTGCTCATTTCTAGTGTACAGTTCATATCCGAAGTATTTTTTTCATTAGAATTAACTCTTTTTTTTAAATATATATAAGCTTTTGAGTTGTAAAATTTTAAAGGCAGTTTTTTAATTGTGAAGTGTTTTATAGTTTCTAAATTATATTGCAGCATATAGCTTTATATTTAATGTAACTGTCTGTACACCATCTTTAGCATTTGTTATTTCTTATTTACTCATTACTAAAAAGAATCTGACAAATAATATTAATGTTCAAAGGAAATGTTTTTGCTTGCCATTACTTAGACAACTTTGTTTTCCCAAAAAGGAATAAGAGTGTTATTGAACAGTTTCTTAGAACTTATTAAATGCAGTTTTGCAGAATATTGTGTCTTTCTAGTGTTTTTTTTTTGGCAAATTAATTTGTAATTTGGTGAATAGGGAGATTCGGCCCGAACATGGTCACATTTCCTCGCATCCGGCCCTCACCCTAAAATGAGTTTGACACCCCTGAGTTAGACTCTTCTCCAGGACGTACATCCTTCTGAGTTCAGTGTCCTTCTCTGTCTTCTCCTAGGCTGCCCCACAATGGTCACATTGGTCAACGTTCCCTTGATACCGCTACGGTGGTTGATATGGACGGTACGGCACAGCACGGCTTTGCGTTTCAGATCACCAGGCGTCCGCCCAGGTTCAGAGGTACCCTTTACGCTTTTGTTCATTCGGCCATGCGTGCATCTGTCCTGCCTGCAGAGTAGTGTTAATTTCGTCAGACGAGACGAGACGAAATATGTTCGTCAACGACCTTTTTTTTCATGAATAAGACGAGACGATGACAAGACTGCACCACTGTCCAAAAACGCTGACTAAGACTAAATTAACATGCATTATTGTTGACGAAAAAAGACGAGACGAAAATGTTTTGCATAAAATAAAAACTAAGATAAAATCTCTCATTTTCGTCTACAATCGTCTCTGCTTTTTCATCAGCTGTTACGGCTTTAAAATATTCAAACTGCGCTTTGGCGCGCTGGCTGGCGCTGAGCCAGAGACGGACGAGCTCTGCACTTGTCTTATAATCACAACGCAGTGTTTTTAACTACATAACGCTTATTTTAGGTTTCAGACATTTAAATACACATAAGTACTAGTAAAAGGAGACATTTAGAGTTTGTAAAATACACACATAGGTCTATGGAAGCAGCAAATAACAATCTATTCAAATATAATTTGCAGATGTGTTTTATTCATATCACATACACATAGGCTTAGTAACTAAAAAGTTCACTCTATTCCTCTTCTAGTTCACCAGCCACTTACTTGCATGTATTTCGGGAGAAACGGATGAATGTATATGTGCTGTAAATACGGCTGACAGGACTCTCTGAACAGCAGCGCGAACAAACATGGCGGCGCCCATCTCACGTTACAGATTACGATCCAGATCATTTATATAGGGTTTTAAACGACGAAACATACTAATTCACACATATTTGTGAATCGGAATATTAGATAGTTCATGGCATGGTAAGCAAGTGTGTGAGTATTCTGGATAAAAAAGGAAAAACGAAATAAAAGCGATCTATCTGTCATACAGTGTTATTGTGTCTGTGTTGTGTCACGTGATAATCTTGATGCGTCGCCATGGAAACAATAAGGACGAACGTTCTAAAATAACGGTCGCTTAAAAAAAACTCACTCTCAGGGGTCCGAATATTTTAAACTCACCACTGAAAGGGTTAATCATTTGTGAATGTGTCTCCTAAATCAGAAATTGAAAACCAGACACGTTTAACATTTGCATTCAACAAAAATCATTCAACAAGTGTATTTTGTCAGGTAATTATGACATTTAACCAATGTTTGAGATATGTGAAACACTTTTTTTTACTGAAATGTGTATCAGTAATAATCTCAGTAATTATGTGTTATTTTAAAAAAAGACTACAATTTTGACTAAACCTAGACTAAAATATATTGAGTTTTCTTTTGACTAAAACTAGACTAAAATGACGAGACTTTTAGTCGATTAAAACTTGACTAACAAAAAAAGATATGTGAATGACTAAATATGACTAAAACTAACAAGGACATTTGGCACAAGACTAAGACTAAGACTAAATTAAAAATAGGTGACGAAATTAACACTACTGCAGAGGTCGCGATCCTACTGGCCTGTCTCTCCAGCCGGGATGAGGTCAGGGTTTTACAGTCCCTACTTCAACGTGCCCAGAAACAGTGGTGGGTTAACCCTTAAAGACCTAGAACTATTTTGGGGGTCACCTGACTCGCCTGTATTTTTTTGTTTTTTCTAACTTATTCTAGCAGTTAGCATTAAGTGTCATATATCATTTTAAACAGGAGAACCTGAAGTTTCAGTCTATATCACTTAAAATCATGGAAAATGTACCTATTCTCAGACAAAAGATATAAAAGTATTAAATTTTAAGAAAAACGTCTTTAAAAATGTGGTGTTTTCTACTGTTAACTCAAACAAAACCTTTTGAAGTTTGATTTTTTTTCTTTAGAAAGTTATATTTAAATGTTTTAGACTACCAAATAAAATTTTGTCTACATCTAACATTCCCTTAGCAAGTTATAGCAATTTATTACAATATTATTATAGGCGTTTTTCAATGAAAAAAGGTGTACTTTATTTACTGACAATGTAGATGTGTCCAAAAGTTCAGAGAATAGAGTAAATAGAAAGATTATTATATAATAACAGAACACTGAAGCAAATGTGACTTTTTTCAAAGGAAATATATTATAAATTTACAATGAACAACAATTTCAAGTGTAACAATTAGTGAAAACTGCATTGTTTAACCAAAATACAAAATAGTGCAAATAATCTTCAACAATGTACAAATAAAAAATACTTTGAGTGCAAATGAACAAATTGTGCAAGTAATCTTTACCAACAATAAACAAATAGAAACAATACTTTGTGCAAATTAACAAGTTGTGCAAGTAATCTTTACCAACCATTTACAAAAAGAAAAATTACTTTGAGTGCAAATTAACAAATGGTGCAAATCTTCACCAACAATGTACAAAGAGATAAACTATGTATTTACATCATTTTCAGTAAGGACCGTCCTGAGGTTTTATGTGCCAGCTTGTGACCACCTGCCACTATGCCACTGACTGAAACAGTTTCTGTGGGCAACAAGACACAGTCCCACATCACACCGTGCACACTTCCATATGGTGCGCTTCTTGCAGAGCTTGTAGTACCACCACCCCTTTGTTGCCGTATAAGCGGATCTCTGTCTCTCAAAGGAGGAACTTCTCTCCCACTCCCCCTCTGCCTCCTCATCCACACAGGCCAGAGACTCAGGTAAGCACTGTGCCCCTCTTGGTGGTACATCACTGCCTTTTGGGACTCCACACAGCTCCTCCATGAATTGGCTGTGAGACATGGGCACAGTCTCAGATGACAGACACATCTCTTTGTGCAAAATATAGCTGTTGGTTGCAGCTATGTCAATGAAGTGATACAGCAGTGTCCTGTACCACCTGTTGGACCTCTTGCGTACTGTGTAATACTGGATGAGCTGGTCAGAAAGGTCTACACCCCCCATGAATTTGTTGTAGTCCACCACACAACGAGGTGCCGCAATGTTTTTCTTGTGCCATCTTCCAGTTTCCTTGTTGAGGACGTTCCTGATGACAGTGTCACCATCAAAGGCTCGGTGGATTGTAGAGCACACGGACACTTCTCTTGTGTCCATCCATTTCATGAACAACAGTTCTTGTTGTCTGATCCATCGAATTGAACCCCTGGGGCTCTGTGACGTCAGTGCATTTAGTTTTGTCTGAGGGACATTTCTTCGTGAGTCACGGAATGTACCACATGCCACAAAACCGCTGGCATACAAGTCCCTAAAAAGATTTGGGCTTGTGTAGAAATTGTCAACATACAAGTGATACCCTCTCCCCAAGAATGATGGATCCATGAGGTTGCTGACAACGTCATATGACAGACCCTGTCCTGAGGTGAATTGGCTCTTTCCAGTGTAGATGGCAAAATCACTGGTGTAACCATTGCTGGAGTCTGCAAGCACAAACAACTTTACACCCCACTTGATTGGCTTTGCCTTCATATATTGTCTGAGTCCAATTTTGGCTTTCGTGGCCACCATTCTTTCATCTATGGCAATCTGCTTCCTTGGCTGCCACAGTGCCTTGCATGCGTTCTTTACTGTGGTGTAAAGAGGCTGGAGACGCTGGAGGGGGTCATAGTCTGGGGATCCCTTTTTCCTGTCATTTTCGATGTCATGCTCTGGGTTACTCATGTGAACAGTTCTGCTTATCGCCATGAATCTGTCTCTGGTCATCATGGAAGCAGGAAAGTGTACGCTAAGGTGTGATCCCTTTCTCCAGTAATCTCTAGCTCTTGGCAGTTTCAGAAGTGCCATATAGATCATAAGGCCTACGTATTTCAGGAATGTGTCAGGCTTCAGCTTTTCCCAAACAAACTTCTTTCCTTTAGAAAGCTCATTTTCCGCATTTATATTGGTGTTATTGCAGATCGTTCTGAGAGCTGCATCACTAAAAAACTGTCTGAAAATTTGTGCAGGAGAGTAGGTTACACCGACAAAACCCTGTAATCCAGGGACTCGTTTTGGAAAGAAGTTTGGAAGCTGCTGGGCAGTGTCTGCCACCTCAGGTCCATTCCACCCAGGCCCTTGCTCCTGTGGCCCATGCAGTGAATCCTCATGTCGCCTTTCAGCTCCACTTTCTCTTCTATTTCCTCTGCCTCTTCTTCTGCTTCTCCCTCTCCCTATTCTGTTTCCTGGTCCCCATTCACTTCCACTCTCTCGTCTTTCTCCTCTGCCTCTTCCTCTTCCTCTGCTTCTCCCTCCCCCTCTTCTGTTTCCTGGTCCCCTGTCAGCTCCACTGTCTCTTCCTCTCCCAGTCAGGGGAGCTGATAGATATGGTGTGGCCCTCTGTCTCCTGCGCTCGAACCCCGGACCCTCCTGGACACCACCTTCAGCCCGCATGCTGATGGGGACTGTGGGCAGTGCATCTCCTCTATCATCCTCTCTGCTAAAACAAAGAGGGAAGAATGTGATTATACATTTGAATTTGATGAATTCAATTGTCTTTCTTTTATTTATTTATTTATTGCAGAACATCTAGACACAGAAACAGCTTCTTCTTTTAAATTGTCTTTTTTCCCCTCACTGAACAACATACACAGGAGGGCACAGGTGAGTATATAACATATAGTTAAGTAGCAAAAGAACAGGTAGGTCTCTGGATAAACAGGTAAGTTACAAGAGTTTTTAAACAAGATTTAATTTTTACTGTATTTCTTCATATTTTTATTATATTTCATTTATTTTTTTTGCAGAACATCCAGACACAGGAACAGCTTCTTTCATCATTGTCATTTTTTCCCTAACTGGACAAACAACATTCACAGAAGGGCACAGGTGTGTATATAACATATAGGTAAGTAGCAGAAGAACAGGTAAGTCTCTAGATAATCAGGTAAGTAACTAATTTATTTTATTTTATTTATTTTTATTTCTACTGTATGTCTTTTGTTTTTTTTTTTTTTTTTTTACTTATTGCACAGCATCCAGACACAGGAACAGCTATTTCATCATTGACATTTTTTCCCCTCACTGGATGAACAACATACACAGGAGGGCACAGGTTAGTATAACCTATAGGTAAGTAGCAGAAGAACAGGTAAGTCTCTAGATAATCAGGTAAGTAACTCATTTATTTTATTTTATTTATTTTTATTTCTACTGTATGTCTTTTTTTAAATTTTATTTATTTTACTTATTGCACAGCATCCAGACACAGGAACAGCTATTTCATCATTGACATTTTTTCCCCTCACTGGATGAACAACATACACAGGAGGGCATGTTATATGAGTATAACATGGTAAGTAGCCTGGAAACAGGTAAGTAACTGGATTATGTATGTATGTATTTATTTATTCAGCCATGTATGTACTTTTTTGATTGACAACTCCTGTCACCAGGACAAATTAGTATGTGTGTCAACATTTAAAGCCCATTCTGATTACTGCTAGTATATATTCATACACAGACTTCTAAACATTTGATCTGACACTTTATCCCATTGTTAAAATTAGCAGCAGCTATAATGGTATAATCAACCAAAATTGTATGCAATGCATCTAAAATAAACTACCTTACACCTAAAAAGGACAAACCTCACGAAGTAACACACACACAACAAAATGTATTTTACTGAAAATTACTGTGTGAGATTTTTTTGAACTTGACCATAAAAATACTTTTGGGAAACGACTATGTTAGAAAACTCTAAAGACGAATTGAACAGAAAAAGCAAGCAATAAATAATGCCCAAACTGCACAATAACAGAAAAAAATAAGGTAAATTACTTACATATTGTCTTCAAACGGATCGATCCCTTGGCTGTACTCCTCCTCACTGCACCAGGTATCTGCATCGGAACCTGAAGATTCCACCGGGACATCGCCAAGCAACTCGTTTGAAAATATTATCTCTAATGCCTCATCGGATGTATAGCGCTGTTTTGCCATTTCTGTTTGTGTTGTTTGCGTTGTCCAGTCATGATAAATTGCTGTCAAATAACTGATTCATGCAAAACCGTTTTTATGTGTATAAATCCATGCAATATGTGCACGTATTTTCACCCTGTATCTGGTCAAATTTCTAAACAAACATGTTGATTGGTGATTCACAAAGACAAAAGCCTGTGTTTATTGGATGAGAAGATGACTCTTTGCACCAATCTGGGTATGGGGGTGGGACTAAGCGTCAACAATCGCTACATTGCTCAGAGACACCAATCGCATAGCTTCTTTTTTGACGAATCAATGCGGTCAAAATGTAATGATATAATCACGTTCACTACGGAACCTGTGAATGTCCAAAATAGACGCAATGTATATCGTTGAAAAGCTGATAATCTCATTTTTGCGATAGTTTTTCAACCATACAGATTGGATTAGCGGTTCAAAAGTTATTGAGCATTTTAGAACAATAGCTATTTTTAGCCGCGGGCGGCTGTCTCGGTCTTTGAGGGTTAACACCCTTCCTGGATGGAGATCTGTCCCGGTCCCTTCTCAGGCTGTCGGCACAGACACTCACGACGAAGTGCATGAGAGTATGCTTCTGTCTCCAGGGCTGGGTTGCAGCCATCTGCCTGAAGGGCACCCACTTCTGCGTCTCGATTTTTCCCGGGCACACACCCCTTCTGCAGTCTGTTCCCTGGGGTCGAGCGCTTCACTGCGAGGTGCTTCCATTTGGCCAGTGCCCTCCTCTCGCCTTCTTTTGGCCACGGGGGCTCCCCTGTCCACTCTCCGGCAGACAGGGATTCGCGTCTCCAACCATCTCATGGACTGGTGCTTTCCAGCCCACTCGCGAGTTTCGTTGTGCGAATCCGGGGACCTGGTGGTTTGGCACCCCTGCCATCTGGTCCTTCAGGCCAACCGAGGGAAGAGCAAACTCTGCCTAGTCCAGACGATCTCTTTCCTTGGTCGGGAGCCTGACTTGGTCCACAAGACAGCCCGCCTTACTACCAAGAGCGCGCAGTCAGTGCTGTAGTGCCTGAGTTTATTCAGGCGCAACACAGCGGTCCCTCTCCTGGGGTACATGACAGCCCTAGCCGCACTGCCGCTAAGCTTGTTTCATGTGAGACCGCTTCAGCACGATCGAGTCCCATGATGGGCATGGCATCTCGGCTCACTCCGGACTGGCGTTTTCCCCCAGTGTTGCCGACTAGTCAGCCCGTGGACTGTTTGCTGACTGGTGCTAAAACTAAAGCTTAAGGCGAGACACGGCAGGCAAAAACATCGGTTTTTTTTTTATTGGTCAATTTTGAGATTTTTGGATATTTGTCTTCAATAACATGTCTTCTTTTAGACTTGTGGTGAAAAAAAGTCCGAAATACACATTTAGGTCTTTATTTTACTGCACTTTGTCTGTTTGCGTCTGTAGATTTCTCATAAATTCAACAAAAGTTGGCGTTCTAAATCAACATGCTGCTCCACGATCTCTGTCTGTACCCAGTCATCACGTACACTGCTGGAAAGCTCTCTCTCTTCTGTGCAATGCTGTCGGATCCAAATATGGTTATTTCCTTTTTATCAGCAACCAATCGTGAAAGTAAAAGAGGGGATTTAACTCTAAATGCGCAATCTCATTGGCTGAAGATAATTTATGACAACGTGATTCGTTCAGAATCGTCACATGGTATGCTTTGACGCTTCCTTGTTTGGTTTAGCTTTCCGCGGTATCTTTTGAGTGAATGAATGAAAATAACTTCGCGTCAATCATCGAAAAGAGTACAGCAGTTGTCACTTGCAAGGGGGAAAATGAAAATTAGTGATGGATTACATGGTGAAATTCCCTCGGGAAGCGCATCTGAACGTAAGCTGTCGATGGGAACCCAGGGTGGTTTAGATATAAGCCAATCTATAAATAAAGTGCACTCTACACAACAGTGGCTGCTTGTTCATGTATTTGTCGTTCTCTGTGGTTAGTTGAAGGTCTTATTTGGCAATGTTGTTTTATTCAGTTTACATTGTTATAAATAATTACTTGGCCAGTTGTTTTGCTTGTTAGCAATGTTTTCATATAAAAATGTGTGGAATTTTTACAATATAAATCTTTAAAGCCCATTTTCTCAAAATGACTTTTCTCTCATACTCCAAGTCCGAAATCTCCACTTCAGTAGCACCTATATACACCAAACTTTCCAGTCTTGTACCTAGTAATATTATGAAGACTATTACAGAGGGATTTGTAAATATATTATTCCTAGCCTGATTTATATAACATTTTATTCCAAAAAACATGGCGAAAATACATTTTTTAAGGCTATTGACAGTATATTCTGATTTACAGGATAACAAAAGTGGATATCCATAAATCCCTCTGTAATTTTTTTCCCATCTAATATGTGAACACAATGAAAAAAGAATTTTGAACCTGGCTTTATACAATTCTGAGATTGCGTTTTTTAAAATATAGGCAAATTAGCGCATATTTACTTAGATAATGCCTAATTTGCATATTTAAACATAAAATTACAAAAACATTGTAATACATTTTTTTCTCATCTTAATGTAGGTAATCAACTGAGAAAGTTTCATGGTGATATCTGCTAGTTAAAAATTTTACCCTATTCACCTGTAGTGTCTCGCCTTAAAACTAAGTTCCTGAGACCCCGGCCCTGCTATGTGCTTAAGATTCCCACTACACCTTTCCGCGGTCAGATGGTGAACCTGAAAGCTCTGCCCCTGCAGGAGGCAGACCCAGCTTCTGCGATGCTGTTTCCAGTCCGTGCTTTATGCATATATGTGACTCTGGACCACAAAACCAGTCGTAAGGTTAAATTTTACAAAACTGAGATGTATATATTATATGAAAGCTCAGTAAATAAGCTTTCTATTGATGTATGATTTGTTAGGATATGACAATATTTGGCCGAGATACATCTATTTGAAGATCTGGAATCTCAGGGTGCAAAAAAATCTAAATCCTGAGAAAATCACCTTTAAAGTTGTCCAAATTAGGTTCTTAACAATGCATATTACTAATCAAAAATTACATTTTGATATGTTTATAGTAGAAATTTTACAAAAAATCTTCATGGAACATGAACTTTACTTAATTTCCTAATGATTTTTGGCATAAAAGAAAAATCAATAATTTTGACCCATGCAATGTATTTTTGGCTATTGCTACAAATATACCCCAGCAACTTAAGACTGGTTTTGTGGTCCAGGGTCACATATGTAGAGCACACTGGGCACTTCAGACGCACTAAGTAGCTCTTTATTAGCTTCGGAGGTCAGCAGACAGGAAATGCTGTCTCCAAACAGAGGTTGGCTCACTGGATGGTAGATGCCATCTCCCTGTCATACTTGTATCAGGGACTGCCATGCCCCTTAGGTGTTCGTGCCCACTCCACACAGAGTGTTGCCTCATCCTATGCATTGGCTCATGGCGCGTCACTAGCAGTTATCTATAGAGCTGCGGGCTGGGCGACACCGAATACCTTCGGCAGGTTTTATAACCTGCGCGTAGTGGCTGTTTCCTCCCGTGTCTTAACATAAAGACTTCAGGTGAGCAGGAGTACGGCTGTTGTTGGCTTGTCGCGCCATTCTCAAGGGATCTTCCAGGATGTAGCCCCTTGATGAACCCTGACTCCTCCATGCCCCGCAGTCAGGGCTAGATACGGAGTAGTTCCTGACTGTGCTCCTGCCGGGTCTCCTTCGCCCCGCAGGTTGTGGCAATATGTCTCAGTATTTTTTTCCAGTGGTCAGCCAGAAGGGCGCTGTTTTCCTCTTATATCCCTAAAGACTTATGGATATATTGAATTTATTCTCATTCCACATGTAAAGATCTCATGTGCTCCGCCCCCCCCAACCTCTGCTTTAGTATAAATGGCATCCCTGTTGGTCCTCAGGGCATTGGGAAGGTTACGTTACAATGGCCGCCTGCAGACACGTCTGAAAAGACCTGCCGGCACCCGGCGTTGTGCGTAACGCGGCGTTAGGGTCCTGGCCGACACATTGCTTTGGATGTCATCTAACGTTAGATGTTTACTTTTTTCGTGTGTGCACAGTTTGTAAGAGTTGGGTTGTTATTAAAAGTAGCATGAAGCATAATACAAGTTATTTTAGCTATTCACCATTAGCTTCTCAAACGCGTCCACATAAAAGGAAAGAGTGTACGATGACAAAATCGTCACCTTAGAATTATAAGGTTCTATCTGTGTTCCGAGTGGTTTTGAGATATTGAGCTTCAAAGTTTTTGCATTCTATATAGCAAAAATGATATGGGGAACACGTCTCTTTCCCACACGAGAATGACAGAGACCCTAAATGTATTCTAAACGTACAATATCAAAATTGATTGATTTTGGGAACAGGTCAAATGCAGATAGAACCTTCTAATTCTAAAAAGTCGTTTTCTGCTTGGAATTATAAGGTTCTATCTAACAAAACATTAATTAAAGCAACAAGAAATTCAAGAAATAAAAGTAGTTTACTTACAATTTGTTTTAAAACATAAATTATTGTTGTAACAATGTGTCAACATGTATGAGAATATAATGCTAATATGCTTTCTTTATCACATTTATTTAATAATTTAGGACAAATATTTTTTTCTTTTTTAAGTTAGGCATAAAAGGCAGTGCTGAATATTTTGTCCAAAGCAGATGTTAATTTTATAATTACAGTGGGTAATTAAAGACATTATTGCAGAAATAGTTTTAAAAAATCAGCTACTCTAATACATCTGACCAGAACTTTTTTTCCACAAAAAGCCATATTCAACCATATTTCCAAAACTATCGTTTTCAACATCTTTAATAACAACAGTTTGATCGCTATTGACCACATTCAACATCAAACGACACTTATGTTTCATTATGTACTTTACATTATGCAATTGCTCTGCAGTAAAGCCATTCAAGCCAGTTGCAGATAATATTATTTGTTTTATGCCGGTAATGTATATAATGCCAGTAGCGGTAATTATGAGTAAAATAAATCACGCCATCTTTTTGTTTTAAACACTGCCACTTTGAGGAATAAATGTGAATTGCAGTCATTGGCTGCGTCCGAAATCGCATACTACCCTACTATATAGTACGCGAAAAGCAGTACGCGAGGCGAGTAGTATGTCCGAATTCATAGTATTCGAAATTCAGTAGGCGAGAAGTACCCGGATGACCTACTGCTTCCGGCCGAATTCTGTAGTACGCACACCATGGACACTTTCCTATCCCATGAGGCTCCGCGAGAGGAGGCGTCATATTCGAAAAATGGCGGAAAGTGGAGACGCGGCTCTTTTCAAGTGTAAGTACCTCAGGATAAAACGTTGTTTATTGTGATTAAATTACACTTGTTTAACACAATCTAAATTAACGGATGACTTATTGAAAGTTCAAACATTGTAAATCGATGAGGTGATTTCTTGAATCGGCTGTAAGAAGTTGTTTTGTACATCAGCTTGTTAACACAGTTTTTTTAAACGGAGACATTCGTTGTTAAGCAGTTTAATGATATTAGAAAATTAAACGAATTAAAACTATTTGTTTCCTCTTATACTAGTGTTAATTTTTAGTTGATATTTTGTTGGCTGCATATCAAGCTAGTAAGAAGTAACTTTATGCTTCAGCTTGTCAATGTAAATTAGCAATAATGGATTGATCTTGACTAATGATTACTGTTTTGACATTACAGGGACTGATGAACACACTCGGCTACTTATTCAGTGGAGAGTGGCTAATGAAGCCCTCTTCACTGGAAAGAGAAATGCTGCCATTAAAGGTTTTGAGTAAGTAAACAAAGTATGTAAAATGTACTTTTATTTAGGTGCTGTTGACACTGAATGTAGTACACACTTACACTTCAAGCAAAGGTTTTACTGCATTATTTTTATGCTTGATTTCTGTGCATTTATTGTGACAGAGTTTTTGTGACAGAGCAGATGCTAGATGGGAAAATGTCTGCGGCCCAAGTTAAAAGAAAGTGGGAAAACCTAAAACAAAAATACAAAGTAAGAATTTAAAAAAAAAATGGTTCAACCAAAATCTGAGTTTTTTCATGATTTGATAATGCTAATGTTGTTAATGTTATAATAATCCATTGAATATAATTGTTCTTGGTATTTTCCTTTTACAATTTTTGTAGGATCTTAAATGTCCACAGACTGGTGTGAGCACCGAGGATGGTGAGGTTACAGCAGCATCTTGGAAATGGTATGCTGTCCTGGATGAGGCAATAGGGGGCAGACCATCCATCACACCACCCACCCTTATTGCCTCATCTGGATCAGATGTTGCTGTAACCTCACCTTCCTCGGTGAGGTCAACAGCTGAAAGAGCAGGGAGGAAGAGGAAGGACATAGAGGAGGTTATGTATGAGATGGAGGAGAGGGAGGCGGAAAGGGAAATGGAAGCAGTAGAAAGGGAGGAGAGGCGATGGAGAGAGATGATGGAAAGGGAAGAAAGAAGAGAAAGAGAGAGACGAGAGCACGAGGAGAGACGAGAACAAGAGGCCAGGGAAAGAGAAGAAAGAAGAGACCGAGAAATGAGAGAGAGAGAGGAAAGACGAGACAGGGAGACAAAGGAGAGAGAGGAGAGATTTCTTCAGCTTTTAGAGCTATTTGCAAAAAAATAAAGAATATTAATAAAAACTATACTTTCTTTCCATTTGGTTTTTCATTGTTACATACTGGTTATCAAGTTTTAATGCAGAGTTAGTTTCCAGGGATTAACGGTAGCTGGATTTTGTCATTTGTAAAGTGCAATTAATAAAATGTGGCATTGAGTAACAACATTTTTAAAGCACTTATGTGCACACTAATTTTGTGGTAGTTTCCAGCTGCTTTTTAAAGCAAAATGAGTGTCGTACTGTAGAGAAAACCCAGACCAGACAGCTTTAAAAAGTATTCATTTTAATTTTGTTTTAAATATAACTTCTACATGAATGTGATCACAAAGATTAGGTCAAAAATTTTTTGCATCATGTAGTATATAGAGTTTAAAAGTCCAGACCAAATGGAAATTTCTTCAAACATTTTTATAATGGGTGCTAGTAAAATTAACTTCAGTGTCTTCAGACAGGTAACGTTCACATACAAGACTTTTGAGGTTAACATGTAGTAATATCATCTCCTAATCTCACTATACTTATTTATAGGGCTTCACTTTTTTACCCCAGAAATAAAGTAATTTATAAAATTAAGCTTAAATATGAAAATAACCCACAAGTGGCATTCATGATATGTAGCTAGAATTTCAAAGAATTGATATACAAATTTACACACACACAGCCTTAGGCAGTGTGACAGTGGTTGGTGGGTGTCACCTCTAGGGACCACTGCAGCTCCGAGATCCCCTGTCGATTAGCCTGGGACTATCCCCAGTTACCATGTGCAGCCACGAGGAGGCCCGACAGGAGTCTTGGTGATGGAGAGGCTGTGCACTGGCAGAGGAATAGTGTTTTTTAGGTCTTAAATAGTCTGATTCGTCATTCCACAATTTTATGCCGCAGAAAGCCTTAAATTTATCAATGCAATAATGTACATGCTCTGCCAAAAATTAATGTCTTCCAGAGTTTTTGTCCCAATACAAATACTAAATATAGATATTACATAAAGATAAATTTAAGATGCAAAATGAAGAAATTGTCTTGTTTATGCTCAAAACAAGACTATTTGTGTCAATGGGGTATGAAAATTATTTTTCCATTTGAATTAAGTAAAAATATTTCTGAGCTCACAGGCAGATATTTGTCCTTGTTTTAATCATGAACTTCATTTTGTTCAATTTCACAGAGAACAAGGCTACTTGTATTTTTTTTAACAAACTTTTTTATATTTTCTATTTTTTCTGTTTATTTTACAATTAACAAAAAAATTGCTTGCTCTATTCTTTTTCTATCTTTTTTTTTTAAATTTACTGTATAATCTAAAAAATCCTTGATACGTATACTGCATTAATCTAATCTGAGGCTTGTCAGAGCTCACATAGCATTGTTCTTTTGTTGATTTTGATTGCTTCCATTGTCCTCATTTGTAAATCGCTTTGGATAAAAGCATCCGCTAAATGATTAAATGTAAATGTATCATAATTTAGCATCCTAAGCACTGATTAGTTATATTGTCTTTATCTTTTCATAAATTTACTTTCATAGAACCGTCAGAAACCCTGAAAAAACTGCTTTTTCATCACATTGCCAGTGCCAGTGAGCAGTAATCAAGAGGGATGCACACAGATGTTATGCACTTCCACCTCTCTCTAACTAATACTGCATTTTTTTAGCATCACAACACCCTGTGGGCTGTGCCCACCCACACACACCTAACTATTTACATATTAACTAGCTAACGTAGACAAGCTTAAACAATGTCAATCTGAGAACAAGAACTGATTTGCAAAGTCTTAACCTGTTAAATTGTCTTACAGGTAGTCATGCTCATGAAGAGCAGGCACACAATTGTCTGGTGCGGACACAGCTGCAGCCAGATTGTCCCGCACATCCTCTCCTGCGCTGGCTTCTGTGTTTTGGGGTTCAGGGGGGTCATCGGCAGGATCCTCCACATCTGCATCAACAATGTCCCCGTTCTGAAGACAGAGGTTGTGGAGCACTGCACAGCAAGCAACAACTTCTGGCACAAATGCAGGGCTCACTTCCAGGGCCTTGAAAAAGATGGACCTCCAGCGTGTCTTCAGCATCCCGAAGGCTCTTTCAACTATGTTGCGTGCTCGAGCATGCTTGACATTGAAGCGAGCCTGTACAGGATTCTGTACAGGCTCTCTGTACGGGGTGATGAGGCAGATGGGCGCGCTCAAACAGGGATACCCACCATCTCCGAGGATGCATTTCCCTGCAGGTGGATATAAGCGGCCAGTGTAAACAGGGCTGTTCTTAAGTACCCTGGCATCATGCACCGACCCAGGATACCCAACAAAGATATCAATAAACTTCCCCTTGTGGTCGGTGATGGCCTGCAGCTGTACAGAGTGGAACAGCTTCCTATTAAAGTAGCATGGGGCGTCACCTGCTGGTGCTTTGATCCGGATGTGGCAGCCGTCTATTGCACCAGCTACTGTGCAGAAAGCTGGAGACCCAGCCAGCTGGGCAAAACCTGCCCCCACTTCCTCCAGGTCATCCGGGGTCGGGAAAGTGATCACCCTCTTCAAAATACAGGTGACCGCCCTGCTAATTTTGTGCACAATGTCATGCACCGTGGACTTTGGAATGTCAAAAGCCATTGACACCACCCTATATGATGCTGCGTGGGCCAGCCAGTACAAAAACACCAGCACCTCAATGTCAGTTTCCCAGCCATGGTCAAAATCTGACCTCAAGGCAGCAATGAGGGACGTGATGGACCGTCGTGAAAGCCGCAGGCTGGGACGAAGGTCAGATTCCTCCTGAAAATATAATTGGAGAACTGGCACAGCAGCATTCAGGCGGCAGTAGGTTGTAGGGCTCACTGTCTGTAAATGTGTATATAGTTTTTTTGTTAGAATATGTATATATTTGTGTATCTATTCATAATATATTCATTTTATCTATGTATATATTGTATTTATCCATTTATTTATATACACACACACACAGCTCTCCATCTTTTTTTTTTTTTTTTAGAATATGTATATATTATTTGTGTATCCATGTATAATATATTCATTTTAACTATGTATATATTGTATTCATATAAATACACACACACACACACACACACACACACATTGAAGCAACAAGACTCAATTAATAAATTTGAATGAATATATACACACTTATATATATATATAAGTGTGTATATATTCTAAATGAATTTTTTTTTGTCCTGTGTATTCATTCATAACAATAAACTGCTTTGTCTGTCAATTACTTTGTTGTTCACAGAGGTGTTTTTTTTATTCTGAGGTAAAATTTGCTAGCTAAATAAGTAATTATACTTACGTTATTTGATAAATAATCTACAAGCTGTCTACGAAGGCGTGATCTGCGAGCAGCTGACCGACGGCTTCTCTGAGCTGTCTGTCCAATCAACGTTAAAACGCCGTACATTGCCGGTGCCGGTGTTCGTGCAGTGGAGCGGTCTCTTTAAATTTTCGCGCTGTTGTGACGACACATGACACGTGACAACATCAATATGGCGGATGTAGTATGTCCGAATTCCATTCATACTACCCATATTCATACTATATAGAACGTACTGTTTTAACGGTCGGGTAGTACGTTTGAATTTAAATGTAGTACCTACTTAAGTAGTATGCGATTTCGGACGCAACCATTGATTCTACAGACGTGCAATTGTTGTTTTACGTTTAATCTTTCATGCTGTTATGGAGCAGTCCAGCGACATGACAAAGAAAGTTGATCCTGATTGGTCCTCTTGTTTGCATTCGAAGTGCTGATTGGCTCACAGATAGAACCTTATAGAACCAAGTTATAGTTCGACTCTGCAGATAGAACCTTTTTCTTTTCTAAATAAAAAGTCCTAAAATGTACACAACTTAAAAAAAACACCACATAATGTAAATAAGTTGTCACAGAATAAGAATATGTGAATAACTCAATTTTGACAAAAATGTCAGATAGAACCTTATAATTCTAAGGCGACGAAATAATCGCTATGGGGTTGATTTGCTTTGTTAATAATAAGCATAATATATTTTATTAATATGTATTACAAATACTGAAAAGTGAAACGCACAATGCATGAAATTGTGACCAATTTTATTCATGTGTAAACTATAAACATAAGGAGCAGAAAACAGTTTGTATAAAAAAAAACCTAATTGACATAAGTATTCAATTTGTTGTATACTAAATGTAAGTGTACTTACAATCATTGATAAATTAAACATTATTTACAAATGTAGTAAAAACAATATCAGTGCATATATTTGTACAAGAATGACTAATACAAATACATTAAATTGTTAAAAAAATTAAGAATTATAATTATTTACATGTATTATTAGAACTGATATTAATTTGTTTTTCTGTTTTGCTGCTGTTTTTGTTTTTCAGTAATTTTTAAGAGTGTGGTACTCCTCAAAACATGGAGTGGCACAGAACGGAGTGTTGGATGGCACACACATGTACTTTGTGAGCCTCCTGTCTTTTCTCTTCCGAGAGCTGGAGAGGCAGACCTTGCAGTGCCGCCTGGTCCTGTTGCCTTAGGCGGTGGTCTGTGGGACTTCAGCAGGAAAATGCCTCGCTGATAACCTCAGAGGAGTGTCCAAAGAAGGCCGGCACACTTTGGGTGGTCACTGGGTTGTGCCAGAGCCATACAGAGAGAGAGTTGCGACAACGGAAGTTAAAAACTCTTGATCGTCACGTGATTCACGCAGCCCTCAAATAGTTCCTGTTAGTTAATAGCAGGCAATTGGAATACATTGAGTTAGAGGGACAGAACAGTGATTTTTGGTATTTAGTTGACAAAAAAATCATTTATTGACATTATTTATAAAATGTATACGTAGTATATATGTGTAGTTGTAATAGTGTTGGTTTTAAAAGTAAAAAAACACTTATATTTGAGGATTAATGTGGTTAGCGATCCATACCTGCCTTGTTAACATATTTAAGGCTGAAGTTACCATGGTAAATGTCCATGCTTGATAAACGACATTGTGGTCTTTTACCAAGCAATTCAGCCTCTATATATAAATATAATTATTTATATATGTGCGTGTGTGTTCTTACAGCTTGTATGTTAATCAAGTGCAATCACATCTTAAAGTTTTTATTGTAAGTGTTAAGTTTGTTGTCTTTTTAAAATTAATTCCAAATAAGTAAATATATTTTAAGATTAAGTGAAAATGAATCTTGGTTAATGTTTTTGATTCTTGTGCACCCCTCAATTTTTAATATGTAAAAATATATTTGTAGTATATTCAAATTGAAGAAACTTTTGACGCATTAAATCATATATTTTATGTATGTTGAGTTTTGTTATGCATATATTTACAGAAATCGATTCAGATTTAGAGCTGGCAAAGTTTACTGCAGGTGGTTCTTGTTCTGAAAGCAGGATAGAGAAGGAGAATAACAGGAGAAATGGTTTAGTGATGCTTTATCACAATTCAGTCCTGTTAAAGTTAAATTGATTAGCTGTGCTGCACAAGTTCAATTGATTAGCTGTGCTGATAGTATACAGCAGGGGTCAGCAACTATATTTGTCAGAGGGGCAAAGTTTTACCAGACAGTCTCCTTGGGGGCCGGATCCCCAAGAAGAAAATCAAATAAAAATCAAATTTTGGCTTAACATTATGTTTAATGTTTGTACTTTTTCCATTTCATTACAAAACTAAAGGAATTTGATTCAGGCTCCCATCACCTATACCACAGTCAACCACTAGGAGTAATAGATATTTTGCCTCAACTAAATTAGGCTAAATCAACTTTATTTATAGAGCACTTGAAAAACAAACGGAGGAAGTGACAGGAAAGGGTCTCTTAACAGAGGTAAAATGGCGCTCTCAAAGACCATGAACAGAAAGTTGATGTAGAAAACAGGTCCTTCAAGGATGACTGGACTGAAAAGTACATATTTATCATGCCAACCTTCCGAAATGCGTAACCAGTATGCCCAGCCACGGATTACGGAAACTTTAAAGGGAAAAGGGTGCATGGGAGCCTACTTTTAGAAGGCCCTATTAGGTCCTCCTATTATGGTCCTGGCTTCTGGCTACCAGGGGGTCCTAGGGAGGATGGGGGCTTTGGGGGCTTTTAGAGGGTCATCTGATTATGAGGGCCCTACTAGGAGGCCCTAGGGAGGAGGGTGTAGTGTACCTTTAGAGGGCTATCTGATTACAAGGGCCCCTACCATGGGGCCCCTGGCTTCTGGGGGGAGAGGGCGTGTTAACAGCCTTACAGAAGGCCCTCTGACTAGGGAGCGGTAGCATGGTGGGATGAAGGTGGTTAACCTGCCCGCTGAGTGGCCCCCAGACCAGTGTAGCAGTGTAAGAGTTTGACCAGTGTAATCACTCCCAGGGCTGTAGTGGAGGCTAAACCCAAGTAAACACTGTTTACCCACCTCTGAAATTTCAGAATTAAGAGTTTACCCACTTCTCAATTGATCTAAATGCACATCATAGTATAGTTTATGCACAAAATGTGATCACAGAATTCGTAGTTCACCCACCTCTTATTTTACCACTACACCCCTGATCACTCCGTTCTATACGGGGATATGGTACACAGGTGGATTCTGGCATGGGTCAGCTGGACACGGTACACATGTAGTATGATCACTAACCGTGCCCCAACATGGCTCTCACTGTACGTTCACACCAGGAGAGACCAAAGCGAACACGTCGCCAAGGTCGTTGAAGAAGCTTCTTTGTTGAATTTGCTTTATTCACTTTGTTCGCTCAATGGAATGTTTGATTTAGCCTGTTACCGTGGGGCGATGGTAAATCTATATATTAGAATTGGTTTTCACCGAACCGCGTCATAACTCTTTACATAAGGTTAACTGTCTTTTAACTTCTCTTTTTCGCTCAGGTCGCCCAATTTACTTTGTTCGGCCAATTCGCCGACTCTCCATAGAGAAATAATGACTTTCGTCGCTCTGGTCTCTTCTGATGTGAATGTACGTGACATCAATAATGACACTCCAAATAATAAATATTTGAATTAATTTGAGAAAGTTGGTGTTAATAACAGTTTTTTTTTTTCACATTGGAGAACTTGCAATGCGTAAATCATGGGGAGAGACCAATCTTTTCCCATGGTAATAACCAGGCCGCTGAATAGAAATGGGATGATAAGCAAAAGTATTTTGATTTAGAGCATGAATTGTATGACCGAGGATGTAATTGTCTTCTTTGGGAAAGCTGTAATGCAACAATTGCAGATTATAACAGGTACATGGCATTTTGGTTCACTTTTATAGACATTTCCATTTCTATTTCGAACTAGCACATTCTGGATAATTCAAACAAATAATGTTTGTTATGGTACGATCTGGTTGTGCTACGTTGCTACCTGTCTCTATAAACAAAGATGGGTAACCTGGTGCTAACATTAACATAGGGTTGTGACGATGAGGAAATTTCCCCACCAGTTAATCGACATGTGACAACACCGATAATACCGGTATCACCGTGGGGGTGGGGGTTTCCTCTTTTCTTCTGCTTTTAAATAGCTTATAAATGCGTGTTTACCTCAGTTTTGCGGGAATTGGCAATTCGGCGTCAATTGTTTGAATGGACGACAACGAAACTACAAAAAGAAACTTTGAACCCAAAATATTGCCAAAGAGGAGCTTTTGCATTGCGTTTTGACACTAAATCGTCCGCCATTCTCTTTCTGTAAATTCGACTCCTCTCGTTCTTCTCAATTGATAAATGAAATATGACGCATTGTAGCTATGTTCAGTTTTTAATTATAGTGCATGCTCTCGTCTTAAGTAAATTATTTGGAATTATATTTTCCATTTAATTCAAATAAATATTTAATAAAAAAACAAATACTTAAAAAAAAATGTCGGGACGGTGTCACGGCGGAAAAGTGATGTCACCGGTGTTGCGTCTTAAAACCGGTAACACCGTCAACACCATCTATCGTGGCAAGCCTAACGTGAGATAATGGCATTAGGCTGTACTGATTATAATTTGAGATCCTACTTACAGTATCAAATTAAGCCACCTTCTTTTCACCTTTTCCTAGGTAAAAAGCGGCAAAAGATAGTTTTGTCAACATCATTCTGCTTTTACAACACGGTACGCGTACGCCGCAACTAGCCATCCCAGGTTTATTTTTTTATTATTATTATTATCTAATTTCAAGGTTTCATTTCCTGAGCAGTCAAAGGCTCGTCAGAGAAAAATCACCACATTGAAATGTGCAAGTGGCATTATTACTTGAACTTTAACTGATCAAGAGAGAGTGACGTGTGCATCCCTGCAAGCTGCTTGGGTGCCTTGCAGACATAACCGGCCTTTCATGGAAAGTGAGTTTTTAAAGGAGTGCATGATCACCGTTCTGGAGGAACTTGCCCCGACAAATCAATGGACAGAATTATTGCATCTTTCAAACAAGTACCTCTATCTGCCTCAACTAATGCACGTCGTGTGCACGTTTTGGCAGAGGAAGTGCAGAAAGCTGTCATTGACGGGGTTAAGGAAGCCAAATACTTTTCGCACCTGCCATTAGACGAGGTGGCCATTCAGAGCCAGCTGGCTGAAATTCAGGCCGCAGGTGACATGAAGGCGGCTCTCCGTGGTGCTGAAAGCCTGAACGCATTTTGGGTATCTTGTCCCGAGACATATGACACATTGAAAACGCTGGCTATGTATGTGCTCACCATGTTCCGTTCCACTTTCAACTGTTTTCAATTCAAGCCCACTTAACGTTTCATTTGATGTGCGAACATTATTTGTTGCCTGTTTGTTCTGGTACCAGGTTATTTATTTCCCATGCTATTTTAAGTTGTGCCAGAGGAGCCTGCTAATTTCAAGCATGTTGTTGAGACTTAGAAAAAAACAAAACAAAAAAAATGTTAAGTAAGGGCATGAGGAAAAGTTATGCGTTCGTTTATTTTTTTTTAAAACCAGTTTGAAACAATAAATGCTTAACGCCATATAGTCTGTCTGAGTCTGTCCTCATTTCGGAGTGTAGCCTAAATATAGTCATAAATGGTGGTTATTCTGACAAGAGACTCAGTTGTTGTTATTTTTAGTTGCTTTAATAGTGTGGACCACTATTTTCTTTTTGATCCTCACAATTTTGTAATCCAGTCACGGGCCGGATTGAACGGCTCAGCGGGCCACCAGTTGATGATCAGTGGTGTACAGTTTTGTTTTATAAATGTCTTACCGTTTAAAAGTTGATCACAGCGATCTCTTCTGCTGCATCTCTACAGCGCTGATATTATTAGCGCGAACTTCCGGGTACTATTGAGCATCTACACGATCCGCCATTGCTGTAAAAAAATGGTCCAGTGGCGTCAACGGAGTTGCAACTCTCTCTCTGTATGGCTCTGGGTTGTGCCATACTCCTCCAGCAGCTCTTTCATCAGGTTTTGTCCTGAACTCCAGGGAAGTGGTGACCTGTCCTGTTGATAGTAAATTACATTTGTGGGGAATGAAGAGTGTTAGTAAAGGACAGTATAGTTGTGAACACACTTGTGCGTTCTAAATATAAGTGTAAAATGCATGAAATATAAGTTATGGTTAATTTAGATGGCTGTGTAAATTTCTAACCTGACAGTTGGCAGTGAAATAGATAAAAGATCTTCTTATACCACTTTCTTGTTTTCCTGGCACACTCAAGAAAGCCTTTTACCATGTCAGCCTTGTCGACTGCCCCCATCTTTTTGTTGTATTCTAGGACACAATGAGGCTTGACCTTCTTCTCTCCCGTGACATGATCAACTTTTCCTGTGGCTGACATCTTGGAGGAGTGTACCGTGGTAAGCATAAGAACATCTCTCATATCATGCCATTTTACCACCAGCGGCGTTCTGTTCTGTCTGCACTCAACTTGCCCTTTTGGCATTTTTGCAAAGACATACTTTGCAAGTATGCTCATTACAACTGAACCAGAAATGCCTAACCCCTCATAGTGGCAGATGTCGTTAGTGGATCCAGTATAAATGACCATGTCTTGCACATATCCGGTCAGCACATCACACAAGACGAAAAACTTCACACTTCACAAATCGGTTTCTTTTCGTAGGGATGTACTAACGGAAGGCTAGCCTACCTTACCATTTCATCAGTAATTCGCCCACGCAGAGATCTTTATATGGGGAAAAAAAACATCACGAAAGGAGGAGGTAATTGCAGTAAATATGCGTTTTATTTTGTGCAGTGGATCCTGCTGACTAGCTGTTGCATTGTTGGAGAAATGCAGACAACAGAAGAGCCGGAGGAAGTGGTCCTGTGAAAACAGCTTTCCGAAGAAAGGGGTCTGCAGTAACGGGTCGGTGCTCCAGTAATGCTGGAGAGATGGATTTCTGATAGCTCCCTTCAGAAGAACCGCTACCAGGAACAAGTACATTTCTTTGATGGGAAAGATGGCAAGGTGGGTGTCAACTATACCAACACCCCTGGTGCCACCTTCTCCTGGAGTTCTGAGGCATACCGATTCGTTTCCTCAACAATTTCTCCAACAAGCTCTTCTGTAAAAAAACAGTTTGAGGCATTGGACCTCAGTAGCAGATGCAGGAGGGGTTTGCAATCCAGACTTGGAGCTGTCAAAGGTGACACCTGGTCCAGGAGGGGTAAAGTTGCTGGTAGCTGCCCAGGTAGAGCTTACCTGCTCTGCTAAATTGGATGTCTCTCCGTGGGTACCAGTTGTGCCATCATCACCGCTTTCGAGGGTCTGGAGATTGGGTGGAAGCTCATCATCAGAATCGCTCTTAAAATGTACCTCTTCATCAGAATTAAAACATATTTCTCTGATCTCCTCATCTGTCAGTTTTTTTCGTAACATTTTTTACAGAAATTTTAAGGGTTCTGATGTTTTAGATAAAACACTTCCCTCAGGTTACAGCACTGTCGGTGTGTTTTTCAGTGCAATTCATAGAATAAGATCTGTGGGATATGCAATGGCTCAATTCATCCACTTCTCCCAAAATACATGGAAAAAGGAGAAAAATAGAATAAAATTTACCTACACAATGTGTGTCTGATATAAATAAAACTATTTATAATTGAAAGTAATTGAACAGATTGTTATTGCTGTTTCCATAGACCATGTGTATTTTACGAACTATAATTTTATTGTTCAAATCAATGCGCAAAAGCGGATTTAAATTCAGCAGCTGATGACGTCACGCAATGTGTGCCCAGTTGATCCAAGTGCACCTGTCTGCAGCGGTAAAGTCTAGAAGGGATACAGCTAAGGCTACTGGGCATGCGCACATCAGTCTAACGTTATTTTTGTCACACTGTACAACAATAATACTTTTTTTGTATTATAGTAAGGGCTAAGTTTAGGGTTGGGGTAGGTGTAGACGTTAATAAAACACAATCTAATAGGTAGAACAATTAATTTCATTGTTAGTTTCCGGTCTGAGCTGTATACCCTCTAGCCACAACCGTCTGCAGCCTGCAGATCGAGGCGGGGCTGAATCTGGGGTGGGGCTGCACGTGTCGCCCCACCCACATGCCTTCTCATTGGTAGTAGGTAAATTAATGACGTCGACGCAACTTCCCTCACACAACTCATCTCGTTGGTTAGTGAAATGGATTGACGCCAAATGCAGTTGGAAACTATACTTATGAATTATACGTTTAATATAAACGCTGAATCCCTTGCTTATTTATTCAGCTTTCAGATGTGTACAAATCTCAATTAAAACGTACGCTTATGACTGGTTTGTGGTCCAAGGTTACATACATTTACAAGCATGTTATGCAATGTTAACCAGTGGTGTTTATTTACAGCTTTTTTTTTTTTTTATTATTGTCTTAATTGTTGATAAGATACATAATGTGTGGAAAACATACATTTATGTGGAAAATTATCAGCAAGATTGTCCACTATCCTTATGTTATTAAATTAATAACTAGAAAAGTGTTGTTAAACATCAGAGTTGTTTATAAAAATACAAACATTTATGACACATTAATTTCACTGTTATTTATTTATGATAATAATGTTCACAGTTATTTCTGATTCTCACTCCCGATCTTAGTGACACGCGAAACAGCAGTCTGGGTCCTCTGTGCTCATATACATTAATTTCTCTAAGAAATTGAAATAACACCCTATAACAATCTGTTGACCCTTCCCGAAGTATATCTACTAAATTGAAACATATTTTAATTTCTTCTAATTTCACTATTAATTTACCATGTCGGATTACTTCCTTGTTTAGTCAAGCCAGCTAATTCATTTCTGGTCAACTGTACTGTGCTGTAATATGAGCATATTTGTTTGTTTTCTCTACATAATCCATTCACAATCGAAGAAAAGTGTTGTTTGTGTAAGAGGACCAAGCGTCCATGTATACCGTTTCAAGAATGACAAATGCCAGTTTAAAAAAATAGAGTAATACGGCTAAATATGCGCGATTCATTGCTATGATTGACAGTAATAACTGGACCAAACATCTGACAAGCTGATGGCAAAAAAGAGCTTAAATGATTCAGACTAAATATAGAGTAACAAAACTACAGCGGGAACAAGTATGGTTAATAGATCAATAGATTTTAGAGTTCAAGATAAAACTTAAAAGATGTTATTACATTTTATAAAATATTTAATATTCCTATCAATTCACATTGAGTGCATTATTTAACTATTATACCATAATTATTTAATGTATTTGTAGTGAACTATATATTAGTATTTAAATAATTTACCCTTATAGGCTATTTGTGTGTGAGCTTAATGGTTTTCTGCACTTCCTATACTATATACTTAAGGACGGTAAAAGTACTACAATTTATTATAGGCTACTAGTAATTTTATAATAAATCGAAAAGCAAGACGTCTTGAAAAATGTAGGGAGTTTAAAAGGCCGCTGCATAATAAATAATCCTGTGCTGCCATCTTTTGGTTATATTGGGTAATTCCATAGTATGCTCCAAAGTCAATTGTCTTCTTTCTGTTTCATATTTCCTGCACTCTAATATGAGGTGTTCCACTCTTTCTTCATGCCGGCAATATTCACATTTCCCTGTGCCATGTTTACCTATTTTCAGTAATGTTTCATTTAATCCCGTGTGTCCAAACCGAAGCCTTGATATGATTGTCTCTTCTCGCCTATTCCTCTCTGTACACCTTATTTCTCCCACTCTCCTTTGAATCTTATGAAACCATCGTCCTTTCCTATTTTCTTCCCATTGTTGTTGCCATTGTTTCTTTAATTCATTTTTAATAATAATTTTTGTTCCTCTAATAATAACTGTAAAATCAATTTGATTATTTTTAGTAACTTCCTTTGCCATTTTATCTGCTATTTCATTTCCCTTAACTTCATAATGTATTCAACGTCATTACTTTGCCACCAATGAGATGAGTTGTGGGAGTAACGTTATCTCGACATTATTAATTTACCTACAACCAATGAGAAGGCATGTGGGCGGGGCGACACGTGCAACCCCGCCCCAGATTCAGCCCCGCCTCGATCTGCAGGCTGCAGACAGGGGCTTCTCGGCATCCATCATTACAAACACCTTCTCACCAGTCACTAGATGTGTAAAGAAGGTCTTGTGCGGGTTTGCCATGTACCATGTATTTGTGATTTGCGTGTGTATGTGTTCGTTTAATGTTAGTCCATCAGAGAAATGGATGATGAGAAACTAGGAAAGTTTCTGAGGTTCTGCACAGGATGTCACTTGATTGTCTCAGACTGCATCTCTGTCGAGTTTGTTTTCACAAGGCATATATTGGTCGTACATGTGGGATGTTCCTTCAGCTGTGTGAGAACTATGATAATTTTCCAGACTTCCATGCAGAATTTAATGCAGTTCTGGAGAGCAACATCTGGATAATGCACATAGTTTAACATGTAGTTATCAAAACCCTCATTTTTATTTCTGGTGGCTTTATTTGTTTGGTTTTGTAAATGCTGGCAATCTTAGCTTGACGACAATTGGTCAAGCAAATGTTCAGGAAAAAATTTTTTTTAATTATGCAGTGAATTGTTAAAACTTCTGATTTTAATATCCAGGTTAATAAGAGCATCAACATTGAACTCTGCTGTCCAACTTTATACACTGTGATGCATATATTTGTATGCAAAGTTTTTTTTTTTTGTTAATTTCAGTGCATACTTCGTTTAGTAACATGTTGTCATTAAAATCCAGAAAGTTATTCTAAGTGAAAACTGGAGTTCTGTGCCAATTTGACATCTTTAAAAATTACAAGATGTTTTCATGTTGCTCAGTGCTGTTTATTGGTCATTTTGTTAAACATTTTACTGAATAAACATTTCAAAAACATGACATGCAATTGTGAATATACCAATACAAAATGATTTCATAAATTAGACATAGTGATGTTAATTCTGCATCCGTTTGTCTAACTCCACAGGTGTTAAATTTAACACTTTTCTGGTGTATATATAGGTCCCACCGGTTTGGGGCTTAATGTTTCATGTAAAAAAAAAATCAGGTTTGACCATTCTCATGAGACATCTTGAAGTTTGGCTAATTTGAGTAAATTGATTTGTTTTTACTGTGAATTACTAAATTGTTTGCTTTATGTTGTTGATGGGTTTATATTCATTTACAAAACTACTTGAAATTTAAGAGTGAATATTTCATGAAGATAAGTAATGAAATCCAAATTTTAATTGAATTGAAACTAAATCCATGACTTGAAATTAATTATTTTAAACTTGAACATTTTAATGGTTATTGTTTTGATACTGGTGTTAAAATTCAAAGTAGTTAATGAATTAACACACAAGTAATTTTGCCTTCAACTATGCATTCATAGTTTTAAGTCAAAACATCTAAATTTTTTGTTTTTCAAGTTTTATTTATTTTTTTCAGGATAGAAGTGTTTAAGTGGTTTTCACTTTGATAAAGAAGTGTCAAACTCCTGGAGGGCCACAGCCCTTCACTGTTTAGATTCAACCCTAATTAAACCTGATTTGGACCTCTTTGAAATCTTTATTGTTTGCTTTTCATTTAGTATGCATTGTTTTATTAAAGGTTATTATGTTTTTACTTTTATAGCAGGGATCCTCAAATCTTACCCTGGAGGTCCAATGCGCTGCAGAGTTTCGCTCTAACCCTAATCAAACACACCTGAGAATGCTAATAAAGGTCTTCAGGATCATTAGAGAATCACAGGTAGGTGAGTTTGATCAGGGTTGGAGCTAAACTCTGCAGCGCATTGGACCTCCAGGGTAAGTTTTGAGGAACCCTGTTTAATAGTAAAGAAAATCTTGAATATTGAAAATGTCGTCAGCTAAGTGAGCATGCTCCGAGGTAGAAGGTTACATTCTTCAAGTTTCACCGATATTAGATTCAGCCAAAATGAAATACTTCACTGCATTACTGCAGGAGGCTGAACGCAACACTCGTATGTGTTGGTTTTGATCTACAGTGCCACAATGTCTTCGAATGTGGAGAAAGACAGGCAAGTGACAGAACTATGAAATGTATGCCATTGTACAACAGCCTGTGTTGTTTGCTGACAATCTTGTTTGTGTATTTATTGGCCATAGCAAATCCACACTTGCTCTGCAGCAGCATACTGTAGCAGTGGTATTTTGTGAAGACCAAACATTAACCTTCCCAGGTAAAAAAAAAGTGCACTAAAATGCACTTTATTTAAGTATACTTAGTACACTTTTCAGTAATGTACTAAAAGTGCTCTATTTTCGCACACTAATTTTGTACTTAATGTACTAAAAGATAGTATTAACTATATGTTAAGATAAACTTAATACCATCTAAGTGTACTCAACTGTGCTATTTTGAGACACCCTGAAATTGAACTAAAATGTGATTTTAACATACTATATCTGTATTTTAAAAAATATATTTAGTTAAAACTAGAAATACACTTGAACCCTATTTTTAAACATTTATAAATATATTTAAGACTAATTTAAAGTATAATAGTAATATATTAAAAGAATATTCAAAATGTGAAAAAAGTGTGCTAAAATACACTTTAAGTATACTTAGTACACTTTTCAGTAATGTACTAAAAGTGCTCTATTTTCGCACACTAATTTTGTACTTATTGTACTAAAAAATAGTATTAAGTATATGTTAAGATAAACTTAATACCATCTAAGTGTACTCAACTGTGCTATTTTGAGACACCATGAAATTGAACTAAAATGTGCTTTTAACATACTATATCTGTATTTAAAAAAAATATATTTAGTTACAACTAGAAATACACTTGAACCCTACTTTTAAACATTTATAAATATATTTATGACTAATTTAAAGTATAACAATAATATATTAAAAGAATATACAAAGTGTGAAAAAAGTGTGCTAAAATACAATTTAAGTACACTTAGTGCACTTCCCTAATGTACTTAAAGTGCTCTATTTTCGGGCACTGATTTTGTACTTAATATACTAAAAGTTATTCTTAAGTACTCCTTAAGATAAACTTAAGATCATCTAAGTGTACTCAACTGTGCTATTTTGAGACACCATGAAGATGAACTAAAACGTGCTTTTAACATACTATCTCAGCATTTCCAAAAATGTATTTTGTTACCACTTATAATACATTTGAAACATATTTCATAAACCTTTAAATATACTAATTATACATAAAAAATAAACTTACTGATTATTTAAAATACAATAATAATATATAACAAATGTATACAAGGCGTATTTATAATGTATTGCCCACATTTTTTTTATTAATAAAAAATACACTTATTAATTATTTAAAATACATGAATAATATATAAAAAATGTATACAAAGCGTATTTATAATGTATTGGCCACATATATTCATTAATAAAAAATACATTTGTTGATTATTTAAAATACATGAATAATATATGACAAATGTATACAAAGCGTATTTATAATGTATTGCCCAAATATTTTTATTAATAAAAAATACACTTGATGATTATTTAAAATACATGAATAATATATGACAAATGTATACAAAGCGTATTTATAATGTATTGCCCAAATATTTTTATTAATAAAAAATACACTTGATGATTATTTAAAATACATGAACAATATATAATAAATGTATACATAGCGTATTTATAATGTATTTTTTATTAATAAAAATATGTGAGCAAGACATTATAATTACGCTTTGAATAAATTTATTATATATAATTGATATATTTTAATTAATTAATAAGTGTATTATAATGAATAAAAATGTATGGGCAATACATTATAAATACGTTGTCACGAAACGTGTAGGAAAGCAAAAAATAACGTCTTCAATAAAAAGTCTTCAATAAATCCTCAGGCAGAGTAACAATAGACAGGAATGGCGGGAGAAGACGTGCACACAACGAAGGAACCTAGGTGTAACGCTTGTAGCCGGACAAAGAAACAAGGAAATCAAACAAACTTATAAAGGGGAGATAATTACAACAACAGGTGGAGGGGATCACACTAATGAGCAGGAAGACCAAAAAAGGGCATGGGAGAAACCAAACAGACAGTCCAATGGGGGAAACACTGGGAAAACCAAGACAAACAGTCCAAGGGCGTGACATACACTTTGTATACATTATCATATATTATTCATGTATTTTAAATAATTAAGAAGTGTATTTTTTATTATTAAACATATGTGGGCAATACATTATAAATATGCTTTGTATACATTTATTTTATATTATTCATGTATTTTAAATAATCAACAAGTGTATTTTTTTTGTAATAAAAATATGTGGGAAATACATTATAAATACGCCTTGCATACATTTGTTATATATTTATGTATTTTAAATAATCAACAAGTGTATTTTTTATTGATAAAAATATCTGGGCAATACATTATAAATACGCTTTGTGTTTTATTTTTTATGTATAATTAGTATATTTAAAGGTTTATGAAATATGTTTCAATTCTATTAGAAGTGGTAACAAAATACATTTTTTGGAAATGCTGAGATAGTATGTTAAAAGCACATTTTAGTTCATCTTCATGGTGTCTCAAAATAGCACAGTTGAGTACACTTAGATGATCTTAAGTTTATCTTAACATATACTTAAGAATAACTTTTAGTATATAGAGTACAAAATTAGTGGCCGAAAATAGAGCACTTTAAGTACATTAGGGAAGTGCACTAAGTGTACTTAAATTGTATTTTAGCACACTTTTTTCACACTTTGTATATTCTTTTAATATATTATTGCTATACTTTAAATTAGTCATAAATATATTTATAAATGTTCAAAAGTAGGGTTCAAGTGTATTTCTAGTTGTAACTAAATATATTTTTTAAAATACAGATATAGTATGTTAAAAGCACATTTTAGTTCAATTTCATGGTGTCTCAAAATAGCACAGTTGAGTACACTTAGATAGTATTAAGTTTATCTTAACATATACTTAATACTATTTTTTAGTACAATAAGTACAAAATTAGTGTGCGAAAATAGAGCACTTTTAGTACATTACTGAAAAGTGTACTAAGTATACTTAAATAAAGTGTATTTTAGTGCACTTTTTTTAACCTGGGAGAATTACCACACTCAAAATCAGTTTAAGTGTTAGTGCTAATAATGCATTCATATTAAGTGTACTTAAGTACAACTTTTGGGAAAATGTACTTCTACTACAATACATTACTAATAGATTTTTAATAAAATAAATTTAATGTAAACTTAAAATTACCACACTCAAAATCAATTTAAGTGTTAGTGCTAATAATGCATTCATATTAAGTGTACTTAAGTACAACTTTTGGGAAAATGTACTTCTACTACAATACATTACTAATAGATTTTTAATAAAATAAATTTAATGTAAACTTAAAATTACCACACTCAAAA
>NC_133364.1:43630178-43684157 GCF_049309525.1 Garra rufa | reverse complement strand
CGCTCATTTGTATATTTCACTGTTTGTAAGTGAGGGTTGCACTGTCGCCGCGACGCAGGTTACATCAACATAAAACATATGGATCTATCGTTGGATTCGTCACGTCGCAGACATTTACTTGAAAAAATATGCCCTTAAAAGATCAATTTTTGTATGAAATTATCTAATTTGGACATAACATTACAAAGCCATACAGTATGCAGACAGTAAAGGAACTTACCCCCGTATTTCTGACCTACTCTTTCCATAAGGCGTTAAAATAAAGGCCATATGTATACTGTAATTTATACAAATAACACTACACACACACACACACGCATACACACTTTATACAACAAATAAAGCGATTGTTGAGGCAAAAAAAGTACATCGCTAGGCTGCTTAAGTTACAACGTTCGTCATTCACGGAATAAAATGCCAACCCCGCACAGCGACATATCAAATATTGCATTAAACAGTGAAATCAGTGTGCTCTAAAACACAACTTATTAAAAATAAAGGTAAATAATTATATAATCATATTATTAATTTACCTTATAATCCTGCTTGCTGCGAGGTGTGTGACCGCCTGGCGAGGAGACGAGTGAAGAATCCAGAATGTTCGATGAAGTGAAAAAAAATAAACAAACTGGTTGGGTCAAAATAACCCAACCCAGGTGTTCATAGTGAAAGAACCCCTTATAGTCCATTTGAACCAGCATGATCAACCCAACTGTGTGTTTACAGTGCCTCAAACAACCCAGAATTTTGACCCAGCACAATTAACCCAGCAATGTGATTACAAAAATAACCCAGCACTTTTTAGAGTGTACAGTGGGGAAAATAATTATTTGATCCCCTGCTGTTTTTGTACGTTTGCTTTGTTCCACTGCCAAAGAAATGATCAGTCTATAATTTTAATGGTAGGTTAATTTCAACAGTGAGATACAGAATAACAACAAAAATCCAGAAAAACGCATTTTAAACTATTATAACTTGATTTGCATTTCTTGTAGTTTCTTGTGTTTCTTGTAGTTGTCCACCAGGTTTGCACACCTCTCAGGAGGGATTTTGTCCACTTCTCTTTGCAGATCTTCTACAAGTCATTAAGGTTTCGAGGCTGATGTTTGGAAACTCCACAGTTTTTTTAAGGCAGTTGTTTCTTTTTACACCAAGTACCACCGCAGATTGGTTCGGTGATGAGCGTGAGCAGGCGGTGCTTGTTTGTTTCCAGAGCAATGCTGATGATCTCTCGGAATGCTTGTCACAATATATATATATATATATATATAATATATATATTTATTGTGTAAATGTATGTATATATATATATATTAGGGCTGTCGAAAATAACGCGTTAACGGCGTTAATTATTTTGCTGTTGTTAATTAAGTCAAATTTTTTAACGCATTTCACGCATGCGCAGCGTGACAAATTATTTGTCAGGATTGGGGAGCTAGAGGCGAGATGGAGCAAGGTGAGCCTATGGACGGATACAAATATAAAAAGAATGATGATGGTACAGTTAACAAGTACAAGCCTTTGCGACAGCCCCTCTGCAACTGGAGTGGTTATAGCCAAGCTTAGGCCCGGTTCTACTGGGGTAGACGGTGCTATATAGCCTACCCTCAAACGAAAGTAAAGCAATTGAAGATCTGACAAACAATCCAGCGTTGTTCATCTCCTGACTAAGTGTAGACGCGATGTAAATAAAAGATTCATTGTGTAGTTTAGAAAGCTTTATTGATTATAACGGAACGTTGTGAGATCTCTATGAACTATTTGTGACGCTTTTAGTGATAATAAAGGGAGCGCGCTTTGCACTTTCCATGCCATAATCCATTCAGAATTTGTATGAAAATTTTGTTTTTCTTATGTTTTGGGAATTACATCTGTACATCGTACAATTACATTCATTCTCGAAAGAGCGGTGACTGACACAGTGACAGAGTGGAGAGTGGAAGATACATAAAGCCGCTTTGCAGGTCATCGAGGCACCAGCTCAATCAATTGCATTTTTTTCAGTGGAAGCAATTTCAAATTATCCGTCATTTTTGCTCACAAAGGAAAAAGTAATACACCAAAAAACGTTGCAGTGTTTTTATAAAATAAAGAAAACAAAAATGATGCGCTTTCGGTCGTCTTGTTCTTGAACAGGAGTGCTTAACAAAAATAAAGCTAAATGCATGCCTCACAGACATGATAAACATATCTATAGAAAGTTTTTAATTATTACTTGATGAAATAAAACAAATCGAAAACAAAAACTTGTTTAATATGTAATCCTTAACGATAAATTTCTCTCTCAAGGCGCGTCCAAAAATGAAATTGCAGAATCTTTGCGACATTGACTCACATTGACTCACAGTGAATACACTTTATTAATAAATAATTCAGATATGTCCTTACTCTTTCCCCGACACATTTATTATTTATTTTTGCCGGTATTTGTTTTAGCCTACTGCGTGCGATTGAACGCGGATCTCTTCCAGTTGCGCCATCCCAGCCGTAATCGAAAGTAAAAGCGAAAGTCTTGTGTTGTTTCCACCAGCGCGACATTATTGATGGATGTCTAAAATATAAAAAATAAGTAGTGTAGCCTAAAACAGGCCCGATGCGGGCCCTGGCATAATATGAAAATGTGAAATTTATGTATCCTGTTATTTATATTTTGGTATGCATTTTAGAAAAAAAAAAATGGTTAGGATTCAGGTGTTGCAAATAGTGATTAATCATGATTAATCCACTGAAATTGTAATCATTTGACAGCCCTTATACATATATATATATATATATATATATATATATATATATATATATATATATTAAAGGAGAACTCCGGTGTGATATTGACCTAAAGTGTATTGAATCATGATACCGAGTGTGAACGTACCTTGCATATTTCATCTCGGTTTGTGTCCAGCTGTCCGAAATCTGGGGTCAGTTAGCCGATGCTCACAACAGGCTGTCTATGAGAGTGAACAGGGCATCGGAAAAGCCATGTAAATAAATCACTGTTTTACGCCATTTACGAGGCACAAAGTAGCTCCGCACTTCATCGGTAGACTTCCTAGGGCCCTGACATTTAAAACGAGACATTGAGAACTCAGAAAAAGCACCGGTAGTTTATTTACAAGAAGATTTATACAGACAGTACCTGGTAGAGAAAATTTGGTAGCCGCCATCCTGAACTTAGTCACGACAAATCGAGTGTCGAGCACCAATGAATTTATCAGGTTATCAACGTATCGGGCATAGATGGTATCGGGTTGTAGTTTCCTTCGTGCTCGACACTCGACCTATCGTGACTACATTTAAGATGGTGGCGACTGCTCTGTTCCTGGTGGAAGATGTCTGTATAAATCTTCTTGTAAATAAACTACCGGTGCTTTTTCTGAGTTCTCAATGTCTCGTTTTAAATCTAGATTAAATCTTGGAATTAATCTAGATTAAAATGGCTAATTTGAATTCTGCTGAAGGCATTCAGAATATGTGTGCTACCCAAATAATGACTAAACATGTTACACCGTACTTTTATTTTGACAGGTTGCCGTGAAGTTTCTGTGTATACAGTATGACATGATGCGAGTTTTCTCAAATGAAACAGTAAAAGTGACACTCACAGCAGTTTTGGAGATTGAGTTTATCTGTTCATGTGAGATGAAAATGCCAAAAATTACCGGGAGCGTCACATGTGTTTCAGTAAGCGCGTCTCCACCATTATTAGTATGAATTTCATACATACAGCTAGGCAAACGGAACATACCGGATTCATATTAAAACGGTCTTTTTGCATTTCAGTTTTCACAGACACTAGTCCATATCGCGATTTGAATTAAGTGACAGACAATATTTGATTTATGAATAAAAAAAAACGACTAATTTATGTGGCATTTCGCGCTATAGTAGATTCGGTTTTTATGAATGGAGGACGACGTGATCCCGTCTGTGTTTTGGCGAAGGAGACATAAACGCGCGACCATATTCTATAGTCTTTGGTATACATCCGCGTATATATATATATATATATATATATATATATATATTATTTTTTTTATTTTTTTAACTTTTACTTTTTTTTTATAGAGATTGTTTGAATCAGTTTCTCTCCTGACAACCAGGCTAAAAAATGATGTTCATTTCTGCAAATGGAAAAGCTTGTAAATGCAGCTCTTTCCTTCAGCACCTGTTAAAATTAATACTGTATGCATTTGAACCTAATATAAATAAATACTGTCCACATTGTTCAAACTGAGAGTTTCAATGTACTTCTGCAGTGAGATGAGGTTCCTTAGTTACATAAATTTAAATAAATTTAAATAGACATTTCGACAAAAACAGTTCCTTTCTGCATAAATACTGGCCATACAAACACAGATGAGGAGCACAACACAGTCCATTACAGCAGAGAAACTAGCGTTAGTTTGTTGGCAATAATGGACTCAGAAGACCAAATAGAAAGGATTATTGATATCTATATAAGTGCAGAGGCTGTAAGAGACATGAAACATAAAAATGACACAGAGAACTGCAACCCAGCGAAACCTCAAACAGCTCAACACACAGGTATGGAAGATTAAATACTTGACCTTAAAATTTACTTTTCATTATTATTATTTTATTACTTCAAGGTCATCCAGTTGTACATGTTCCACTTGTAAATAACAGGGCAGTGAATAATCTTGCAGCCCATATTTTATTTTATTATTATTTTTATTTTTTTGGTTAAAAAAGACCCTTATTTGTCAACTGTAGATTTAATTAAAGCTGCCCAAGTATGGATTTTGGACTGTTGGAAATTCTTTATGTTGAGCCATGTTCCCTTGTGTTGTGTTCTTGGGTACTTAGTAACTGCTCAAATAGTTCCTTGTGATTCTTTATTCAGAACTTGCTACATCTCTCTGAACTATATTACAACTTTTTAAAGTATCTTATGTAGCACCCCTTATACACAATATGCTGCCACATTTTGGTTAAACTGCAAAACACAACAACTTGCATTAGATGGAGAACATTCCTGGAATGTTTTCCACCAAAAGCTAAATTTTTCTTCAGCTGAAGAAAGAAGTCATATACAGTGCATCTTGGATGAGGGAATAATCGGGAAACCATTTTTGGGTTTAGAATTCTTCTGCATTTACTAATGAAATACAAAAACAAAAACAACACCAATAAACATCTGACAAGGGATAAAAGTTAGCCTACAGTTGGCATGTTTTCAGTTGATGTGAAGTATATGATATAAGGGAAGTGAATAGACTTACACCATAGCTATCATCTTCAGTAAGTGATGGTGTGAAGATCAGAAGCTCCAGAGCAGCTGCAGTGTGTTTGGGGCTGCTGTGTGTTCTTCTGCTGACCGCAGTCATAGTGCTGTGTGTCCACATCCATACAAAGACCACAAACTACACACAAGAGAGACAACAACTACTAACCAAGATCACCAACCTCACAGAAGAAAGAGACCAGCTACTAACCAACAACACCAACTTAATTCAACTAAATGTACAGTTCAATCAAGAGAAAAATAAACTGTCAACATTTATTCAAGGTATTATTAAACGACACTAAAACAACATCAACAATGTCAGTAATAAAAATAAAAATATATATTTATTTATTCATTTGTGAATGACAATAAAAAGCTGATAGTTCAGATGGATGTTCACAGATGGATGGATTTACTATGAATTCAGTCTTTACTACATTTCCAATGAGACAAAGAGCTGGGCTGAGAGCAGAACACACTGTACAGAGAGAGGAGCAGATCTGATCATCATTAACAACAGCGAAAAACAAGTGAGTGAAATGTACTTACTTTACCATATTATGGGGGCAGATCTGTAACCAGAAGTTGTTTTTCTTTTTTCTTCAGGATTTTGTGAAGAAAATGTCCAGTGGAAGTGAAGTCTGGATTGGTCTGACTGACAGTGATGAAGAGGACACATGGAAATGGGTTGATAACAGCGCACTGACCTTTAGGTGAGAAATCACTTAATGATTACCACAGTCAGTATTATATCACACAGAATGAAGATCTGAACAGCTAATGCTGATCTGTTGATGCAGGTTCTGGAATTCTGAAGAGCCCAATGGACATGAAGGCGAGAATTGTGCTATCAGTCTTTCAACAGGATGGGCTGATTATCCATGTACTAGCATTTTTAAATGGATCTGTGAGAGGAAAACAATTAAATGACTTAATTATGCAATTCATGTTTATTTTCAGCATAAATGTGCAGGAACACTTGAACACCAAGGCTGTTTCAGTGTTTTTCATTTACTACATAATATAAAGCTCTTTTATTATCATTACAACATTTTACATAATTATCCTCTTGCTTTCAGCCTTGTAACTCATTAACAACTATACTAGAATAAATATACAAATAACAGGCTTTAATCTGTTGCAAATTTTTTAGTATCTCCAAATGACTTTTGTTGTACCATCTCCATCAGTACTTCTTCACTTCAGTGACACTATCCCCTTTTCAAAAAATTCTCATGGAATTTCAGTTTATCCTTTAGGATCTTAGTGGATTCTTAGAGTCCTATAGGACATTACGATTTATTTAAATGGAATTTTACTTTGTCCTTTAGGATTTTATTGTATTCTTAGAATCCTATTGGACATTATGATTTATTTTAATGGAATTTAGCTTTTTCCTGTAGGATTTTATTGGATTCTTAGAATCCTATTGGACATTACGATTTATTTTAATGGAATTTTACTATTGTGATGGGAATGAATGAGAGTGGAAGCAAATGCAGAGTGAACACAAATTTTTATTAAAGACAAATATAGTGAACACAAAACTCCGTGGTGATGATGGTATCTCTCGGCTGGGTGGCACAGAGGCTTGATGGCTGGTGATGACGTGGCGTGAATCTCCCGTGATGAATACAAATCCACTGACGATCAACGGCGAAATAAACAATCCAACAAGAACAAGACCAAGACAAACCAACAAGACAGTCCAACATCCGGATCAACTATCACCCAGGTGAAAAAAAAATACTTAAATGCAATGAAAATACACTTAAATACCCGCAAATACATTTTTAGTACATTGTTATTTTTTTGTGTTAAAAAAGTGTGATGTTTATACACTATAAATACACTAATTAAAAGTATGTTTATACTTCAGTAGGACTTAAGTACACTTGAAAAAAGTATACTAAATACCAGTAATACTTAAATAAATTTGTGTACTAAAATAAAATATACTACAGAAAAAACATGCAAAAGAGTTTTATTAGTGTGTTTGTCAAAAGTGTGCTTTAAATGCTTTAAACATTAGTTTAACTGTTTACATACTAATCCTAAATTTAAAATAAGTTAATAAATAAAAAAATCTATTAGTAATGTATTGTAGTAGAAGTATATTTTCTCAAAAGTTGTACTTAAGTACACTTAATATGAATGCACTATAAGCATTAACACTTAAATTGATTTTGAGTGTGGTAATTTTAAGTTATATTAAATTGATTTTATTAAAAATCTATTAGTAATGTATCGTAGTAGAAGTACATTTTCTCAAAAGTTGTACTAAAGTACACTTAATAAGAATGCATTATTAGCACTAACACTTAAATTGATTTTGAGTGTGGTAATTCTCCCAGGTTAAAAAAAAGTGCACTAAAATACACTTTAAGTATACTTAGTACACTTTTCAGTAATGTACTAAAAGTGCTCTATTTTCCCACACTAATTTTGTACTTTTTGTACTATAATTGTACTAAAAAATAGTATTAAGTATATGTTAAGATAAACTTAATACCATCTAAGTGTACTCAACTGTGCTATTTTGAGACACCATGAAGATGAACTAAAATGTGCTTTTAACATACTATATCTGTATTTAAAAAAATATATTTAGTTACAACTAAATACACTTGAACCCTACTTTTGAACATTTATAAATATATTTATGACTAATTTAAAGTATAGCAATAATATATTAAAAGAATATACAAAGTGTGAAAAAAGTGTGCTAAAATACAATTTAAGTACACTTAGTGCACTTCCCTAATGTACTTAAAGTGCTCTATTTTCGGCCACTAATTTTGTACTCTATATACTAAAAGTTATTCTTAAGTATATGTTAAGATAAACTTAAGATCATCTAAGTGTACTCAACTGTGCTATTTTGAGACACCATGAAGATGAACTAAAATGTGCTTTTAACATACTGTCTCAGCATTTCCAAAAAATGTATTTTGTTACCACTTCTAATAGGATTGAAACATATTTCATAAACCTTTAAATATACTAATTATACATAAAAAATAACCTTACTGATTATTTAAAATACATGAATAATATATAACAAATGTATACAAAGCATATTTATAATGTATTACCCAGATATGTTTAATAATAAAAAATACACTTCTTAATTATTTAAAATACATGAATAATATATGATAAATGTATACAAAGTGTATGTCACGCCCTTGGACTGTTTGTCTTGGTTTTTCCCAGTGTTTCCCCCATTGGACTGTCTGTTTGGTTTCTCCCATGCCCTTTTTTGGTCTTCCTGCTCATTAGTGTGATCCCCTCCACCTGTTGTTGTAATTATCTCCCCTTTATAAGTTTGTTTGATTTCCTTGTTTCTTTGTCCGGCTACAAGCGTTGCACCTATGTTCCTTCGTTGTGTGCACGTCTTCTCCTGCCATTCCTGTCTATTGTTACTCTGCCTGAGGATTTATTGAAGACTTTTTATTGAAGACGTTATTTTTTGCTTTCCTACACGTTTCGTGACAACGTATTTATAATGTATTGCCCATACATTTTTATTCATTATAATACACTTATTAATTAATTAAAATATATCAATTATATATAATAAATTTATACAAAGCGTAATTATAATGTCTTGCCCACATATTTTTATTAATAAAAAATACATTATAAATATGCTATGTATACATTTATTATATATTATTCATGTATTTTAAATAATCATCAAGTGTATTTTTTTATTAATAAAAATATTTGGGCAATACATTATAAATACGCTTTGTATACATTTGTCATATATTATTCATGTATTTTAAATAATCAACAAATGTATTTTTTATTAATAAAAACATGTGGGCAATACATTAAAATACGCCTTGTATACATTTGTTATATATTATTATTGTATTTTAAATAATCAGTAAGTTTATTTTTTATGTATAATTAGTATATTTATAGGTTTATGAAATATGTTTCAATTTTATTATAAGTGGTAACAAAATACATTTTTTGGAAATGCTGAGATAGTATGTTTAAAGGACGTTTTAGTTCATCTTCATGGTGTCTCAAAATAGCAGTTGCAGTTGAGTACACTCAGATGATCTTAAGTTTATTTTAAGGAGTACTTAAGAATAACTTTTAGGGGTGGTTTCCCGGACCAAGATTAAGCCTAGTCCTAGACTAAAATGGCCATTTAAATCAGACTAACAGAAATGTGCTTTCTCTGTCAGGGTTTTAAAAAGTCTAAGACATAGTCTAGTCCAGAATTGAATAGGCTAATTTCCTGGAGGAAGACTAGAGCAACTTCAGGACTAAATTCAGGCTTAAATTAAACCTACCAGGAGGCAGGTTTAACTTCAGATTAATTTCATTTGGAGGACACATGGATTACTTGGACTATGTCAATGATGATCAGCGATTTCCACCAGCCAGGCAAGTTCTTGCAGACAGAAGTGACCCATTGCAACGTTTTGATGAAATAAGTTTTCGAGATCGTTTCCGCATGCATAAAGTAAATGCAGTGGAGATAATTTCACTCTTAGAACCCAGGCTTTCATCTGTGACCCAAAGAGGACAGCCTATTCCAGTTTGTCTCCAGGTGCTCTTAACTTTAAGGTTCTTGGCATGTGGCACCTTTCATCGAGAAACTGGGGATTTATGTGGTGTCAGTGAACCAACAGTATGTAAAGTCATTCACAGAGTGTGCAGGGCCATTTGTGAATTAAAAGCGTATTACATAAACTTCCCTGATGCTAGAACCCAGGCTAACTACAAGGTACTATTCTATGAATATGGAAATTTCCCAGGAGTCATAGGTTGCATAGATGGAACCCATATTCCCATTAAGCGTCCCTCTACTCCAGATGCTGAGGAATACAGGAATCGAAAGAACTGGTTTTCCATAAATGTCCAAGGTGTATGCACTCCCCAGTTAGAGTTTTCAAACATTGTTGCACGGTGGAAAGGTGCAACACATGATTCCCGAATTTTCCTCAACTCATCTCTGTATACTCAATTTGAAAGAAGAGATCATAATGGAATTTTGCTTGGTGACAGTGGGTATGCTCAGAAGGATTTCTTGTTTACGCCATACTTGCACCCAACAACAGCTGAACAACTGCGCTACAACCAGGCTCATATGCGCACAAGGGGTTTAGTCGAGCGCATGTTTGGTGTTTGGAAGAGTCGTTTTCAGTGCCTTAGGAAAACACTCAGATTCAAACCAAGTAGATGCTGCACTGTCATCATTGCAACAGCTGTTCTTCACAACTACCTAAAAAAGCAGGGATGCCCAGATCCCCCAATAGAAGAGGATGACAATCCAGATGTGCCACCATTTACAACAAACCACAGAGAAGGACTTGCATACAGGGATGCTTTTGCATTGTGCCACTTTAAATAGATCTGTTTACATTATTTAACTTTCAACCCTCTGTTCAGATCTGATACATGTAATAATAAAACCAAATATTTGTTAAAAGTGTACAACTTTTTGGTATGGTATGTTACTGAAACCACCACAACATCCATCTTTTCTTAATAAAACAATATTTCACAGATTTATGTACTGATGTGACATTTGAGCCTGTTGCATCTCTCTCTCCTTCATCTTTATCTCCAGTTCTACTTGTAGTATCTTCATCTTCATTTCATGCTCCTCCTTAAGATACTTCAATTTATGTTCATGAAAATCATTAGCCAACTTTTCATGAACAGTGAGTCTTTTCTTCTGGTTACCAGTACTGGCAGACATTGCCACCCTTGCTTCTGAGGATGTGGAGGGTAAGCTGTTTTCCAATTCTTCAGTTCTGTTTTGACCTTCTCCTTGAAACATGAACAGTTCATATATGGTCAAATAAATACAGATTAAATGGGAAAATCTTTCACATCATATGACAGAAGCAAATAGAAGTTTGAGAGGAGAGAAACAAAAGCCAAAATCAAATTCAAATACTTAATATAGGTGCATGTGATCCATCATCTGAACTGTCCAGATGGTCATCATCTGGTATGTTCTCCAAAGGTTGCTGATTCTCCAGTATTCCTGTCAGTAACTCATCCAACATATCACAGTCTTTATTTGCAGGTCCTCCGCCAGTCTTAAACCTCTCTCTTCGAACTTCAGCAACAGTTTTTTTGAGGTTTATTTTGATATTTTTCCACAACACCTGTATTAAATAACTATTATAAATACAACAGTGATTTTAAAAAGCCATAATAAAACTAATGATTCTTACCTGAAGTTGTTGTATTGTTCTTGTAGATGTGTGTTCATTTGCATTAAATTCATTACAAATAGATGTCCAGGCATTCCTTTTCTTTGATTCAACAGCTGATGTGTGCAGTTTATCTTCGATAACAGGATGTCTCGAAACTATTTGCTTTAAAAGACTTTTCTCATGTTCAGAAAAGTTCTTTGATCGTACTCGCTTTTCAACTTCCATTGCCATTTGCTTCTCAGTTGCATACAATTTTAACCTTTTCTTGGTTCATTCCATGTTTTATAGGCAACCTCAATCTAGCTAATCCTGATTTGCACAGGTGGTATTAAATTAATCGAGTGTATTTTAGTTGAGGACTCCATAGTCCAGGTGTTAGTAATCTGTACTTAATCTGTGTTTCAGAAAGCCATTTTTTAAAACATGATTAACTATTCTAGATTAAGGCCTACTCCTGTCTTAATTTAATCTTGGTCCGGGAAACCACCCCTTAGTATATTAAGTACAAAATTAGTGGCCGAAAATAGAGCACTTTAAGTACATTAGGGAAGTGCACTAAGTGTACTTAAATTGTATTTTAGCACACTTTTTTCACACTTTGTATATTCTTTTAATATATTATTGTTATACTTTAAATTAGTCATAAATATATTTATAAATGTTTAAAAGTAGGGTTCAAGTGTATTTCTAGTTGTAACTAAATATATATTTTTAAATACAGATGTAGTATGTTAAAAGCACATTTTAGTTCAATTTCATGGTGTCTCAAAATAGCACAGTTGAGTACACTTAGATGGTATTAAGTTTATCTTAACATATACTTAATACTATTTTTTAGTACAATAAGTACAGAATTAGTGTGCGAAAATAGAGCACTTTTAGTACATTACTGAAAAGTGTACTAAGTATACTTAAAGTGTATTTTAGTGCACTTTTTTTTTTTACCTGGGGTATATAGAATGTAACCTGGTTCAAGAATAATGCAACACCTAATTCCTGAAAGGCCCTCGGTCCAAGTGTGCTCTGAAAGATCTATACCTATATCTTCAAATGTTGTGTAGGAGGAACCCTTGAGTTATTAAAATATTCATCAAATCTAGAAACAAGTCCCTTTAAATTGAGATCAGATGTCATACAAATATAAAGATGTTTAGGGTATTGGTAAATTTCAAAATGAGTATATCACTTTTAACATAATTCCATACCTGTAGATATCTGAAGAAACGAGAAGGGGTTGATACAAGTAATCATTGTGTTTTCTAAACCTCATCACCAGAATGAGTTTGCAAATGATGTTTGAGGTCGCTTTGATATGTGAAACTCTCCTCGCACTGAAGACACTTGTAAGGTCTCTCTCCTGTGTGTGTTCTCATGTGAACCTTTAGGTTTCCTTTAATCGTGCAACTCTTTCCACACTGAGGGCAGGTGAAGGGCTTTTCTCCAGTGTGAACTCTCATGTGATTCTCAAGGTTTGCTTTGTATGTAAAACTCTTTCCACAGTGATGGCACATGAAAGGTTTTTCTCCGATGTGAATTTTAACATGATCCTCAAGGTGATTCATGTCTGTGAAACTCCTTTCACACTGATGACATTTAAAACTGTTCACTCTTGAATGAAGCCTCATGTGATTATTAAGGTTAACATTATTTCTGAAACACTTTCCACACTGATTGCATGTGAAAGGTTTCTCTCCAGTGTGACTTCTAATGTGAATCTTAAGGTTTCCTTTAATGGCGAATCTCTTTCCACACTGAGGACAGGAGTAAGGTTTCTCTCCGGTGTGAATTCTCATGTGGACATTAAGGGTTTTTCTATGTATGAAACTCTTCCCACACTGATCACATCCATGCGGTCTCTTTCCAGAGTGAGTTTTCATGTGGACGTTAAGGTTTTTTTTCTGTGTAAAACTCTTTGCACACTGAGTGCATATGAATGGCTTCTTTTCAATGTGAGTTTTCATGTGGATTTTAAGGCTTTCTTTACGATTGAATATTTCTCCATAGAGTTGGCAGGTGAAAGAGCTCTCTCCAATATGAGTTACCAAGTGGGGATTGAGGTTTGTAGTTTGTGTTTTTTGAGGGTTTTTTGGTGGGGAATTCTCTTCAATTTGAAAGCAACCAATTGGTTTATCTTCGATATTGAAATCGTGATATTTCTCATTCTTATCTTTCTCTTCTGTTTCCTTCAGTTCTTGACTCTCCTCTTTCAGTGCCATCAGGTCTGAGGTAAAAAGAAAAATAAAATACTAGTTAACACCAGTTCAACGGCACAAAGCAACAGACATAAACATTTAGACTAGTGCTAACAATAGACTAAAAGAAACTTTTCAGTAATTAAAGGGATAGTTTCACCCAAAATGAAAATGTGATGTTTATCTACTTACCCCCAGGGCATCCAAGATGTAGGTGACTGTTTCTTCAACAGAATACAAACGAATATTTTTAACAAAAACCGGTGCAGTCTGCCAGCCAAATAATGGACCTGAATGGGCACCAGACCTTTAAAAGCAAACAAAAACATGCACAGACAAATCCAAATTACACCCTGCGACTCGTGGCGATACATTGATGTCCTAAGACACGAAAAGATCTATGTTTGCGAGAAACTGAACAGTATTTATATCATTTTTTTACCTTTGATACACAGCCACGTCCAACTGTCCTGAGCACGAGCTCATCCTCCCGCTCGTAACATGTGAACACACTCTGGTGTAGTATATGCAAACGCTGTAAGGGGAAATCGGTTAAAAGTCCCGGATGAGTTTGCGCAAGCAAACATAATCTTTTAGCTTTAAATGGGTTTGAACAATCAGGATCAGCGTAAGTAATTACCATTTTGAATAGCCGCTATACCCACAATCTCTGTGCACTGTGTAAACAATGAGTGTCCGTGTCGTATTCATGCGACAGATCGCTTCCGGTGTTTGCGTAAACTACACCAGAGTGCTACATGTGTAACGAGCCTGATGCTAAACTCGATGTGGCTGTGTATCAAAGGTAAAAAAAAATGATATAAATACTGTACAGTTTTTCGCAAAAACATTTCGTTTCATGTTTTAGGACATTAATGTATCGTCACGAGCCGCAGGGTGTAATTTGGATATGTCTGTGCACGTTTTGTTTACTTTTAAAGGTTTGGTGTCCATTCATTTACATTATATGGCTGACAGTCTGCACCGGTTTTCGTAAAAAATCTTTGTTTGTTTTTCTGAGAAAACAAAGTCACCTACATACAGCCCTGGGGGTAAGCAGATAAACATCAAAGTTTCATTTTTGCGTGAACTATCCCTTTAATCACATATTGATATAATATAATTATTAGGACCGGGACTCGATTAAAAAATGTAATCTAATTATTTAGAGGCTTTGTAATTAATTAATTGAAATTAATCGCATATAAATATTTGACCTGAGAACAGTGAGAAGTGAGTTTTTTTATATGGATTTTTAGTATACCACTGAATAATGACTGAATACATAAGCTTAAGCAACAAAATATTGTTTATTTTTGTTCAACCAAGTCCAACAGACCAGTGCAATGTTGCCATTAAGTGTAGCAATATGCTCGATGTGCTACAGTGAGATGCGAATTCCTTGTTGCATAGCTTGCACACAACCATGCTCTTATCGACGCTTCCATCCATTCCTTTTTTATAACAAAATTTCCCATCCACAGGGCCAACCAAAGCGGTCCCATCAGCTATTTTGTCCATGTTCACTGTGGTTTGTTTTGCTGCGTCCCAATTCGCCTAGTTATATTATGCCTAAGTACTCTTTTTGTGAAGAAAAGTACATACTTTTGAGAATGTAGCAGAATAGTAGGCAAGCTTTGGGATGTACTACTTCGTCAAAACTGCAACTATAACGGACGCTCTGTTGCTTAGTTACCTGAATCCTGTCACTGTTTAAACTGCCCTGTCAATCATCACAGTTAACATTATCTACATTTCGTTTAATTTAATTTCCTACCGTATTAGAGAGAACTTAAGAGGCACGTTCTTTAACGAGTCTTTCATGCCCAGAACTCTGCTCTTGTGTTTGCTTAATTATGCATTTAAACGTTAATGACCAAACCCTATCATTATAAATGTTGCTGCACATGGAATATAACGCGGATAACATTTAAAAAATATTTTTTATCAGGTTACACAATGATTATTTATCACTCAAACCCCTTTCTCTACCTGTCCGTTGGTCACGCATATCCTCCATGTTTGTAGTTTTTTAACACTTTTTATGCGTGTTTGTAGTTCTAATCGAATCCTCGTTCACCGCGCAGTGTGTTGTGGGCAATATTAGCCATTAGAGTGTGCATTGATCGTTAAGTAGTAGACCATCCGGGAATCTTTGGAATACTTTTTAAACATACTACGATTTGGGACATACAATACTATTTAGGACGGACGCAGCTTGTCTGAACGCTATTTGGTGCTCCAGTATAATCAGTCCGCCGAATCTCATCCAGTGAGAAACGTTCCGCGGTGCAAAACTAATTGTGTTTAAACTCGTTAAAAAATATTAACCTGTTATTTTTGTGTAATTAATTAATCTAAATTAACGCGTTAAAGTCCCGGCCCTAATAATTATATTGTCATAATTCCACAACAAACATTAGAAGGGAACAAACAGGAACTTGTACTTCTAAAGGATAATAAACACAACAGGTGCGAGAAATCAAACAATCAAACTAAACAAGAACAGAAAGTGACCAAATATGAAAAAACAGGAACTGAAAATGAACAACATTGACAGTATAGGTTTCGCTTTAATGCTGCATTCCCAGCCTGGTAGGGCTGCAACTAACGATTATTTTAATAATCGATTAATCTGTCGATTATTTTTTCGATTAATCGATGAATCGGATAAAAAACAAACAAACAAGGGATTTACAACCCTTTATTCAAAAACAGAACTAAAATCTTTAGAAAGTGCACGAACATGTTGCTCGTTGAACTGTTATAATAATAATAATAAAATAAAAATGGACTAACACAAAAAACATACACATGTATGCTTTACATCTGCCAAATATATAGACTAAATAAACTAAAATTACTATCCGTCAAGACAGCGGCTTGCTGTGGTGAACATGCTGCATTTCCCATCAAGAAGCCTCTCAAATTAAATTCCTCAGTGCGCATTAAAAAAGTCATGTGACTTTGCACGCTGGAACGGGATAACTTGACTAACTTTCTGCTACATTCATTCTGCCATGGCGGTGTTTAGTGTCCTGCCATCAGCAGCGACCAGCTGGAAGAGTTCCGCATTCAAATGCACGCAAAACTGGCCTCAAAGCCCCAGCAAAAGTAATTACCATGAATGTGTCAAGGCAAAATTTAAGTAAATATTCGAATTACTTATTAATAAACTAGTATTTTCTGATTCAGTGTTGCAAAGATGAAATTGACGACCCTGCTCATTAATGCCTAATGCATCTTTATGGATTAGCTAATGAAAGAGTTTTGTTTTCGATTTTAATTATTTCGCTTTATAGTAAAATAATAATTTAAAGCTTTCTATAGATATTGTGTTTGTGAGGCAATTACCTGGGTTTCGGTTAATTATTGTGAAGCGCTCCTGTTTAAACCAAAGATATCAAGCGTATTCTGTTTGTTTTCTTTAAGAGCACATTTTTTTGATACTGTTAGTACACACAAACTAAGATAGACCCTTTACAGTTCCGGCCCGGGTGGTAAATTACTCTTACCTTTATGAGCAAAAAAGAAATTCCACATTGCACTGGCGTGTCCATGCGCTGCAAAGCGCGCTTCTCTCCGCACAAACTTTGGATTTATATTGATTGAATGATTAAACGAATATTGTGATATGTTTTAAGTTTATTATATCAATGGATTTTAATTTAAATCGCGATGAATTAAGCAGGCTTTTGATCTGTCTGCCGCTGTTTGCTAGTATAACTTTAAAAAACAAAAACTTGAATTTAACAAACAAAAACTGTTCCAAATATATCTCTAAATTAACTTTATAAACTAAAGGAACGAAAATAAATGTAATCACTTTGCTATTAAAATCAGCAGCTGTGTAATGAGGAAGAGAAAGAGAAAAAAAGACAGTCGGACTGGAAATTCAGTCGGCCAAAAATTCATGAGCTGTCGGACATTTTTACAAGGAATGTTTGTTTAATAACCTATTTAATACTCTTAGGCTACTTTCTTAATTAAATATATTATTTCTTTGATTTATTTTAGCGTTTTTAGGCTGCTTGTTAGCTGACTGAAGTGTATATATAAAAAAAACAACGTGCCACCGTCACAGCCCTATTCAAAACTGAGACGATTTCACCTCAGCAGAGCTCCTCTTTCTCCTTACGGTTGTGGTATGTTTTTTGACACATTATACAGACAGACAGTGTTACAAAAACTATAGAAGTAGTTTTCTCCATCTCCACTATCCAACGACCCGTACACCAGCTGTTTTGCGATCGAGCATTGGCTGCTGTGAAAGTACGCTAGCCGAAGTAGGCTTAAATATCAAACATGTTTGATATAAATCGGGGCAGCATATATATATATATATATATATATATATATATATATATATATAATGTAGAAACGGTGCGCTCAAATGTTCCAGTTTTGCACATAAGTTAAATTCGCATCTTTGGATGGAAACACAGCTTATGAGGTGCCGGAAGAGAGACCGAATGTGTCCACTCCGCTCTGCGCTCATTTTTTTTTTTAAATATATATATAATAACAACCAAATGTCTCTGCGTCGCGCGACACAACGAATCGATTATGAAATTCGTTGCCAACGCTTTTAGTAATCGATTTTTATCGATTTTATCGATTCGTTGTTGCAGCCCTACAGCCTGGTCTCATTGTTTATAAAACATACATTTTTCAATGTTTTGACTGATGCTAAAACATACAATTTTCACTTATTACACTGTTTAAAGCAGTTTTTAATAAATTACTAATTTAGTTATTAGAATTTTTATTTCATTGATAAATGATTTACATTTTTAGACCCCTTAGCCTAACCCCAAACATAGCCATTTTATAATTAATATAAAAATACATACAGTATATTAAAAACACGACAGAAAAGTGCAATCACAATAACTTTTTTTTTGCAAAAAATGTCCAAAATACTAAATATTTCAAATGACAATGCATTGCAGTCGCAGTCTTCTCTGACACAATAGTTTTGTATGAGGTGCAGAGTTAAATGTAAGGGTGTTTTCTGTCTTCTGTGGTGCTGGACAATTTAATCAAATGAGTGAGTTCAGCTTTGAGAATGAAAACCAACCTGTTTGTTCTTCAGTATCTTCATGTTTGACTTCAATCCTCATGTCTTCACTCTCCTCTTTAATAAACGCCATCTTTCAAATTGTCACGTGTCACGTGGATCTCAGCTGCTTCTTCAGGAGTTTTTCTGTTTTTGGACACTTCGTCCTGTTTAAGATTAGATTAATTAACAGAAAAAAATGAATAAATACAAACTTCATTTTTAAATGCAGAAACAATCTCTGGGTGTGTCTCAATCAGCTCTAGTTCAGTTGTCAGCACAGAAACCCTAGCATTCAAATTAATAAAATAACTCAAATTATATAACCTAAAATGCTACCGTTTGTATTAGTATGTAATGTTATGTAGGCTACATTAATACATTCACGTTCATAAAAACATTTGCTATTGATTTATAAAAGTTGTCATTACAGGTGTTACATGCTCGTTGTTTTGAGCAGCAGGAGTCGTCAGTGAGCTCTGATTCGAGTGATTCAAAACAGTGAATCATTTTGCGATGCGATTGATTCAGTTTCTGAGTGAATGAAACTAAACGTTTCTGTTAGTCCTGTGCACATGCTGTTTACACGCACAAAATAAACTTCATTATTATCACTGAATAAGTCTTCGCAGTGTTACATTGGTTAAAATACTGTAGCTACACATTTATATATAAATCTCTAAATGAGTTTTATTTAAACACCATAAATGAATAAAAGCACACACCTTGCTTAAAGCGAAACACAGAAGCAGGAGTGCGGCGCAGCCTTATGACGTCACATCGCCAGACCAAAATAAAAGTCTTGAAGCGTTTCTCCCTTGCTGAGAAAAAAAAACCTATAGCAGGGTATTCATAATATTTAAAATAAATATAAAACAACTTTAATCTGATTAACTAATGCAATTTTATTTGTAAAGTTTTGCATTTTAATGAACTTATTACAATAAAAACAAACAACCTGCAAGTGTTCAATGTACAATACAGTTTAGGGTTACCACTTTTAATACGAAAAAATAAGGGACGCATATTGCAGCGGGGGCCACATCCCTTGGGGACAAAGACCACAGTGATCACAGGCCCAATGGCATGGCAGTGGTGGTCTTTTATTGAAATCTGTGTAAACAGATGCAGTCAGTCTTTCTTTTTTTCTTTTTTTTACAACTCAACAGACTTCTCTAATGATCATATGAATGAACTTAATTTTAAAAAAAGTGGTATTGATGACAGATTTCGGCTAAAATATTTGTCATTATTTGCAGTAACACCCATCCAAACATGGAAACAGCACATACATAAACTAGCTACAAACATTAGCTAGTAAGTTTTAATATAGCCTATTTCTAATTTTAAAATATGGAATGTTGCAATTTACTTGTTTATTTTCTTTACATGGGTATTATGTTGTTTATTAATGTATTAAATGTAATGTTTCATCTAATAAATTAATGCTTATGTGTCTGACTTATCCTTAACAACCAAATCATAATATTACATTGGAATGTAATCCATGTACATTGTATTTACAGAATTTTAACAAATTACAATTTGTGACCCAGTGTGTGAAAACCAGGCCAAATCTAATTCTGAGATAAAGTTTGATTTTAGCCATTCATTTCACTGGGATTTCAGTTGTTGACATGGTTTTACTCAGTTAATATTAAATACATATATGTGACCCTGGACCACAAAACCAGTCTTAAGTCGATGGGCTATATTTGTAGAAATAACCAAAAATACACTGTATGGGTCAAAATTATTTTATGCCAAAAATCATTAGAAAATTAAGTAAAGATCATGTTCCCTGAAGATTTTTGAAAAATTCCTACTGTAAACATATCAAAATGTAATTTTTGATTAGTAATATGCATTGTTAAGAACTTAATTATGACAACTTTAAAGGTGATTTTCTCAGTATTTTGATTTTTTGCACCCTCAGATTCCAGATTTTCAAACAGATGTATCTCGACCAAATATTGTCCTATCCTACATCAATAGAAAGCTTATTTATAGAGCTTTTATATAGTGCATACATAATAGTTTTGTAAATATTTACCTTATGACTGGTTTTGTGGTCCAGGATCAAATATTTTTATTATTTTCACTGACTGTTCTTTATTTCATGGAGAAAACAGTAATTACAAAAAAAAAAAAAAAAATACTCCAGCTAGGTTTTGACAGTCTGGGTTACATTTTTAACATTATTTAGCAATTAACCTAAATATTGTTGATAATAATTATACTGTCATTGCAATGTCTGCTTCGGGAGAGACTTGGAGTACGAAGAACTGTCTGACTGTGCTTTGATTTTTGTTAGCTCTGTCATTGCGGAAATGATGCTCAATGGAGGCATTTTGTCACACGACATTTTTTATATTATACTCTCTGCCAACACTTGGCAGACTCTGCTTAAAAGACCCGCCCTTTTCACTGGACAGTCAAAAAGACCAATCAAACTAACGATGACATCAAGTATTACCCAATCAATAGTAGGAAAGGAGGCATCTTCATAAAATGCTTGTGGGATGATTTGCATGAGACAAATCCCGTCTCGTATTGATTTAAAACGGGACGCGAAATTTTAATCTCAAATACGGGACGATTCCGTATTTTAAGGGACGGGTGGCAACCCTAAACAGTTCAATGCCAGACACACTAGTCAAGCTGTGAGGAATAATAAAACCATTCAGTTGCAATGTCTGTGACCTAATGAGAGATATGAAACTGGTCCTTATTTTTCAGAAGTTTTTCAAGATTGGGCTGTAGCTGACTTACAGACAAAGACAAGATATTTTGTAGGTGAGAGTCAGTTAGTTTGCTTCTGAGTTTACTCTTGTTCAAGTTCATCAGACAGAAAGTCTGCTCGCAGAAGATCTGCCAAACAGAGATAGCATCACTTGTGCCTGCTGGCACATCTTTGGGTACCTGTTTGCTGGGACACATTTGTAGAAGTCTGTCAAAGGAGGAGATGTGTACTTGTGTTTCAGTTCTGAATCACACTGAAGATCAATTAGTTCCATCTGAAGATCAGCTCTGACTGCATCCACACTGATGGTGAAGGGTTGAGCAAACAACTGAAAGTCAGCAGTGGATAAGGTTGCTGAGAACAGCATCATATTCATGGACCTTCTCTTTCACCATGCCTACCTCTCCAAGACAGGGAAATGGGCAAAATTTCCTGAATGTGGGTTGAGAAACAGAAAGAACAGTGTGAGATTGGAAGTGAAACGAGCAAAGCAGGCATGTAAAACAGAGGAAGAAAAAAATAGAATTACTGAAAAAAAGAGGAAATTATTACTTCATGACAATTTTAAGCAAATTTGATCAGCTTGAAGTACAACAAAAACACAAATGCTGACATGACTGATTATAAATGCAAACTCCACATATAATTCTAAATATAATTACTAATAATATAATTATAATTGCACATAAAATTTCCTGAATATTATAACTGTAAATGTTACGGTTACCTGCTGAGAGATGTCTTTTGAGCAGCAGTAGTTTTTGTTTGAAGGTTCTGACGTGATCAAAAAGCTGGGTGATAATCTGGTCCTTTCCCTGGAGCTGAACATTCAAAACATTGAGCATCTCTGTTACATACACAAGGAAAGCCATGTCAGAGAGCCATTTCTTATCAGTGGGCACTTGAATATTACCATCCTTGCTTTCCTGAAAAACTCTGATCTTATTACGCAGATCAAAAAATCTCCAGAGAACTTTTCCTCTGCTGAGCCATCTGACCTCCTGGTGGTACAACACATGACCATATTGCGCATCCATCTCTTCCATCAGTGCCTTGAACTGTCGGTGAGAAAGCGCCTCGGAGCGACTATTGTTAACAATTTGGACGACATCATGCATCACATCCACAAGCCTGACAGATTTAGCCCATAGTTGTTCTTGATGTAAAATGCAGTGGTACCTAACAACTTCTCCTCCACATTCACTGACTTTCTGAGACACTGATGTAGCAAGGCCAGATTTCCTCCCTACCATTGCCGGCGCTCCGTCAGTTGTAATGCCAGCCATCTTTTCCCACTTTAATTATATTTTTTCCAACACTCTCTCAACAGCAAAAAAGAGATCTTGTCCTTTAGTATCAGAAAGGGTATCAATGCCAGCCAGCTCTTGTGTCACTTCAAAAGTTTCATTTACACCACACAAAAATACAGACAGCTGTGCGGAATCGGTTATGTCGGTGCTGTCGTCGCAGGCTATTGAATAGGCAGAGAATGAAATTGCCTTTGTCTTGATTTGCTCGCCAATGTCTTGAGCCATGTCCTCTGTATCGGGTGACAGTATTTCTTGACAGGCTAATTTGTGAGAACATTCGCTTCTGCAGCCACTGCAAGACATTCCTTGACGAACTCTCCAGCAGCGAAGGCTCTTCCACTTTTAGCAATTAGAGCGGAAATCTGATAACTGGCCCGTGTGGCGCTTTCTTGTGCTGTTGAAGGACGTAGCAGCGCGCTCTGTTCGAGTCGAAGTTTAGCAAGCAGCTCGTTAGCCTTCTGTTTTCGCTGTACTTTGAGAAAGCTGCAGAATGTTTAGTTTCATAATGACGACGGATATTGTACTCTTTTAAAACAGCAACCGACTTTTTGCAAACTAGACATAGTTAATAAAAACTCGTCTTGCCAAACTTTTAAAAAAATTATCTTGTCTGTGTGCCACCGCCTTGATTTCTCCATTATTGCGTTTGTTAATTTGTTGACGTTAATTGACGTGGAGTGTCGCAAAGCAGGCGGTGCTGCACCTTGAATTGCGCATGCACGAAAAAAAATCTAATTAATTTACATTTAATTTAAACATTTAATATCAGTTTACTCTTTTGTAGTTCAACAATAAAACAAACAAAAATGTTATGTCAAACTGCACATGACGATCTGTGTCGAAGGCAGTTGTATATAATAACTGTTGCAGTTATGATCATTTTTTAAATATTTTTATACTATTGCAGTTATAAACAAATTATTGAAGTATTGTTGCAGTTGTGATCAAAGGTTTATTGTTATACTACATTTATGAACAAACTTGCTAGATTGTAGTTGTGCTATAATCTTTATGCTGGTATATTGTTGCAGTTTTGAACAAAGAATATGAGTAAATTGCAGTTCTGAACAGACTATATTGATATATTCTTGCAGTTGAGATGTTATATTCCTGCAGAAATGTGAATAAATTATTAAAACACTGTTTTGTGGCTGATTATTTGAATTTGAATTCCCAGCTGCTGGAATTTTAGTTTTTTTTTTTTTACTGGATTTTTTTTTACAGTGTACATTGTTACCAATCTAACCATAACTGTCAAGGGGTTTGTGCAGGACGAGACGAGACGAAAGACAAGATTAACAATTAACAATCTATTTAATATAATACTTCAAGAAGAACAATGCAGGGACAGGCAATATCAGGCAGGAACACTTACGCACACAACATCCAACGTTAAAGACCGACAAGAACTGAAGATACAAACAGACTTTTAAAGGGTGACTAGATGATTAAACACAGGTGACACAGATGACTAATTAAACACAGGTGATGGGGATGACAGGCTGATGAGGGTGAAACCAAAAATGACAAAAAGACAGGGGGAGACCAGATGAACAGACAGGACTGTGACAATAACACTAACCCTTACCCTATATGTGAATTGTTTTTTATTGTTTTCCAGACTATTGACGAGCAGATAGTGGAGCAAGAGCTTGAGATAAATGGGGTGTCCCAGAAAAATGACACACTCATCCTACTTGACAGTGGGCTGGATGACTATGTTGTGTCAGCCCATTTCTATACAGCCAACCCTGACGACTTGGTGAAGCAGCTACCAGTGAAACTGAAAGTAAGGCATATTCAAAGACATGTCTTTAAAGTGCTCCTATTGTGCTTTTTAAGCATAATTTAATACTGAATGGCATTCTTATATTTTAGATGTAAAAGCAAAAACCCTTCTTTTACTGGTGCAATGTTCCAAGGCCCAAAAGTGGACAGCAGAGGTCCAGTGCCCCCTTGAGTTCCCACCTGAGGGACATGGACTGATGGAAAATAATTATGCTCACACAATACTCAAATTCATGTTTCCCCATTTCCTCTTGATTGAACTCTGACTGAACTGAGCCATCTTAAAGGACATCTCAATTCTCTAATCGCACTGTAAGGAGCTGAGAACCAGGATTGATGAGGCTTCTAGAGGTTTAATGCACAAAAGTAGAGCTAAGAAAGCAAGATAAGATGTGGGTGGACCTAGTTTAATCGGCACATCCTAGTTTATTCTATTACACATTTGCTGAGGCAGGATGAGAACGTGCAGCTCTGTCAAGCCAGGTGTAGATAGTTGGCAAGTGCATTCTTAAACAGACCACAAAATCGATCACCGAATCAATGCAAAAAAGGATTAAACCCACGCAGCATACATTTCACCAACTGAGCAATATCTTCTAATAGAAATGTAAAGAGGAGAAACATAATATTTAAACAGGAAAATACAGCTGCTATAATAAAACAAAGAGAAAACTCCTGTCAGACAAAAGCAGACCGACTGAATGCATAAGTAGTCCAAATAAGCAGTGCTCCACTGAAACCATCATAATTACAATTCAAAGAGTCGTTTGTCATTTTCACAAATTAACAGTTGCACACTTTGCCTTAAATGTGAGCAGTGGACATGAACATTACTCAGGAAATTTATCGTTAAGATTAGTTGCAAACACTGCACATATATTTAGTTTATTTGATCTATTTGATCTATTTACTATTTTTTTGTCTTATTGATTTTATCTAATCTATAATTTGGTCTAATTATATCTATCTGATTGTTAGAGTTAAATATCACGTTAGAGAGGTTTGGGTCAAGCCATGAAGTTGGAAAACAACCAGCGGCAACAGAGGAAAAAGTAGCCCAATTCTGTGAAGATACAGTGGATTTGGCAACACTTCTGCAGCACTCTATCATGAAGAGTAAGAACGGAAGACATAAAGTAAGCGATTATGTATTTAATAATAATAATCTGATCTGCTGTGGAAGCCATCTGAATTACACACAGGTAATATGAAAAAAAAAGACAAGGTTGTGACAAAAGACAGTTTTGCTTGTATATAGAGTTGTAACTGTAATACTTGTAAGCTCTGACACATCACATTTCCACTGACTACCTTTTGCAACTGATAACATTGAGTAGTGTGTAAAATATTATAGGTGACTGTTCACACTGCGGTCACACTGCAAAACATCTGTATCGGATTTAGCACCACATATGGAAGTGGCAGATATCTTAACTGAAAAGATCAGATTCCATACGGTTTGTGTTGTTCACACTGTCATGACAAAAACAGATCTGAGTCACATGAGCAAAAAATTTTTTTTTATAAAAAACAAGATTTGGGCCACATTACCCTGCAGTGCAAACATAGCCTAATGACCCTACTGGAACCAGTTCATTATATGTCAAGATCTGGGCCAGAGAGAAAAATAAGTGTAGCAAGTGGAAGCACATTTTCAATCTGTTACACAAGCACTGAACCTGTCCATCTCTGGCTCAGCACCAGTCAAAGCACAAAAGCATTTTTGAATTTAGCAGGGTTAAATTCAGTTCATTTTTTTAATCAGTTAATCACATGACAAACTGTAGTCTAATCACTTTGGTGTGATTGTACATGTTAAAGAGCTACTCAATGTCCGTCAAAACTCTGATCAGGCTTTTCTCCAGTGTGAATACTGATGTGTCTTTTAAGGTTAGTTTTTTTTTCAGTGACACTCTTTCCACATTCATGACAGGTTTCACTCCAGTATGAGTTTTCATGTGGACATCAAAGTCATGTTTAAGTATAAAACTCCTTAGACATTAACATGTGAAATGATTTTCTCCAGTGTGAATGTTCATGTGTTTTTTAAGGTTTGATTTTCGATTGAAGGTCACGTTTAAGTATAAAACTCCTCAGACACTGAGAGCACATAAAAGGTTTTTCTTCACTGTGAATGTTTGTGTTTTTTAAGGTTTGATTTTCGATTGAAGCTCCTTCCACATAGTTTGCAGATGTAAGGCTTTTCTCCAGTGTGAATCTTCATGTGTGTTTGAAGGCTTCTTTTTTCCGTAAATCTCTTTCCACATTGTTGACAAGTGAAGGGTTTCTCTCCATAATGAGCTTTTATGTGGACATCAAGGTCATGTTTAAGTTTAAAACTCTGTGGACATTGAGAACACATGAAAAAATGTTCTCTACTGTGAATGTTTGTGTGTTTTTTAAGGTTTGATTTTCGATTGAAGCTCTTTCCACATAGTTTGCAGGTGTAAGGCTTTACTCCAGTGTGAATCTTCATGTGTGTTTGAAGGCTTCTTTTTTCCGTAAATCTCTTTCCACATTGTTGACAAGTGAAGGGTTTCTCTCCATAATGAGCTTTTATGTGGACATCAAGGTCATATTTAAGTTTAAAACTCTGTGGACATTGAGAACACATGAAAAAATGTTCTCTACTGTGAATGTTTGTGTGTTTTTTAAGGTTTGATTTTCGATTGAAGCTCTTTCCACATAGTTTGCAGGTGTAAGGCTTTTCTCCAGTGTGAATGATCATGTGGACATTAAGACTTCCTCTTTCAGTAAATCCCTTTCCACACTGTTGGCAGACAAAGGGTTTCTTTCCAGTGTGAACTTTCATATGATAATTAAGGTTTCCTTTTCGAATGAAACTCTTTCCACACTGTTGGCAGACAAAGGGTCTCTTTCCAGTGTGAACTTTCATATGATAATTAAGGTTTCCTTTTCGAATGAAACTCTTTCCACACTGTTGGCAGCTGTAAGGTCTTTCTCCAGTGTGAATTCTCATGTGGACTTTAAGGTTATCCTTTCTGTTGTAAGTTTTTCCACACTGTTGGCAGGTAAAAACACTTCTTTTTGCTGTCTTTTGTTGTTTTGTTTCAGTATGTGAGCAACTATATGATTTTTCCCCAGACATGAAATCATGTTTCTCATGCTGGAGATCATCTTCCTTTTCATTGAGTTCTTGACTCTCCTCTTTCAGTGTCATCAGGTCTAATGCAAAAAGAGGACGAATCAAAATTAACTCCATTTTTAATTGCTCCCAGAAAAATTGAGATCTTACTGTGCGTTCACACCGCCGGCGGCGAGAGCGTCAAAATTCGCTCTGGCCGCCCTGCAAGCAATGCTGTAGAAAGATTCCTTGACGCTCTGACGATCGAACGCTTGATCTTGTATTTAAAGCGGCCGCAAAGCAAACAAGCATGTCGATCTTGTGCAGACTGACCACAAGTTGGATGTAAGTTAGTTAACCATATTAAATATTTTAAACATGAAAATAAGAAATTGAATTTAATTGTAGTTACATGTTTGCTAACGAAATAAACTAATTAAAAGCCATTTGTATGGTGTGGGTTTTGTGTTCATGGTTAAGTGCAAACTTAAAAACAGGGACAACGTCGTAGATTATGGGGAAACCCGCCACAGCAATAATTAACTTCTCCTCCATTGTCCTTGGGAACTAATGTGGCCGGAACCAAGTTAACAGGACTGCGTTCTTTTGAAACCTCTCAGCGGTGAACTTCTACATTCCGATTGGTTGCCGCCGAGCCGCGTCATAGCTCATTACCATAAAGTTGACCTGACTTCAACTCTCCCCGACGCCCACACCGCCCAAAACGCGCCGCGTCGCTCTCGCCGCTTCTCGCCGCCGGCTCACAATGAAAATGAATGACTTCCGGCCACTTTGACGCTCTCGCCGCCGGCGGTGTGAACGCACAGTTATACACACTAAACTATTAAAGGTTGAGTCAAATGTAATCTCAAAACATATTCCCATTATTCAAAGTGATAATGATAAAAAAGAGCAATTGTATAATCCTATAATAAAACTACTTATTACAAGACTGATAAGACATTCTTCAAAAATATAATTTATTTATTTTTAGAGCTGGACATTTTAATAAGGATCAAATGAGTTCAGCTTTGAGAATGAAACCAACCTGTTTGTTCCCCAGTATCTTCTTGTTTGACTCTAAATGCTTCTTCAATCTTTGTGTCTTCACTCTCCTCTTTAATAAAATCCTTCTTTCTTTGTTCCTCAGTATCTTCATGTTTGACTCTGAATGTTTCTTCAATCTTCATGTCTTCACTCTCCTCTTTTATAAACCTCATCTTTATAATAGTGTGTCACATGGATCTCAGTTGATTCAGGAGGGGTTTTTCTGTGTCTTTGGACACTTTTGGCCTGTTTAAGATTATAATAATTAACAGAAAGTAAATTATTCTAAAAAATAAATGCAAACTAAATCTCTATGTGCTCACTACAGCAGTCAGTGCACTGGTAAGAGACTCAGTCAGAGTAATAGTTAATGGGAAATTACCTTAATACTAAAATAGATATTACACACACAAAGTTAATATTAGGCATTTATCATTTAGTTCTGGCATTCATTTATTTGTACATAACATTTAATAGATTACACTTTCATGAAACCATTAGCAGTTTGTGAAAGTTATCATTATACATGTTTGTGTTTGTTAGTTTGTTGTCACTGAATGAGTCGATTCAAACAATTCAAATCACTGAATCATTTAACCACTGATTCGGTTCAGATGATTCGGATTCGCATTTTCTCTCACTTTCTACTTGAACGATGCACTGATGCACAAATAAGGAGCAAAATGAGTCGCACATTTTCTGTTAATATGAGGGTGCACTTTACTCGCAAAAATAACAAAGCATTACAATGTTATATTTAAGATTGATTCTTGTTTGCGTAGCTTGTAAAAGCGTTTAAAATGACAACAGTTTGCATTTATTAAAAAACTTAAAAAGCACAAACCTTTCTTCAGGCGAATCACAACAAATGCAGGGCTAGGGGCGCCGCTTTATGACGTTACCAGACCAAAATAAAAGTCCCGTTTACACACTGATGTGTTTGTGTGCATTTCCACAATTATTAGCATGGTAAATCTAGAAACATTTATATTTTCGTTTTTTAAATTAATGTACATTTACAACACTATACTTTGTGTTCTCTTAACTTGCCATTCATACATAAAACTAGTTAAAGCTGCTGCATAAGTGTTTCTATACAAAGGCTGAAGGAGTGGCTGTAAATCTGACACAATACACTCTTTTGACTAATCAAACCCTTATTTATTTACCCTTTTCCCCTTTTTTGAAAAAGTCACTGAAACACTATCATGGATGTTGTTGTTGTTGTTGTTTTTGTGTGTTTCTTTTGCTGTTGTGGCGAATGAGAACACAAAAATATATTTGCTGCAGTTTACTTTACCTAACTATGATGACTTTTGAGAGCCCTGAAAATGTGACTAATTCATGAGTGCTTATACTGCGCATGCATACAAGAATGAACTTAACATGAATCATGATTAATGCATTAGTTTGTTTCATTATTACAATACTTTTACCAATAATCGACAATAATGATCTCTTTTTTTCCCTTTTTGTAATATTGAAGCTTGTAGCTACTCTTTAGTGAATTTAATAATTTATTCATTTTTAATTTAATAATTTGTATATTTTTAGTCTGGTTAAATGTAACTCTTTGACTGAAAGGACAACATATTTAGTAAGTAATTATATATAAAAAATGCTTTCAAAGCTGGAAAATATGCCTGCCATTATCACACACTAATTTAGGCTGTTAAATGGCATATTCCTGTTTTTGACCAGCAGGTGTCACCAGCGCTTTCCTTTATTTAGAGATAATTTTAAGTTGACAAGTACGAAATATAAAATGTGTGTATATACACTGTAAACACATTCTCTATATAGGTATTATGTACATTTACAATAACTGTTGTAATGTATTCTTCATTAGTTAATGTTATGTGTAAATTACTGTATTAACACACTTATACCACAATTATAATGTATTTGTTGAAATAAGAAATTACAATTAAATATTTATGTTTATGAAAAAGAGAGTAATAGAGAGGAGGAAAGAGAGAGAATATTACTCTGTTAATGAAAAGTAATTCAATGTTTAAATTGGAATTGGTTAATGATCCTATTTATGTTTAACATATTTGGTAGCATTGATATCATAGCAGCACTAAACATTTGTTTATGGTAGGAAGTTGATAAACACATCAGACTTAATGTTTTTTTGTGGGTCCTGTAAATCACAAACAGAACACAGAGTTCTGAGCACATTCATAGACATGAGTTGCCAATTAGCCACACACACACACACACACACACACACACACACACACACACACACACTATTAAATAATCTGTAACAAATGATCAAATTACAAAAATAATGAGGAACAGAGGTGAACTATACATAAAGGAAATGATTTATATATGTGTGAGTGTGTATGTGTGTGTGTGTGTGTGTGTGTATTTATATTTATATATAAATATTTATTTACAATATCAGTTATCTATCCAATTTCAAAAGTTAAACTGCAGAATAGACCTTTTTCACAGAAACCGGAAATACGCAATCGCAGGGTATGCAGACTTCCTGTGTAATGTCAACACAGCAGAAAGCCGGGTAATTTAAAATTAAAATGGAGAGAGTCTACACAACTTCCCTCACTGTTGCCAAAGATAACTTTTGCCGACCTGATAAGAGTCGTGGAGGAAAACTCCGTCACAAAGAGGAACAAATTGGATAAAGGATATACATTTTTCCACTAAGAGTTTATCCGGGACGTTCTAAAACGCTTAACGTGGCTTAACGTACGTAAAAAACGACCAGGAAACCCCAAATTTCTGTCAAACCTTACTTGGAACAAACACTAACTACTATCAAAAGAACAAGCCCTTAGTCCACAGATAAAGTGAATTATATCACGTTAAGCGTTTTCTCCCCCATAGAAGCCCATTATAAGGAAACTGCTTAAAGTGGTTTAACTTACCTCAACAGCGACCAGGGAAGACCAAACTTCTGTTAAATTTCACTTATAATAAACACTTTCTGCTCTCAAAAGAACGAGCTCTCATTCAGCATATAAAGTGATCGCCCCCCATAGAAGTCCATTATACAAAAAAAAAGCTTAAACGTGGCTTAAAATTGTACTTATAATAAACACTTTCTGCTGTCAAAATAATTAGCTTTTATTCAGCATATAAAGTGAATAATATAAAGTGAATAATATCACGCTTTTCTCCCCATAGAAACTCTATTAAGGAAAAAGCTTAACATGGTTTATAATGGACTTCTATGGGGGGCGATCACTTTATATGCTGAATGAGAGCTCGTTCTTTTGACAGCAGCAAGTATTTATTATAAGTAAAATTTAACAGAAGTTTGGTTTTCCCTGGTCGCTGTTGAGGTACGTAAACCACGTTAAGCTGTTTCCTTATAATGGGCTTATTTGGGGGAGAAAACGCTTAACGTGATATTATTCACTTTATCTGTGGAATAAGGGCTCGTTCTTTTGATAGTAGTTAGTGTTTGTTCCAAGTAAGGTTTGACAGAAACTTTAAGTGTTTTAGAACGTCCCGTTTATCCATAACTTTCAAGGTAAGTAACGTAGCTAACGTTAGAGAGCAATAAGGCTAACAAATTACTAGTGTGTCCACTTAGACCGAGGACTAGGGTTATAAGGTTATGTACGGATAGTATACTATAGAGGACATGTACAACTTTATTAAAGCAATATAACAGTCGTGGTCTTGATGTTACAAACAATCTTGCTCGATGTTTGCGCCATCTTTCTTGTTTAACTGGTTACCGGCATACTGGGGCGGAAATAGGTTTACACAGCAATTGCGTATTTCCGGTGCAAAATACGGAAGTTGTGAGAAAGGTCTATGGAAGCTTTTTTAGAGGCTTGAAGTGTCACACTTTTGTACTGTAGGTGTTGTGTTTTATCATGATTGGTATTGAACTATTTGTGACAGTCACAAATCATCTTTGCAGGTACAAGACTTCAACATATTTTAGGTGAGCTCAACCCTCTACTTTCAAGATATTCTTGTAGTAAGGCTTAACATATGACAGAAGGAGACTATATGCTTAAAATGAGTTTATATTGGCCATAAGAATTGTGAAAATGTGTCAAGCTTACAAGGTTTGGCCCTTTTACACTGATGGCACCTTGTTGTATTACTCCATGCCTAACCCATGACCATCTGCTCTTTTTCCCCAAGTGAAAATGACACCATGTAAATATAAGAAATATAACAATTTATTTAAGTGAAAAAAAACAAAAATGCAATAAATAAATAAATAAATAAATAAAATTTATATAAAAAATAATGAATAATAATAATTATAATAATATATTTAAAAAATACTTGAACTTAAATACTTGAACTGTGAGGGCCGCAAGCAAATCCTAATAGAGGTAGGCCTGCAGAATGGCAGAAAGAGAGATAAAGAGGGGACACACAATGACAGGAGGTTAGTTAGTCAGAGAGATCTTAATGGTAAATAACAACATTTGGAAAATACCTTAACATACCTTAAATTAAAAGAATTAATTTGTTTCAGGGCCCTCTCTTCTTCCTCCATCCCTGTCAGATGCCAGTTGGAGCCATCTTTTTATGAATTTTTCTATTTCACCATCCAGTGCATGGGCAGTATTGCCATTTTGTCAGATGGATTTGTCGGATCGGAGAAAAAAAAAAGAGGAAATGATTAGGTGTAAGTTTGCCTTTTTTAAAACATGAAGTTGTTTATCCTAACTAACTTAGCATAAAGACCAGTGGTTTGTTTCATAAAACAACACTGTCAGAAAAAAGGGTACGGTTGGGGTCCATTTGTGACACTTAGGGTACAAATGGTGAAGTTGTACCCTCGATGGGTCATAGTTGCACCTTAGAGTACTCATATGTACCATTCAGGGGTAAAAAAGGTACAGATATGTTTCCAACTGCCAGAGGGTCCACGTTTGTACCATTTAATCCCCAAAGAAAGGTACAATCACTTGTGTGACCAAAGGAGTAAGCCAAAGTGTATGAAATAGTCACCCAAAATTAAACAAAGCAAGATAATCATTTTCACGAGTTGTTAGTTATTTGGAAGAGATGCACAAAATAACCAAATATGTTCAAGAGCCTTCATCTTTCTGACCAGTTCTGAACAGTACAAACGCAAATTACATTTTAGCGATTATGCAGAACATCAAGATAATAACTTTTAAACGTAAAGCATTTGTATTAAAGTAGGTCTGCATTTTTAATTGTAATTTTAAACTGATATAAGTTTTGTTTTTAATGTAGAGTTAAACAAATACACATACTAATAGTAATTAGCAAAAGCACAATGTAGTATACAAAACTTTAACGTTTATTAAACATTATATGGTGTACTACTTTGCCTCAGTTCAAATACATATTTTCAAAGCCAACCTTTTTGTGTCGTCCAATGGGATTGTAGCCCGCGCTGTGCATTTTGAAAATGAGATTGTGCATGACGGTTATTCTGGACATCATTCATTTCTGACGCTGTCGACGGAGACACGGAGGATCTTCTTCAAAAACTGAAAGAAGCTGCCTGGAATACATGTCACTGAAGACGAAGCACAGAAATTTAGAGGTAAGTTTAATTTTAAGTACTGTGAAAATCTGTTGGTTCCCTTTCGATTTTTGTTAACTTGACATTGCGTCTGTAGCCAGGCCTAACGTTATCTGATGCGTGAGGAAAACCTTTCTTCGAAAACTGACCTGACAAAACCAACGCATTGCCATTACATTTTAAGCTTATTGTTATTATTACAATTATTTTTTATCATTTAGCCGGAAATTAATATATAATTTTTCGCTTAACTCATACTCCACCTAGAGATGGCGTGAGACGCTGACAAAACAGCGGTGAAACGGCCATAGAAACAGCTCAGGTCTATTGCGTTTGTGTAACTTACCATAGATTTATAAATTCAGTTTACCAAAATGTTCTTAACGTTACTACTCTAATGTTAACGTTACGTCAACGTTAACTTACCCGTGTTTCCTTCCGGACACGAGCGAACGCCTTTTATTTTAACGCCTCTCCTAATCTTTCTGGAATTATATACCTTACGATTATTATCCATGTTGATTTATATCAGTTTTGTTTGGTACATATTTAACTAACGTTATAAACGTTAAATCCAGGAGAGTCCTAATCATTTGTCATGTCGTTTTGAGGCGTCGGTATCGAGCCCTTCCAATGACAGCAAGTAAAATTGGTTTAAGTTACCATTATTTATCAAAACTCGTGAAATACGTTTCTAGTCTGTGAGCTGCAAATTTAAATAATTTGGCTTTTAATAATACACTCTCAGTTAAAAAAAGTATAGTTTCTCTGTTAGTTCGTTAAGTGTACGTTTTGGTACCTTTAGCTTTTGTACCTTAGGGTACTGTTCCAGTGACAGTATTGTACCTTTTTCTGGAAGTGTATAAGTAACTTATTGTGTATTTTTCTAAATTAAAGCAATGTTTTTATACTGATGAATGTCCATTGAAAAAAGAGATTTTATTGTTGCTGTTAAAACCTCAAGCTCACACAGACTATGCATTTTTTTCCTTTTAGAAAATAAGGTGGATTTAACAAATTTGTACACAAGATGGAGGTGGTAACAGTTACACTAGTACCAGTGCCAGCAGAACCCTATCAACAAACTTCAACTACAGAAATGTAAGTATAACACTGAGTTTTGTGTATTATATTTGTCCTATGTTTTTTTATTTTAAAAAGCAGGGTGGCCAGTCAGCACACACAAGGAAAGTTGGGAGAGTTAGAGTTAGTTTCATCAAAATTATTTTAAATTGTGTTCCGAAGATGAAGTCTTACTGGTTTGGAATGACATGAAGGTGAATAATTAATGACCAAACTAAACTTTTTGGCTGAATTAATGCTATAAGAAAGAAAATTTGAAAGACTAATAAGGTATCTTTAATTCTTTTTCTGTTACCGGCTTGAAAACTTCGGGCAAAAACAAGGGATTCTCCCATTTTTAAACTGTCACCGATAGCAATGTAGTAGTAGTAGATTGCTGAAGTCAGTAGATTTTACTTAGTCAAAATACATTTATTACATTTAATATTTTGGCTTTTATCATTATGTTAATAAATATTGAAATTAATTAAAATATTAACAAAATTACAAATTTGAGCCAGGGAAGATAAGAGAGATGAACATCCTCAGGGGTCAGTGATATCACAGATTCTAAATCAGTTATTGGCTTAAAATGAATGTTGAATGTCGATATAAATAAACAGTATGCTATAATGATAATTTACAGTTAAAACAAATTTGTAGAAACATTGTAATTTTCTAAATCTTCAGGTAAACAAATATTTGTGCATTCAATCTTAGAAATATTTGTATATTACTAAAGGGAAATGGCAATGAAAGAATATTAAAATGTCTGATTTGATTGTTTTGAAGTATTTTTAGTTAATTTAAATGATTAACTTTATCTTTTTGTAAATTTTCAGTTGTGTGATGAAGCTGACCGAATGCATTCATCGACTGTCAGTTTAAGCCGGCACTTCAGGGATTTACCAGTATTGTGCCCAAGGTGCTTCAGCTTGTTCAAAGAAATGCTCCGTTGGACGAAGTCTACAAGAAGCAAGAGAAAAGATGCCTGCAGAAGATCTAGGTATTGACATAAACATAGTGGTTTTGTGATTATCTATTTATTGATTATCTATTAAGCTTTTTTAAATGATATTTATAAATGATATTTAAATGTTTTTTCTTTGTGTGAAAAAAATCTTCATGCCTTAAAATTGCTCGAATGTAACTACACCTTGATTGGTTACAAGGTAGTTTATGGCAAAATTTTCACATTATTTGTCTTAAAACATTTAAAACAGCACATTGCATTGTTTTACTGATAGATTTTTGATGTTTTCTTTTCTTCTCAGTGTGATGCTGATACTCCATAACCAACCTTACAGTTGGCAGAAACTGACTGGAAAATGGCTTTCTCCAAGAGGGTACAACTTTTCAAAGTGGATGGTGTGGAGTTGTGCAAGGAACTAGGAGTTGAAGAAATGATCACTACAATGCACAGCCTTCAGTGCTTACTATTGTTTTCAACTTGGCTTGTCCACCCTACATGAAGAATTCACTGACTTTCTGGCAGCATGCCATAGCAAAGATAACTGAGGTGGGTGGCAAGCCCCTTCCAATATCTATCACCCGAATAATTAATATCCTGTGTTAAAAATGCCAAATATATTGATACACAAGGGTGAAGATTTCGACATTCAGTGTTTCAAAAGTGATTTAAATCCAATACATTTTAAATGTCAACAGTGTATATATATAATGTGGCAAGTTTTTTTAATACCAGTGTCGTACAATTCACAGTTCCATGCATACGCAGTAAAAGTTGACTTTGAATGAAGTGTTATAAAACCAGGGCAAGAGATGGACTTTCAGGCCCTTGCCATTTACTCTGCTTATGATAAATAAGTAGTTTGTGACCCTCAAGAAGGTTTAAAAAAGTTCCAATTAGTACTGTGTATTAGTGTAGTACTGCGTTTGGTAAAAATGGGTTTGTAAAGAATTTACGCATATAAAGTTACAATTGATGAAATGTGTACTGTTGGAAAAAGGTTGTTTTTGATTCTTAATGTTTAAAACATTTTTTAGAAAATGTAGAATGCAGTAGAAAAATTTACTTAATGGGATGTAATTTCATATCAAGCTTAATATTCTTGATATTTGGAATTTTATAAAATGTTTAAAAAAAGTTAGAAATAGTATAAACAATTGTTTTTTGGAAAAAAGAATGCTCAATATTTGCATCCTTTTAAGACACATTGAGGTAGAGCTTATTTTGTGATAAAATGTTAGGGTATAATCAATTAATGAAATGTGTACTGTTGGAAAAAATGTTTTGCTTTATAAGAACAGTTTTGAGTATGAATTTTTTTTTTTTTTTTTAAGTAAAATTTTGCAATATGCATCCTGTTATGACATTGTGATAGAGCTTAAAACATTCATCCTGTGAAAAATGTGAGAATGTAATGTTTTGAATGTTTAATAAATGTGATAAACAGCATCCTGGCTGTATGTAGTCCAGATTTGCCACCATAAGGTACAAAAGGCTTGTCACTGGGGCAGTATCCTTAAAAAAGACAAATTTGAACCTTTTTTAAAAGTAAATTATGGTACCATAGCACTAAATTGTACAATTTAGTCAGCAAAGGTACATATTTGCCTTTGTAAGGTACATACTGCAAATATGTACCCATGTAAAAGGGTACAACGGGTGTACCCTTGAAGGTACTGCCCCAGTGACAAGCCTTTGTACCCCTGAAGGTACAAATTTTGCACATTTTTTCTGACAGTGTAGGTAATAGTCAAAGTACAAACTGTTACAATGACCAGTTAAAATGTTTTGATTCTTAAAAGGTGACTTTAGGCTGTTGTGATATAAATCACTCTGATGCTCTTTGACAATGCAGACTGAGAAGTGAGTGAGGCAGACAATAACAAAATGACAGTCGCTTAAGAAGAATAAGCAACCAGTTAGTCAAGTTGAGGAATTTATGAGAGGAACATCTATCTACCGAACACAGTGGATAAGAGAAAATGGATCAAAATCTCTAATGGATATCACCCAAGAGTATCCAATACTTTTGGACACCTCAGGAATGGTAAAGGACTGTTTAATCTACAATAGGAAAACAAGGTTCTCCAGTAATTGTAAGATAATTTTGAAGGTGTCCTCAGATGAAATATGAATATGATTTCTTTTTTTTTTTTTTTGTGGAAAACTAAATGGCGCTTTTATCAGTATTTTACCATATGAGGTGATAACATCCTAAACCAGGGGTCTCCAAACTCAGCCCTGGAGTCCTACAGAATTTAGCTCCAACTTGCTTCAGCATTCCTGTATGGAACGTTTTAGTATAGACCTTAAGTAGAGTCTAGTAAGACCCTGATTAGCTGGTTCATGTGTGTTTAATTAGGGTTGGAGCTAAACTCTGCAGGACAGTAACACTTCATGACAGAGTTTAGACACCCCTGTCCTAAGCAAATGGTTATCAGTTGTAGGATGGTTTTTGTGTTTTTGTGAGTCACTGACAATCATCTCAGGTACCTGAGCTTCATTAGCATACAAACCACAACCATGACAACAATTAACTTCATTTGGGTGATAAAGTGTTTTTAAACTGCATACATTGGGTGTTTAATTGTACTGTTATGGTGTGGTTTTAACTGTTCCTTTTCTTAATTGATTTTCAGATAGCTCAGGATTTCGCTATTTTATACCCACATGCCAAAGATAAACTCTTTGAGCTTTAGAGACATGCATCTAAACGAATACTTTCTTATTGTAAGACGGCGAAGAGAGCTTTGGATCTCCTTCCAATTCAGACTAACATTTGTTCTGGTGAGAAAATCCTGCTTTACACTTCTGTGGTTTCGTGCCTATTTGGAATATTTTACTTATATATATATATTGCACCAGTTTATAGATTATTGCATTGTTCTTTTTGTTTAATGTAGACACTCTTGGGGACATTGCTTTACAAACTCTGCCAGCTATCCTCCCTCCATTGCCATACAAAATGGGCAGCAAGATGGTTCGGCCCTCTAACCAGGAGGCAAAACAAGCATTTGTTGATTTGCAGCCTGTAAGTACATAATTTATGAAAACACATTTAGGTTCTTATTTGTTCAATGTGTGTACAACACACTGCCGCCTACTAAGGCAGTTTATAATTGGCTAAGCTGGACTAAGTTTTGTTTGTCTGTTTTATTTATTTATAGTGCTACCTCTTTCATAGATAGCAAAACACAATTGCCTTACGATTTGCTTTACTGTAACTTTGGTTTGTTTTTTAAAATGAAATAACTGCTTAATTATTGTAAATAAATTAATGAAAAGCTTTGAAATGTGTAATTCAATGTTAATTAAATATTGTCAATACAGTTGAAGTTGTGCATTATTATTAATTTACATGGTAATAATAATAATAATAATAACAAAATGGTTAAAGCAACATTTTGGACAAATAACCCAACAAATTAGTTAATTTGTAACCCAATTAATTGGGTAAAAGTTACTACCCAATGAAATGGGTTAAAATAACCCAACAAAAGGTCGGTGCTATATCAACCCACCATTGGGTTATCTGTTGGGTCATTTTTAACCCAACTGTTTTAAGTGAGTACAGAAACGTCTCTATCAGAGTTAAGTGAAAACTTTTGTCTATATTAGAGACTTCCTAAACCTCACCAGCCTCAGCTGGATTCTTCTTTGTAAAGAAATATGGAGGTCTTCGACTCTGTTGATTACCGTGGACTCAATGATATAACCGTCAAGTTCAGGTACCCTTTAGTTCCTGCCACCCTTGAGCAGCTCCATCAGGCGAAATACTTCACTAAGCTTAACTTGCGCGCTGCCTACAACTTGATCCGAATCAAAGAGGGAGATGAATGGAAGACAGCATTCTGTAAGTCCACTGGCTACAATAAGTACTTGGTTATGCCCTTCGGGCTCTCCAACAGTCCTTCCGTGTTTCAATCTTTCATCAACGATGTGTTCCGAGACACGCTGAACCAATGTGTATTCGTGTACAATGATGATATTCTAATTTATTCTAACACTGTACAGGAACACATTCAATAGTGAGATCCATTCTAAGCCGTTTGATTCAGTACCAGCTAAAAATCAATATGAAATTGGATCCCATTAAAATCCTGTAGAAATTATCCTATAACCTATGACTTGTCCTATAAGGCAATCCTAATACAATCCTTTAGGAATGGTTCCAAAATATCATTATTAAGCTGCCAATGTTGGTGTCAGAAGTGAGCAAGTAATTAACGTGTGCCAATTAAATTCATGCACACTGATGTTAAAATGCTAACATTGTCCTTTATTGTGCTTAAAACAGTGCGCTTCAGTGAGCTTTTTTCAATTCATGATATACAAATGTAAAATTCTCACTTTCTAGACAGAGCAAACACATTGTCCATAGTCCATATTATTCCTTACATGTTTATGCATTAATCTCAGTCCAACACAATCATATAGCTAGTTGACACACAAGTGTACCATGGAGAAAACACATTGCTTAAAAATGTGAATTAGAATTTGTATCATTGTAGGAGCCCTGTATAGGATTCTTGTTGGAATCCCGTAGGATTTTTTTTTTTTTTTTTGACAAAGGAACATTTAGCAGATTCTGATAGGGGATGTAAACTTTGACCTCAACTGTAATTGTGGTTGCCGAGAAACGAAGAGGCGTACGTCTGTAGAGTAATTTTCAACAGCTTGGAATGTTGCTCAACCAATCAGAATCAAGAAATGGTACTGTCCATTCTAGACATTTTGTTTGAAAAACTTTCCACACTAAGGGGATCGGTTAGACTTCTCTCTATTGTGAATTCTCATGTGTCTGTTAAGGTTTTCTTTTTGATTGAAACTCTTTCCACACTGTTTGCAGGTATAAGGCTTCTCTCCAGTGTGAATTCTCATGTGTCTGTCAAAGCCTCTTTTCTGAGTGAAGCTCTTTCCACACTGTTTGCATGTGTAAGGCTTTTCTCCAGTGTGTATTCTCATGTGTCTGTCAAAGCCTCCTTTCTGAGTGAAACTGTTTCCACACTGTTTGCATGTGTAAGGCTTCTCTCCCGTGTGAATTCTCATGTGTCTTTTAAAGCCTTCTTTATGACAGAAACTCTTTCCACACTGTTTGCAGGTGAAATAACTCCTAGCTCCTGTCATTTGAGCTCTTTTTTGTTTAAAAGTATTTTCAGACTCTAAGGAACAAAAAGATTTTTCTCCAGATACGAAATCAGGAAGATTCTCAAACTGATCTTTCTCTTCAGTTTCATTCAGTACTTCACTCTCCTCTTTCAGTGCTGTTCGGTCTAAGGTGGAAAAACAAAGAAATAAAAGTTAACTCCAGTTTAATGGCACAACGCATTAACATCAAAACATGTAGATATGTAATGCATGTATCCTAGATCCCATACCAGGGTGTCCGAACCTGATTCTGGTCGGCCGGTACCCTACAGAGGGTACCAATTTAGTATAGGCAACACCTATTAACTATTAACTATTAAATACGACTTTTCCCTCAATAATTTCCTAATTTGCTGCTTATTAATAGTTAGTAAAGTAGTTGTTAGGTTTAGGTATTGGGTAGGATTAGGGATGTAGAATAAGGTCATGTAGAATAAGGCATTAATATGTGCTTAATTGGTACTAATATATGGCCAATATTCTAGTAGTATGCATGCTAATAAGTCAAAGTTAATAGTTAATAGGTGTTACCTATTGTAAAGTGTTACCCTACAGAGATTAATTTCTATATAATTTATATATATATATGTGGCAACACGGGGTCAACTACAAAAGGCCCAAAAAGTAGGCCTGAATACAATTACAGTTACCAGAACACCGACTACGCCACCTTGGGAATTTCACCCAGGGAATTATATCTAAAGGCTACACAGGTTCGCCACCAAGGCAGTTATAAATGGGAGACACAGGCTCGCGTACAAAGTTACAAAAAAATACTTTATTTTAATCAATTTAAAATAACAATACAGCGCTTAACATCAGATTGGGGCACACGCACCCACACACATACTCACACACACACCCACACAATCCACAGGGCTGCAACCTTACTTCGGGTTAACTAGGAGAAAGATCAATTCCGGTTTGTGCCACACACACGCACACTGATACTAATGTGAGACCTCATACACACAGCAAAGCACTGCAATCCGTGAGAAACACCACCACCGCACGTCACACGCCCTCGTCCCGAGTAAACCTGCAGCTCCTGAGGAACACACACACACACACACACACACACACACACACACACACACACACGCAAAAAGGAACAAATTAGTAACAAAGTTAAATTTTACAACCACAGAAAAGAAAACTTCAAATTAAATTGAATAAACAATTAGCAATCATCAGAAAAACAAAAATAAAGAAAAACCAAATATCTGAAAATGGTAAGACAGCTACAACCATCAAACCAATAATTAAATCAAGTTGAAATTATAAAGCCAGCTGAATAATCAGCAAAATAAACCAAATACTCAAACAGCAAAAAAAAGGGTTTCCAAAATGAAAAGAAATCATCCACTAAATTATAACACAAAATTAAGTAATCACAAAAAGAAATCACAATATAAAGCAGAATAAACAAATGCCCTTCAAAAGAGCTCAACCACGCAAACAAAAAGAAAACAATAATATTCCACACGCCCCAGTAGACGGCAGTACGCTCAAAGCAATCCTGATGAAGACTGAACACTGGACGTGTACTCTTCGTGGGGAACAAAGCAGCGATACAGTCACGAAAGCGAAGCCACACTTTCTCCAGCAGGTTGTTGCGGGACTCTTACTAGTCAACACATTCAAACACTTCGTTTAAAAGGAATAATAATCCGGTGTACGTTCCTATACGCTAACGCCCTAAAGCCATATTAACAGTCATTAACATTGCCAAATGCTGAAACTACATAAGATTTGTATTAAACATACGTACCAGGCCGACAGGGAAAGGTAACATGCCAATGTCAAAGGCACGATTCGAGGACATACACACGAGAATAACACTCGCTTAAGGAGTGACAAAGCCACACGGGAGGGGAACAGCAGATGGGAAGTGAAGCTACCTAAACAAAACACTCCCGTTAGCGTTTACACATCAACTCTTAGCTGCCAATACATCACTTATTCCTACCTGAAATGCTTCACCACAAAACACAAACCCAGCCAGGAGAAGAAACAGCACCCCAGAGGAGAGTCGCTTACCTGAGCTACCGGTGTGTGACGCTTATATGTGTGCGTAACACGGCGCCTATTACTGACGTCACGAAAGCGTCATCACTCTCATGTCACAATTTACCCTCCATTTTTTTTAAATCGGCGCCCCGACGATAAACCTAATGCCAGGGCCTAAAGAACACTGAAACCATATTCGAAGCTGCCCCTAAACCAGAATCAGAGGTGGGCTCTCCAGCTGCCCGAGGGAGACGATGGATATTTGAATGACAGCCGGCGGTAGCTCGGGTTGTTCTCCGTACCCCATTGTCCTGTGTAGCAGGGCCAGTAATTGCTTCAGGACAGATCACCCGTTCCCTAATCTCAGGGCCAACATCACTCCTTAAGGGAACCCCCCTAGATGGGGTGATAGAACCAGAATGGGGTAATTCCTCATTATCTAGCCCTTCCACCCCTACTGCTCCAGAAACCTGCTGCTCCAATGGGATAAGCATTAAAAGATCTACATCATCAACTTCCTCTTCCTCCTGTAACACTTGCTGTGCAGGGGGGCAACATTGGGGGTCCTGTATGAGAAGCTCACCTGAATGTCTTAGCTTTAGCAAAGAACGATGGACATGTTTAATCTTGTCAGGTTCACTCACTGGCGCCACAGAATAGACAGCCCCACCTTCCTTTGGTGCCCTTACCACCTGATGCACTACTGGACTCCACAAATCCTGTATTTTCTGGCGGCCCTTCCTACCACACTCCCGAAGGTACACTAACTGCCCCTCTCCCAGTGGCACATCCCTAACTCGCTGGTCGTGGTTGGCTTTACGCCGACCGGCTGCCACCTGAAGCCGCTCCCGAGCCCCTTCGTAGGCAGCCTGCAGCCTAGCTTGGTGTTCAGCCACCCACTCATGTACATCACCAGGAATTACATCCTGAACACGTCCAAGAAGAAAGTCTACAGGAAGCTTTGGTTCCTGGCCAAACATAAGGAAATATGGAGACTCACCAGTAGCCTTGTAATAAAACAACACTTGAGGAAGGCATGATACCCAGTCTCTTTTCCGAGAGGCCGGAAGGACACGCAAAAGATTGTGGAGGGTGCGGTTAAAACGCTCGCACTGGCCATTACCAGCCGGATGGTACGGCGTAGTGCGAGACTTCCCAATTGCATAAAGATCACACACCTGTTGCATCAGCCTGGACTCAAAGTTCCGGCCTTGGTCGGAATGTATACGACCTGGAATTCCCAACCTATAAAACCACTCTGTGACTAATACCCCAGCTACGGTTTCGGCACGTTGATCTCGAGTCGGGACAGCTAGACTATACTTGGTGAACACGTCAGTCATGACCAATACATTCTCTATTCCTGACCGCGACGCTTCCAGTACCGTAAAGTCAATTGCCAAAATTTCGTTCGGCCGAGAAGCCAGTAAGTGTCCCATAAAACTATGAGCCACAGGTTGTGCATCTTTAGCTACCTGACACCGCTCACAATCTTGACACCAACGAATTACATCAGAACTCATACTGGGCCAATAACACCGCTGTCTCAGCAGCTCCGTGGTGCGTTCAATTCCTTGATGCCCGTGTTCCTGATGTACCATTGTCAGAACTTCATCACGCAGGGCTTGTGGAAGTAGAATCTGAAACACTTCCTCCCCTCCATCTGGACGGAAAACCCGACGGTAGACCACCCCATCTCGCTCATGCAATCTATCCCACTGTCGAAGCAACACCAAGGCAGGCTTTGAGAGCTGCCGGCGTTCTTCACTATTTGGAAAAGTCTGCCTCTCCCAAAACCCCAGAACCTCCCCCAAAACAGCATCAGCCCTCTGCAAAGCTCCAATATCCCCCACAGTGCGATTCGGCAAAGAAACAATAGTGGCTTGTGTGGCTGCCGGGACCGGAGATCGCTGGACCTCAACTGGGACAATAGTTCCCAACGACTCATAATGCAAGCTACCTGCCTGTAAAGGGTTCTGTCTGGACAAAGCATCTGCATTCTTATTGCTCCTCCCCGACCTATATCTTACCTCAAAGTCAAAAGAGGCCAGTTGCGCAGCCCAGCGCTGTTCTGTCGCACCAAGTTTCGCAGAAGCAAGATGGCTCAGGGGATTATTGTCCGTATACACCACACATTTCTGCCCCAACAAGTATTCCCTGAATTTCTCAGCCAGGGCCCACTTGAGCGCCAAAAACTCTAGTTTCATAGAGCTATAGTTTGTCATATTACGCTCAGTAGGCCGAAGACTGCGACTGGCATAAGCGATCGGTCTTACCCTGCCCTCCTGCTCCTGAGACAAAACAGCTCCTAATCCAGAATGACTAGCGTCAACTTCTAGAATAAACGGACGGGAAAAGTCAGCGTATGCAAGAACTGGGGAGGACGTAAGCTTGCTCTTCAACTTATCAAAACTCTGTTGACACTCATTAGACCATGCTGCAACAAAACCTGCAGAATCAGTCTTCCTGGGCTTGTTACCTACAAACTCAGCCACCAGCCGATGTAGAGGGGCTGCTACTTTAGCAAATCCCGCCACAAAACGGCGGTAGTAGCTTGCAAAGCCCAGGAAGGAACGCAACTCACCAACCGTCTCCGGACGACGCCACTGCGACACCGCCTGAATCTTACTGGGGTCTGTGGACACCCCCTCAGCCGAGATTATGTGCCCTAAATATCTAACCTCCTTCTGAAAAAATGAACACTTCTCTAGCTTTGCCTTTAGTCCTTGCTGCTCTAACCGACTCAAAACAACCTCCAACCTCATTAAGTGCTGTGCCACTGAAGAAGAGAACACCACAATGTCATCCAAATAAAGGAGCACGGACTGGCACTGCTGGTCTCCAAACAAGCGCTGCATGAGCCGCTGAAAAGTGCTAGGGGCATTACAAAGGCCAAACGGCATACGATTATACTCAAATAACCCAAAAGGGGTACAAAAGGCAGTCTTAAATCTGTCCCCTTCAGCTACCGGGACTTGGTTATATCCGCTGGCCAAGTCTAATGTCGAAAACCAGCGGGCCCCTGCCAGTGCGTCAAGAGATTCCTCAATACGAGGCAACGGAAATGCATCCTTACGGGTCTTGGAATTCAGCTGACGGTAGTCTACGCACATGCGCAGACTACCGTCCTTCTTTTTCACCAAGACTATTGGGGATGCGTAAGGACTACAACTTTCCTTTATCACCTGCGTCTCAAGCAATTGATTAATATGAGCTTTCACGGCCTCATAATCGGAAGGTGGAATCCGCCTATAACGCTGCTTGACGGGGATATCATCTGAAAGGGGAATCTCATGAGCCATTAGATTAGTGCACCCCAAGTCTCCCTCCTGAGAGGAAAACACAAACTGATATTTCTGGAGTAGGGCTCTAACTTGACTTTCCTCTTCCTCAGTTAACATTGACAACTCCATAGCCTTTATTTGTTCTAGCACACTAGAACCTAACTGGGGGGCCTGAAACCCTGAAGCAGCAGACATGGACTTCACTTCAGCAATACCTGGGGGCAAGCTGACAATTAGTGCATCATTAAAAGTACCTAACAGGCTACGCGGATAGAGCAAGGCATCTAAAGTCCCGATATTTACTACCGGTACATAAGCAGTGCCCTGATTAACTCTAATCAGTGCTGAGGATGCTAACAGCCCCGAGGGTAGTCCTGTCTCAAGAGGTTCAAATAATACCGTAGAATCTGCAAACTGTGCTGAACAAGTCGTAGGCACTAGTTTCATTGTGCCGCCCGGAATACGACACGCCCGACGGCCTCGGACTCTAACCTTGCCAGTATAACACTTGCCTGGCCAAACACTAGCTTGACCACAATACTGAAGAGCCTGAACCATGACATTTGGAGCTTGAGATATAGCAGGTAACCTAAACAGTGCGGGGCCATGCTGCCCAAAAAGTTCCTGGTAGCACCGCCGTATGACATTCATTCCCAGGACACCAGGGACCTGGGCACACAGCCCACCAGGAGGATCTGCAACAACCAACACCCCGCACTTTGGCACCAAACTGCCACATAGCGCAATATCTAGCTCCACATATCCTATATATGGGATCTCAAGGCCATTAGCAGCCCGCAATTGAAGCCATTGACAGGGCTTAAGCCCCTCCCGTCCCAAAGGGTCAAAATACTTACGAAAACAACTCTCTGTAAGAGTTGTCACCATTGACCCAGTATCTATTAAACAGGGGATCGGAACTCCTCCAAAGAGGACACTGAGATGCGGACATGACGACACTAATTGAGGTGCATAATCAATATAATTGGGGATGGAGCCAATCGGTTCCCCAACCGAACGATGGCTCTGTAGTTCGGTGGGAGCTAGTTTTCCGACGGCCGGACAAAACGTAACTGTCCTTCCCTGGCTGCTGGTGCAGCCCGGGGGGAGAGTCCAGAGCGGGAGGGAACACGTTCTCCATCGCAGTCCCTAGCGAAATGGCCCGCACGTTGACAACGCCTACATATCACAGGGTTCCTACGAGGAACAGAGTTTTGGAACTGGGGACTTTGCACCTGAGCAAGACCCTGCGCTAATTGGTTCAGCTGTTCCTGCTGACGCATTAACATATCTTTCAGCTCACCTAACTCGGATTTTGCTATGGGACCACCAGCAGCCACATTCTGTGTCCCCTGCACCCCATACTGAACCCCATGCACTAAAGGAAGCGACTGACTTCTGCCTCTTACCCCTCCTGGCACCCCTTCCCGCTCCCATCGAATGGCTTCGCCACGAACCTCCAAAAAAGTGCACATTGGCCGACCACGCACATACTGTTTAAGTTCACGACGTAACGCCGTATCTAAGACAAATTCCACAAATTGGTCACGTAATAGTATTTCAGCATTTGGCATGGCAGTAGATGACTGCTGCTTTACCCGCTCTTGAAGACTCCCCTTCCTGCTGTCTCCGAGAAAAGAACGCTTCCTGTAAAGCTACATACGACAAGGAACAACCGTACAACTCACGGAGAGCTGCAAATATTTTAGCTGGGTCCCTTCTCTCTGTCGCCGAACGATGTCTAATTTCTTCCCGAGCCTCTCCCTCTAGATGATCAAAGAGGAAGAAAGCCTGGTCAGCTACAGGGATGCAACGTGCTCTTATACACGCCTGTACCTCGTCAACCCACTCGCTTATACCTGTACCTGATTTTCCATTAAATTTCGGACACTTCCTGTCCCTCGGGACGAAAACGAACCTATCAATGGTCTCAGCCCTGGCCTCCCCTAAGGAAGGCCTATCTGCTACAGCCGCCTCACTAACCTGAGCAGTATCTGTGGAATGGGTGGTTTGTTGTTCCAATCGCAATCTTTCGTTCTCTGCTCTCAATTGGACTATCAGGTCCCGCAACTCCTGCAACTCCTCCATTTTTTTCCTTGTTTTAAGTACCTATAATACAGAAAACAAAATTACTCAATGCAACCTATACCGCTGCCTTGTTCCCAAAAAAAAAATAATTTGAAAGAAAAATTGAAAAACCAGAAAAGAAAACAGAATATTATACGCGAACCTGGATCTCCACAAAACTTCTTACACCTGGGTGTAATCCTGCCGACTACGCCAGATTGTGGCAACACGGGGTCAACTACAAAAGGCCCAAAAAGTAGGCCTGAATACAATTACAGTTACCAGAACACCGACTACGCCACCTTGGGAATTTCACCCAGGGAATTATATCTAAAGGCTACACAGGTTCGCCACCAAGGCAGTTATAAATGGGAGACACAGGCTCGCGTACAAAGTTACAAAAAAATACTTTATTTTAATCAATTTAAAATAACAATACAGCGCTTAACATCAGATTGGGGCACACGCACCCACACACATACTCACACACACACCCACACAATCCACAGGGCTGCAACCTTACTTCGGGTTAACTAGGAGAAAGATCAATTCCGGTTTGTGCCACACACACGCACACTGATACTAATGTGAGACCTCATACACACAGCAAAGCACTGCAATCCGTGAGAAACACCACCACCGCACGTCACACGCCCTCGTCCCGAGTAAACCTGCAGCTCCTGAGGAACACACACACACACACACACACACACACACACCCACACACACACGCAAAAAGGAACAAATTAGTAACAAAGTTAAATTTTACAACCACAGAAAAGAAAACTTCAAATTAAATTGAATAAACAATTAGCAATCATCAGAAAAACAAAAATAAAGAAAAACCAAATATCTGAAAATGGTAAGACAGCTACAACCATCAAACCAATAATTAAATCAAGTTGAAATTATAAAGCCAGCTGAATAATCAGCAAAATAAACCAAATACTCAAACAGCAAAAAAAAGGGTTTCCAAAATGAAAAGAAATCATCCACTAAATTATAACACAAAATTAAGTAATCACAAAAAGAAATCACAATATAAAGCAGAATAAACAAATGCCCTTCAAAAGAGCTCAACCACGCAAACAAAAAGAAAACAATAATATTCCACACGCCCCAGTAGACGGCAGTACGCTCAAAGCAATCCTGATGAAGACTGAACACTGGACGTGTACTCTTCGTGGGGAACAAAGCAGCGATACAGTCACGAAAGCGAAGCCACACTTTCTCCAGCAGGTTGTTGCGGGACTCTTACTAGTCAACACATTCAAACACTTCGTTTAAAAGGAATAATAATCCGGTGTACGTTCCTATACGCTAACGCCCTAAAGCCATATTAACAGTCATTAACATTGCCAAATGCTGAAACTACATAAGATTTGTATTAAACATACGTACCAGGCCGACAGGGAAAGGTAACATGCCAATGTCAAAGGCACGATTCGAGGGCATACACACGAGAATAACACTCGCTTAAGGAGTGACAAAGCCACACGGGAGGGGAACAGCAGATGGGAAGTGAAGCTACCTAAACAAAACACTCCCGTTAGCGTTTACACATCAACTCTTAGCTGCCAATACATCACTTATTCCTACCTGAAATGCTTCACCACAAAACACAAACCCAGCCAGGAGAAGAAACAGCACCCCAGAGGAGAGTCGCTTACCTGAGCTACCGGTGTGTGACGCTTATATGTGTGCGTAACACGGCGCCTATTACTGACGTCACGAAAGCATCATCACTCTCATGTCACAATATATAGACGGGATCACGTACTCCATTAATAAAAACTGAATCTACTATAGCGCGAAATGCCCCGTAAATTCGTCGATTTTTGGATTCATAAATCAAATGTTGGTCTGTCGCTTAATTCAAATCGCGATATGGACTAGTGTCTGTGAAAACTGAAATGCAAAAAGACAGTTTTAATATGAATCCGGTATGTTCCGTTTGCCTCTGTATGTATGAATGGGGGAGACGTGTTTTTACTAAATGCATACTGAAGCACGTGTGACGCTCCCTGTAATTTTTGGCATTTTCATCTCACATGAACAGATAAACTCAATCTCCAAAACTGCTGTGAGTGTCACTTTTACCATTTCATTTGAGAAAACTAGCATCATATCATACTGTATACACAGAAACTTCACAGCAACCTGTCAAAATAAAAGTACGGTGTAACATGTACACCCCCCCTTCACACCAAGGGGAAACACTGGCTACCATAGATATATATACGTAGATGTATATTTTTATCACACTGTACAACAATAATACTGTTTTTTATTACAGTAAGGGCTAAGTTTAGGGTTGGGTAGGTGTAGACATTAAAAAAACACAATCTAATAGGTAGAAAAAATAATTTCATTGTTATTTAGTTAGTAAACACAAGTACATCTTATTGAACATAATTTATTTTCATCAACAAATTATCATAGAACAGCTTTATCTAGCAGTTTGTGATGCAGTTTGGAAACAGGAGATGAGCCCCTGGTCTAATGCGCCACCTGGCTTGAGAAACCCAATCTCAAAGACTTACTTTAAGTCATTATTTGGGTAGCACACATATTCTGAATGCCTTCGGCAGAATTCAAATTAGCCATTTTAATCTAGATTAATCTAGATTAATTCCAAGATTAAAGTGATATTAATCTATATTTAAAAAAAGATCTATGCCCACCACTAATATATATTTATTTATTTATTTATATATACATACACAAGATATAGAGGTGTACAACTTACACAATTACGATCTATTGTCAGACATGCTTTATATTTACATCACTGTTTTCTCCTATTTTGTACTGTTTGTAGACAACATGCAGTAGCCAAAAATAAATGATTCTCTTAGATACTTTTGCATAATTAGCTAGAAATTTATAGTTTTAAATATTAGAAGTAGATATTGGATTTCATGTTACGGGGAAAAAATTATATATGTAGTTTAGGCTAATTCCATATTAATGTTACAACCTAAATGCATGATGTCATAAAATAATAACAAATGCCTATTGCATAAGTATGGAGGACGAAAAATTACTTAAGTATAAGTGTGTAAATACAAAAATAAATTAAGGAGTAAATAAATGTATAAATACATAAATGTAGTATAACACAAATTTTACAATTAAAAATTACACTTTTGACAGAATTATTTATTCATTAATTTATGCACATCTGCATTTATTTCTGTTCATTTATTAATTTCTACATTTATTTATTCATATATATATAGGATATTCTCAGCTGCCCTTGAAGGTAGTATTAGTATTTGTCATGTGATCTCAACACTTCTGTTAAATGTCTCTACATTTCTTCACTCCTGTGACATTCATAATATAATTCATTTCAGCTTTGAGAATAAAAACCAACCTGTTTGTTCCTCAGTATCTTCAGGTTTGACTCTGAATGTTTCATCAATCTTCATGTCTTCATTCTCCTCTTTAATAAACTCCATCTTTGTTTGTTCCACAGTATCTTCATGTTTGACTCTGAATGTTTCTTCAATCTTCATGTCTTCACTCTCCACTTTAATAAACACCATCTTTATAATTTATAATAGTTTTTATTTATAATAGTGTGTCACATGGGTCTCTGTTGATTCTCCAGGAGTTTTTCTGTGTGTTTGAACACTTTGTCCTGTTTGATATGAGAATAATTAATAGAAAGAAAAAATAAATGCAAACTTAATCTCTGTGTGCGTCTCAATCGGCTCCTAGTTCAGTGGTCAGTGCACTAGTAGACAATCAGAGTTAATATACTTATATATAACGTATAATATATATATAAATTACACAGAAGCTTCATATTTGGGGTAGACTATTTTTGATCTATATTTGGTATTCGATTATTTATCATATCTAATATATTACACTTTCATGAAAACAACAGCGGTTGTAATGTTTGTGTTTGTTGTTGTTTTCATTGTATCGCAGTTTGTGGTGAGCGAGCGCTGATTCGCTTTGAATCACTGAATCATTTACGAATGACTCGGTTCAATGACTCGGATTGTCATCACTTCATTCCAGCACTTAAACGATGAACTGATTGATGATAAAGGGAGCGTATGAGACGCACTTTTTCTGTTACTCACATGTGGATGCGCTTTACTCACACGATAACGTTAAACAAAGTATTAAAGCGTTGTATTTAATTATGATTCATTTATTTTACACAGCTTGTAAAACCGTTTAAATCAACAGAACAGTTTGCATTGATTTAAACACTTAAAACCACAAACCTTTCTTCTGGTGAATCACAACAGATGCAGAGCACAGCGCGACTTTATGACTTCACTTCACCAGAGCCAAATAAAAGTCCCGTTCACACACTGCTGACTATTGTATGCATAACAATGTATTTTCACAGTTATGTTTGCAAAGCATTCTTCTTTATTTTATACAATGTGCCCTGTGTGAGGTCTTTTTTGTACTGTATATTGTTTGTGAAGACACTTTTTTTTCTTATTTGTAAATTTCATGTTTTTTTTACACTTATTTACACACAATACATATCGGTAATCATATTTTAATGTATTTAATATTTAGATTTTTTTTATGACAAGCCCAACTCCCCCTGGCAATTTGCATACAGATTATATAAAATATATAATTCATATAATATAAAATTACTTAAAATAAATAATGAAATGTTATTTTTGTCATTTTAACCTAAGTAGTACTTTTTACTTTAAGATAATATTATTATATTTTCATTAGGATTATATTTTACTGACTTTTACTCAAGTACTAAATGTGCATATTTCATCCACCACTGCACTTACAAACACTACTTTATTAGGCTTAACATGGAGGGAAGACAAAAGCAAATGCCACTGAAAATGATATGAAAACAGTCTGTTTCCCTTTATGTATTCAGAGAATTTATTCACTTATAGATTCTTTCATATAATTTCTCTCTTTGTTCTGCCTTCCCTCATGTTTTTGCACAATACAAAACCTACACGGCCTCTGTTAAAGTTACTTGCTTAATGGGGGTATTTGTCTTCACGAGACAATGTTGTACATTTATTAGGTAAATGAGAATTAATCAAATTAATGACTATATGTATTTAAAAAAATATGTTCATATAATAAAATATATTTATGTTGACTGTAATGCTATATAAATTTATTGTGGCATCTCCTGTAAATCAGAATCTTACTTTTCTTAATTAAAAAAATAATGGCTTGTCTTAACAGTAACCTGAAAAAACCCAGAGAAACGAAGGCAGAATCCGTAAAATGAAAGAAATGTGTC
>NC_133364.1:43570136-43629678 GCF_049309525.1 Garra rufa | reverse complement strand
GCAAAAATGCAAAAAAAAAAAAAAAAAACGAAAAAAAAAAAAAAAGAAAAAAAAAAAAAAAGCGCGCGGGCGGTAATGATCGAGAAGACTGGAACGTGCTGCAAGCTTGCGAATCCATTTTGTGCGTACGAAGCAAGCGAGGAGAACAGAAACAGTTCGTCGGTATAAGTGGAGGAGAGACCGAAGAGTTTTATAGAAAAATAATTATTTTACGGTAAGTTTTGTGTATTTATTTTGATGTCTAGTTTAATAACATGCTTAGCTTATTATCATCATCACTGTTCATCGTAGTTGCATACATAGCCATATCAACCGTTACCGTCAATGTTGTGGTAAAGTTAGTATTAGTTTGCTGTTTACTTAGGTTTAATGCTAAATTATGTTTTAGAGGTTAATGAAGGTAATAATAGTGCGAAACTATTAACAGGCCTTCGTAAATTTATTCAGCATAATTAGAGAAGGAATCGTTTAGCTATGGCTAAGTTATTTTTATGGGTTTCTTTGTGAATATTTTCGAAATAAGTTGTAAAAACCGTGTCAGATTTTAGTGGTCATGACTTTAAGTGTCATGGGTATATTATTAATGTTGAATGAAATCATTTCAACATTATTGAACGCAAAACCACTGATTTTAAGTGGTTGTACGTTAGACTGTAAAACAGGCGCGAAAACCTATTTTGATTCATAATTGCTCTTGTTTGCTCTTATTTATTCTTTTATTTATGCAGTTAACGTTAATTCATATTTCACAAATTTAAATGAGTGTTGTTTAAAAATATATATTTAATGTACCACACTTGATGAATATGCTAATCCTGACTTATTATCCATGCAATTTTTTTTTCATTGTGTAGTAGCCTAGTTTTTATTTGAATGATTCTCTTTTTTTCTCCTGCAGTGTCCTGGAGCTCCAAACCGGAATTCGCCCCCAAACACAAGGTTTTGACAGACAAAACAAACACGGAGAACAAGAACTGAGAGGATTGACATAAGGTCAGAGACAGAGGGGTTTTAGAGAAAAAAAATAATTTGACGTTAAGTTTTGTGTATTTTTCTTGCTGTCTAGTTTACTACCATGCTTAGCTCATCATCACTGTTAATCGTAATTTTACATTGCCATATCAATTATTGGTATTAAACAACAACTTTATATGATGCAGTCCTATTACTTATGAATTGGACAAAGTGCCATTCCCAACATGGTGAATAAACCCCGCCTTCTAATTGAAGGGACAGTCTTTAATTAATAAATTAATAAAGCCATCGTGTCACTGAAGCAGCTGTTATGCTGATGATACACTGGGCAACTTTTTGAGCAATGTTGCCGGGCAACTTTGGCAAATGTTGCCGTAAACGGGCAGCCAGGTGTGAAACAGAACCCACAACAGATCTAAATTTTCCAGATAGAAAAGTGTTACCCATTTTTAATGAGAAAGTGCCCAAGCAACATTGCTCAAAAAAAGTTGCCCGATAAAATTGCTCAAAAAGTTGCCCAGTGTATCATCAGCATTAGAGGCTCCTGTACCTATAGAAACAAGCAGTGTTCTTGTTCATGACTGTGCATGCACATTGGCTGCTCTAGCATCAAAAAACATTATACCATTAAAAAAGCTTGGAGTCACTATTATTTTTAGGGGGAAGGGGTGTTTTAGAAATTAAGAATATTTTTTCATTGTGGTGTGGGTTTTCCCAAAGAAACACTGTTTTCAGGTGGTGAATGTTTATTAATATTTTAATGATCCTCTTTTTCCTTCTACAGTTGATTTCGTTTCAAACACAAGATTCAATTTGTAGTAAGCCTACATTTTTTATTAACTAAACAACGCACCAAAGCACAATGTCCTCTCGTTGGTCTAAGAGGCGACACTTGAGGAAAATAGTACAGACAACAGAGTCTGACATTTTGCATAGGTTTCAAGAGACTGTCAGACAGAAACGAGTTGATGCTGAAGGTCCTTTTGTGTGTACGCCTTCTAGTTTGGTTGCACAGGAGACTGATAGTCCCATTTCTGATCATTTAGGAACTGGACTAACAAATTCATCAGAATTTACACATGCAAATTCTGAAGAGTTTGATGGTCCAGTTTATGATGAGTTTGCTGTTCCTCTTTCTGAAGTGCCAGAATCTAAGATTGGTAATTGGACAGGTCTGGATTCATTTCCAGTTGACAGTCCTCATGTATCAGCAGCTAGTGAGTCAGACTGTGATAGTCAAACCTGCAAACTTGTCGCTTTTCGGCGACAATCGCCGTTTTCATTGTCAATTGGGTCATTCACGTGAATCGTGTAGAACCGGAGAGTTTTTTGTAGAGGGGGGGGGGGGTGTTTGCGTTAATTGACATCTGGGTCGATCTGAATCTCAACTGAGCTCGCGCCTGTCAAGAGAGGGAGGTGGGGGTGGGCTTGCGTGCCATGTAGGCCATTATTGGACAATTCTTATAAATGAAATTTTTTCTGGACCAATCGGAATCTCAGCACTTGCTTCAGGATCTTGAAACGTCACTGCCATCTGTATTCGCGCCTGTCAAGAGACACCCCACCTAACGTGGAAACTCTGAGGGAAATTGAATTCAAGGTAAGTCAGTCTCTTTGAAGCTAAACAACAGATATTTGTTTGCTTAAGTCAAATAATGTCAGCTAGCGTTTTTTTTTTCATACAGTTAACGTTAGCCTATGCTTCGAGCAAAATATTTAATAGCAAGCAATACAAGCGGATCCAATGCTGGAATTTCCGTTAGCAAGATAGCAAATTTTCTAGCCATCTAACATTATTAGCTAGCTGTAATGTTAATTCCTGCATTGTCTGACCGTCTTGTTAACTAATGCCGCGTTCCAGGCAAACCGTTAACGTTACTCGTGTTTTTCCAACCTTCTACCCGTGAAAGTGCACCCGAACAACAGTCAAACCCGTGACTTCCCACTCGTGAACTTGTACTAGATCGATGTACTCCCAGTTCCGAGTTCTGACGTGACATAGCCCGCGAAACCACTATCAGGGCTTGACATTAACGCTTGTCCTGGACAAGTGGATTTTGTGAAAGGGCAAGTGAAAGGGGATTTTACTTGCCCGACCGGACAACTAACCTGGTTAAAACAAAAATTACAAACAATAACTAGCGCAGCAACGAAACTTTGGTGATAATAATTCTGATTGTATTACTTAAGATAACGTAACTGAAAACGGAGAGTATCAAGTATCAAGCTCGTGCAGGCTATCTGACTCACGGTAAACCAACACTAATAGGCGCAACAGCATACGCAAAGACAAACATACTGCGGTAGGAAAGCACCGTTACGATTGCAAACGTGACATTGATTTTATACAACAGTAATTCAATAAACTAGTTAATATTAACTGACTTACATTTAAAAATAGTTCTAAGCAAAGCAACAGCAGAATCTCCGAGCAACACAGCGGTGCTTCAGTACTGAATGATTTAGCTTTTTTTTTAATGAATCGAGTCAGTGAACGAACTGGTTGAATCCGTGACTCGCTCATTAAGACAGTGACTACTGCCACCTATTGGTGGTTCGGTTTTATATTTAAAGGTATTGCATTTTTCCAACATTTTAGATATATAAAAAAAGTAAAACATTAATCTTATAACAGTATTTATGTATTTGCAATTTTACTGTGTAAATGCATTTTTTGGAACCTCTTATCTTCATTAAACAGTCTAAATAAATACAGTTAAATGTCAATTTCACTGCAGGCTCTGTTTTTCCTGTGCAATGGAAAGATGGAGTTTGTATGGTTACACAAATTAAATCAGTATCAACAGAGTCTAATTATTCTAATTTGATAAAATTTAAGAATTTGATGTGAATAATGACACATACAGTTAGTAAGGTTAGGAAAATAGAGTTAAAAAGTGTCCTAGAACTCAGTTTAAGGCAAATATCACAAATATTCAGATTAAAGTAAGACCTTATAGAGTTGTGATGAGTCTATTGCTTCAGAATGGATTAATTTACAGCAAAAAAGCATTTTTTTTTGCCCTGGACAAGTACATTTTTCACTCGGACAAGTGAATGTCTAATTCATTTTGTCCGAAGGAAAAGCACATGTCAAAGCTTAATGTCAAGCCCTGACTATGTCAGCACCTACGGGTGCAGTGTTTATGCAAGTAGTACACAGTGAAAAAATAGACTTTAGGACAATATAACGTTGCAAACTATTGAATAATAATGTTATAATAATAAATGCGCTCAGGCAGTTTGGGGTGACTTGCCTGGAACGCTACAAAGTCGTTATTCGTGATTTTAAGTCGTGATTTACGAGCTTAAAAACCTGCCTGGAACGCAGCATAAAGTTAACCATTTAGCTTGCTACATAAGTATATAGTATTTCAGATAGCCAACTTAGGTTGTAACCTTATCATTAGCCCCTAAATTAAACCTGGTGCTTTGCCCTGAGTTCTGGCTACTACTCCAATTCTGAGCTACCCTGATTAACTACACGTTATGGAGGTTGTCGTGTGCCCAAGCGTAGCCCTACTTTTAAAGCATTTTTTATGTTGATGTGGGTAGATGTGACTGTTTAGACAACAACTGATGCGAGAGTAATACAGTGTAACATAAAGCAATTGGACATCTTGTTGCATTAGATGTGCCACATTACGTGTAAACAATGTCTATTTAGAATCTGGCGAACGTGCAAGGCTAATGCACCAAACTCGCCGAGAGCAAATTTCTGTATAATAAAGGGCTACATTTTGCATCCAAAGCTGTCATTTGAAATCTTTGCATTGCATTGTGTGCTACAGCCTTGTAATGAATATTCATGTTAAATCCCACCCAGGGCAGCTCAGAATTAGAGTAGCCTTATATCTTGAAAACACCAATTACTCCTTGGTTCGATGAGATTGGCTAACTTATCCTGTGTTCATTTTCCATTTTAGAATGAGGGAGCTGAATGAGGAGGCCTCATTGTATGTAGCACAACTAGACTCAGCAGGGAGGTGCAAGTGGAGCTGGGCATGGCTCAAGGTGGAAGTGAGGCAGGAAGTGCAGGGTGTTGAGCATACAATGCCTCTGTCATTGTATTTCAGAAAAATAGATAAGGCAGGACATGCCAGATGTACCTTATGTACAAAAGAAATATATTATGCCAAGAAGGGGGTGCATGCCCTAACATCCCACTGTGCCACATCCAAACACAGACAAAAGGTGTTGACAATTTTGACAACCAGGAGCATTTGTAGTCCCCCTGATAATGCTGTTCATGAGACCCATGGACCAGAAGCATTGAGAGAGAGGGAGAGAGGGAAATTACCTGTGTCCACGTTTCAGCTTGTTGCGAATGCAGAGGTTTAGTACCAAGTATTTATACAGAAAATTGAATGAATTGTTGGTTGAATTATATTTTGAACACTAGCACTTTGAGATTGTTTTATTCAGTGTAAAGAGCACTGCAAATAAAATGCATTAATTATTGAACAGAAATGTATTTTGATATATACTGTATATTGTATATCAGCCATACAATACAGGCAGACAATTTCATCATAGTAGATCTACGTAGGGATAATTTGCAAGTTTGCATTTTAATGATTTTAATTTGCTTTACTAACAGGCAATGGTTCTGGGCACTTTGGCAGAGCACTCACTTCCATTCACAATGGCCCCTGTCATTGTCAACCTTGCGCAGACGCTGGCCCAGGACAAAGTGGCTCTGAGCCGCATGAAGTTGTCACGAACAGCAGCAAAATATAAAATGGTTCACGGCATGGGAAAGACATTTTCCGACCGCATCATCAGCAACATCAAAAAGTTACCATTCTCTATCAATCTTGATGAGGCTACCTCAAGTAGTGACAAAAAGGTAATGCAGTAATAGTATTAATAGAAAAGTAATTCCTAGGATTTATACAATGCTTTGACACCTAAAGCAAGTACAGGAGAACACCGGCCATGTATATCCCATCAAGCTTACACAGTGCTTTCAGTTATTTGGAAAAATAACATTTGGTACAATATTTACTTTATATAAAGGATGTCTGCCCCCATAGGTTCGCTTTAGCTGCTGTCCTGATATTCGGTCATATAGTTATTTTTCCTACTGATAGCACTCAGTAACCTCGATCAAGGGGATGTGAGTTAAAAGCAGTCAACATTCTCAATGGTCTTCTCATTTATACAGGTGCTCTCTATTTTGGTGAGCTATTATAACCCAGAGAGGAAGGCTGTTGATGTGGAGCACCTTGGGTCTTTTGAAGTACTTAAGGTAAATACAGCAACCCTGGAGCATGCCCTGGACAAATTCTTCACCGACAATGATATCCCGTGGTCCAACATGGTGAGCATGATGATGGATTCCTGCGCAGTGATTTGAGGCAGCAAGTCTGGCCTGGAAACTACAGTTCGACACAACCACTGCTCAGAGCTTCTAGATATCGACGGGGACTCATGCCATCACATGCATAATGCGTCAAAGAGATTTTCCAGTGCTTTCAACGGTCATCTAGAACAGCTCTTCAGTGACCTTCATACTGATCACAAGTGGGCTTCTGATCAGGTAAATTCATACAGGAGTGTAGAGCGCTTGTGTATAGCTCTTTTCCACCTTGACAGCACGGAATAGCCTCTTATTCACCCATTTCGCCAATGGCAGCAGCTGCCATGCGGGTATCCTGCTCATTAGAAGTAATTTGGGTTTCATTCTCTTTCCCAAGGACATTTTTGACAGAATTTGAATGCCATTTGATGGCCTTATTATTGTTTTATGTATATGTATGTATGTGTTCTTTCTATTTGTCAGCGGGCTTATCTTCAAGAGATCTGTGATTACATGAGCATTCCCGGTTCAACTCCAAAGAGATTCATCCCACACCGTTGGCTGTCGTCTTATGATGTTGGACTCAGCACTCAAACCATGCTTCCTGCTTATAAGGTCCTTTTCTTTGGGTTCATGAATGCGGAAGACAAAGCTCTGTACAAAGAACCTTTGGAAAAACTCTATGATGCTCATCATGTGAATGAAAAGGCCCAGAGACGCATTCAGACTTTTCATAAGGACCTCAGTGGGAAAGGTAAATCAACACATTGCAGTTGTAGATTGGCTGGGTAATGTGGCCAAATTATGGGAATATCTATGGTGTGTCTGTAGTAGTGAAAATCAATCAATAAGATTTACATAATTATATGTCATTAATGTGTGACCAGTATTGTGTACTATGTATTAACCAAGTATATCGATTTGAATAACGATTAACGTTTCCTACCGAGATTGGTATGGACGATCGATTATTTCTGTCTGAGGACTCGTTTAACTGCTGGGGGAGGGGACGCGCTGCTCAAACAAAATACAGACTCAGAAAGTGAAGTAGCAGCTCCGTGTTCTGTGTTTTCATCTTTCATCTGTCTGATAAATTCCCTCACCAGGTATGAACTGTAAAATTGTCATATGATTTAGTTTTATACATGTCTGCTGTGCAAATAGTCTGTGCACTAAAACATGGAACAGAGTCCGTAAAGAAATGTTTAAAGCTTGAGTTAACTATATGTGTACCACGCGCTCCACGTGTGAATGCAAAGCTGATGGCTAACGTGGTCGCGGAAAAAATGTGAAGATGGAGTAAATTTACGGATGTGTAAATATATACATTTGAGATGTGTACATATATTGTGTTTTGACAGTTAATATAACAGATAAGAGTTACAAGTTTCTAGTCCAAGTGTTGAAAATAGAAACCAGTTGTTTCTCAAGAGGGTGCGATGATTGTGTTCATGCAATAGCATATATATATATCTATATATAAAAAGATATAGTTGTTTTGACAGTTTGCTGTGATTTCAGAGCTCATTTGAGTGGTTTGAGACATGGAGCATGCACATGCGTTTAGATGTTGAACAGGGTGTCATAGATGAATGTTGTGTGCCATGCATTGGTTTTCTTGATGTGTATGGAATTGTACAAATGTTGGAAGGTGGTTGGAACTAAAAAAACTGGTTAATTGATGGAAAACAATGTTCGATGTGAATCTGTATTTGAGTAATTTTGTATATTTTCTACATATTGTAACTTTTGGTAAGGAGATCTTTCTATGTTTAATGTTACTGGTATGTGAAAATGCAGACATAATTGCATTGTTGAAAAAAACAAAATACAGACTCAGAAAGTGAAGTAGCAGCTCCGTGTTCTGTGTTTTCATCTTTCATCTGTCTGATAAATTCCCTCACCAGGCGGTGTGGGTGCAACATTTTGGAGGCCCCAGCGAGGATGGATGGTTCTTGGTCCTGCCGATCGATGTAGTGCCATGTGACGACATCCCACCTTGCAACCACAACCACCAGGATAGGAGGTCGACTGTGTGCAGTAGTCTCACAACGGGACGGGCAGGAGTGCGAGTAATCTGAGGTTCCTTATCCAACCAGGAGAGCTGCAAGTTCTTCCCAACCAAGTAGACATTCTGCTTTACACTGACACTGACCACTTATCACAACCAACATGAACACACTGGAGGACTTAAGACTTGAAGTAGTGGGGACACTTTACTCACTTAACAGTGATCATCTGATTGCAGTATGTGACTTTCTAAATCTTGCTGGTACGCAAAGAGAAAATGTTTTAGGGAAAAGTCGCTCATTTCTGATTGCACATATTGTAAAGTATATTGACAGAGATGAGGTAGAGGAACTTGAAGACCAGGGTATGTCTTTTCTCCTTAACCTTAAAGACAAAATCACTGAAATTCAGTTGTCAAATCACAACACAGTAGAGTCACAGCCAAAAGAATTGCATGTAACTCAGATGTCAGAGCAGGAAAAATTGCAAAAGCAGATTGAAGCACTCCAATTAGCTTTACAGTTATCATTGCTGCCAAAAGAGGGTGACTCAAAACAAGAAGTACAGACAGTGAGTCCAAAAGATCAGACATTTCAGGGCAGTGTTATGGCAAAAGATCTTACCCAGTCACTTCTTTGGCAAAGGGAATTTAAAATATCTGGTCAGATTGGGGAACCAGGGCAGAGAGATAAACTTAGTTTTTCCAGCTTGGCCCATCAAATTGAGAACGGAAAAAAGAAGAAAGTCCCTGAACACGAAATAGTTCATGCAGTCATTAAAGCAATTGTACCTGGCATGCAGCTGCGCAGCTATCTAGAGGGCAAAGCAAACTTAACACTGCCTACCTTGAGAAGGATCCTTCGTTCACATTACCAGGAGAAGGGCGCTACAGAACTGTACAAGCAACTGATGTCAGAAGTCCAAGACAGTAAGGAGACAGCCTAGAACTTTTTAATTCGTGTCTTAGACCTTAGACAGAAGATTCTATTTGCATCACAGGAAGCTGAGTCCAGTCTCAAATATGACCCCATTCTAGTGCAAAATATGTTTTTGCATACAGTTCTTACCGGTCTGCAGAATGACTACATCAGAGGGGATTTGAAGCCATACCTGCAACAAACAGATGTGAGTGATGAGCTTTTGTTAGAGAAATTAAACCTTGCATGCATGACTGAAACAGAGAGACAAAACAAAAAGAAAACTGCAGTCCAGCATCGTCCAGTGTTGGTACATTCGGCGGAATGCAACGATGTCTCAGCACCTGCAGAAAGGAAAGGGAAAACATCACTTCAGGAAAATAAGAATAAGCATAACCCTGATTTGCTAAATGAACTCAGAGAAATAAAATCAGACATGGCGTTATTAAAGAATCTCAGCGCTGAAGTGTCACAGATCAGAGAGTCAATTCAGTCGCCTCAGAAAGCTGCGGAACAGGGTCTGTCCTCACCAGGTTTCCGAAACTATGCCTCAGCTACCCTCCCCGAATACCCATTCCCTGGGTATTGGCCCAATTACAATCCAGGACAGAGAGGGAGAACAGCTCAGTTCCAGCAAGGATTTGCACCACACCGTCTTTCTACCCAGATGAGGAGTCAACGAAGAAGATGCTTCAACTGTCAGCAGAGTGACACTGACAATTTTTGCACCCACTGCTATAGATGTGGAAGCAGTGAGCATTTCTTTGCAGGCTGTAGAGCAAGGGCCGTAAACTCGTCCAGGGATGCTCATTTAAACGAGAGAGGGTTACTTCCGCGGGACAGGGAGTAACCTGCCAAATGTCAGAGTCCCACCAACAATGCTCAGGGTGTGGGATGAAGGGCGGTGGCCACAATTTAAGAGTATGCACATCCTGCCACAAAGGTCTATATTGCTCCAAGTTATGTCAGGCTCACGACTGGAGCAAACACAAGAAAGACTGCCAACCGAAAGGGCATAACGGGGTAAGAGAATTAAGTTCCAAAATGAGTACAAGTCCAAACAAATCACTGAGTGTGGCTGCTTTAGTGGGAAAACAGTGTCTCATTGACTGTTATATCCATGGAGTTAAAACAACAGCATTGTGGGACACTGGATCTCAAGTCTGTATCATTGATGAGTGGTGGAAAAATGAAATATTACCTGATGTGAGGTTGAGGCAGCTTTCTGAAATAATCGACGCCCCGGACACACTTCAGATAGTAGCAGCTAATGGACAAAATATCCCTTATGTTGGATGGATAGAAGTCACATTTCAGTTGTCAGGAAAAAACAGTGACCGCATAGATTCTGTCATACCCATGCTGGTAACAAAGGGGAAACACCTCACCCATCCCATCATTGGTTACAATGCTATTGAGTTCATAGTGACAACTGGTGCAGATGACAGGGGAGATCCAGCATGTGGGGAACAGTTCAAGAGAATTGTGAATATGGTTCTCCCGAGATTAGAGATAAGTCACATTCAGGCTTTTATAGAACTTGTAAAAGCAGAAAAGTCTCATGAATATGTGGTAAGGACTCCCAGTGAAAAGGTATTAATTCCCAAGCGTACCTCTTTGCAGGTTGAGTGCCGAATAAAGATGAGTCCACTAAAGGAAGACACCACTTTGATGTTTGAACCTGATCTTGATCCCAAGTGGGCAGAAGGACTGGAGTTTCAGGAAACACTAATAAAGGTAAAGAAGGGTGCCCCACCGTATGTTGTACTTGATGCTCGGAATCCAACGGACCATGACATTGTCCTGTGGGGAAGAACTGTCATAGGAACAGCGAATGGTGTACAAACTGTTTATCCGTCCATGACATTCGATCAGTTAAGTGAGTCTATACCTTCATCGGTGAATACCATCCAAACAAGCAGCGTTGACTTTTCTGGTGATGTCTGGAACCCTCCAGTCGATTTGAGTCATCTGAGCCAGCCTGAAAAGGAAATAGCATGCAAGATGTTAAGAGAGGAATGTGCATCGTTTTCCAAGTCAGATGATGACATTGGGTGCATAGAAAACTTAACCCTAAAAATATCCCTGAAAGACACAGTTCCTGTTGCACGTTCATACATCTCAGTGCCAAAACCACTCTATAGGGAAGTCAAAGATTACCTCCATGACCTGATTGCTCAGGGTTGGATATCGAAATCAACATCATCTTATGCATCACCTGTTGTCTGCGTGAGAAAAAGGGATGGAAGTCTCCGCCTTTGTGTGGATTACAGGGAGCTGAATAAGAAGACCCACCCTGATCGTCAGCCAATTCCCAGAGTCCAAGATATCCTTGACAACTTGGGAGGGAATTCGTGGTTTTCACTTTTAGACCAGGGTAAAGCATATCATCAAGGTTTTATGGCAAAGGAGAGTAGGCCCCTGACCGCATTTGTAACCCCATGGGGGTTATTTGAGTGGATAAGAATTCCCTTTGGCTTAATGAATGCTCCAGCTGCCTTTCAAAGGTGTATGGAGGAATGTTTGGAGAGTTTGAGAGACCGGATATGTGTGCCATACCTTGATGATATCTTAGTCTACAGCAAGTCTTTTGAAGATCATGTCCACCATGTGCAGGAGGTACTGCAGCAGCTTAGACGATACGGAATAAAATTGAAGCCAAGTAAATGTGGAATGTTCAAAAGGGAAATCCGCTATCTCGGAAGGATCGTCTCAGCTGAAGGTAGCAAAGTGGATCCAGCTGATACAGAGGCTGTGGGAGTTTGGAAGGAAAAGAGACCAAGTACCGTCGGTCAGCTGCGAACTGTGATGGGCCTCTTAAGTTACTACCGACAATATATTAAGGATTTTTCAAAGATTGCTGGACCCCTGTATGATTTACTTAAGGGCTCCACGGGAGTGGAAAACACTTGCCAAAATCCTAGACGAAGTAAAGTGAAAAATCGAGGAATGCCTTCGAACCAACCAATCGTTTGGAAGGATGAGCATCAAGAGATTTTGGAAAAATTGATCAACTGCTTAGTCGAACCACCTATACTTGGATTCCCAGACTTTTCGCTGCCCTTTGTCCTTCACACGGATGCCTCAAACCAAGGCCTGGGGGCAGTATTGTACCAAAAGCAGAATGGTAAGCTCCGTGTAATAGCTTATGGCTCTCGGACTCTCACAGCTGCCGAACGAAATTACCACCTCCATTCGGGTAAATTAGAGTTTCTCGCCCTCAAGTGGTCGATTACTGAAAAGTTCAGAGACTACTTATACTACGCACCTACATTCACAGTCTTTAGCGATAATAACCCTCTTACGTATGTACTATCGAACGCAAAACTCAATGCAACTGGCTGTAGGTGGGTAGCGGAGTTAGCCGATTTCCATTTTTCAATAAAGTACCGCCCTGGGCGAGAGAATGCAGATGCCGACAGTTTATCAAGATTGCCTCTAGACATCGAAGGGATAATAGAACAGTGTACAGAGGAAATGTCTTCAGATTGCATTGCAGCCGCTGTACAAGCTGTCGAAGTACAGGAAGATATCTCACCTTGGGTAGCATCTGCTTCGTCTCCATGTTTGCCTGCCGGGGATGACAGTAAGCCTCTTCCTGTAGCTGAAATACAACAGAGTCAGAGGGAGGATCCACACATCGGGCCTGTGATAAAATATAAATTAACTGGTATACGACCTCGTGCCCACCATATGAAATCTCTTACCCCTCAGAACCGATGCCTTCTTCGTGAATGGGAGAAACTTCACTTTGATAAGGATGGTATCCTAAAGCGGAAGACAGCCAATAGGCACCAACTGGTCCTACCTGAAAGATACAAGGCCATGGTAATGAAGAAATTGCACAATGAGATGGGTCACCAAGGGGTTAATCGCACAACATCACTGATTAGAGACCGTTTCTTTTGGCCCCATATGCAACAAGAGATTGAACATTATGTTGCAAAAAGCTGTCTGTGCTTAAAGCAAAAGAAGCCTTGTAAAGAAACAAGGGCTCCTCTCACTAATATCATCACAACCCAGCCTTTTGAGCTCGTATCTGTTGACTTTCTTCATTTAGATAAATGTAAGGGGGGGTACGAATACATATTAGTGATTGTGGACCAGTTTACACGATTTGCGCAGGCGTACCCTACTACATCGAAGTCTGCTAAAACAGTAGCCGATCGCCTGTTCAATGACTATGCTCTGCGATTTGGATTCCCAAAACGAATACATCACGATCAAGGTGGTGAGTTTGAAAATCAGCTTCTAGCTCAGTTGACAAAGAATTGTGGTGTCCTCAGTTCCAGAACAACACCTTACCATCCGCAAGGAAATGGTCAAACAGAACGATTCAACAGGACCTTACTCCAAATGCTAAAAACACTGACAGACAAGCAGAAGACAAACTGGAAGGAATCCCTGAATAAACTGATTTTTGCATATAATAGCACCAAATGTGATGTAACAGGATACTCACCTTTTTATCTTCTTTATGGTCGAGATCCCAGACTTCCGGTGGATCTACTCTTCGGCTTGGAAGAAAGCACTGGTACGATGAGCCACCAGGAATACCTGCAGAGATGGAGAGAACAGATGCGAGAAGCACATGAAATAGCAAGAGAGAACGCCGGAAAAGCTGCAGTGCGAAGTAAGAAGCATTACGATAGAAAATTGAGAAGTACAACCTTGTATCCGGGTGACCGCGTACTTGTTAGGAATCTGACACCCAGAGGAGGCACGGGCAAATTGCGTAACCACTGGGAGGAGACCATCCATACTGTCGTAAGGCGAATGAAAGAAGATCTCCCGATTTACGAAGTTAAGCCAGAGGTAGGAAAAGGAAGGTCTAGGATCTTACACCGCAACCTCTTGTTGTCATGTGATCATCTGCCAGTGGAAGGGCAATCTGACACAGTTGCTAATTTAGAAAAACAAATGGCAAAGAAAAAGAGAAGTGATATTGTAAAACCTAATGAAGATGAAGAAGAAGATGAGGACGAGTTATGTCTTTACTATTCACCAAATCAGCAGCACAATGAGGAAGGGAGTGACAGAGATCTTGATGAGTTAGAAAGGGAGACAAGTGAACTGACCAGTCAGTCCAAAGATGAAGATGTAGAAGGAGTGGACACTGTTGAATTTTCACGGGAAGAAGGCCTTAAGGACTCGTTAGTGACAGAGCACCATGGAGAAGAACAATTTGAAGTTGAAGACGCAGTATCACCCGAGCTATGCAATGATGACAGACATCCTAGACTTCAGAGAGAAAGACGAGCCCCTCGACTGTTCACATATGATCACCTTGGAACGCCCACTTGCTATAATACAAGCTGTAGTGGTGAAATTCAGCAGTATCAGAATATGTCTTACCTGGGAAAACAACCAGTGCCTCCCTGGCCATGCCCAGTGCCCTTTCATAATCCTTACCACTATTTAGCATATGGATACCATAGATAAACTGTTATATGATACAGATTCAGGAAACATGGATTTAGTACAAACAGTGCTGTTGAAATAAAAAAAAATAAAAAAATAAAACCAAACGTGAATTAAAAGATGTCGGGACGACATCTAATTTGGTGGGGGAGTATGTAGTAGTGAAAATCAATCAATAAGATTTACATAATTAAATGTCATTAATGTGTGACCAGTATTGTGTACTATGTATTAACCAAGTATATCGATTTGAATAACGATTAACGTTTCCTACCGAGATTGGTATGGACGATCGATTATTTCGGTCTGAGGACTCGTTTAACTGCTGGGGGAGGGGACGCGCTGCTCAAACAAAATACAGACTCAGAAAGTGAAGCAGCAGCTCCGTGTTCTGTGTTTTCATCTTTCATCTGTCTGATAAATTCCCTCACCAGGTATGAACTGTAAAATTGTCATATGATTTAGTTTTATACATGTCTGCTGTGCAAATAGTCTGTGCACTAAAACATGGAACAGAGTCCGTAAAGAAATGTTTAAAGCTTGAGTTAACTATATGTGTACCACGCGCTCCACGTGTGAATGCAAAGCTGATGGCTAACGTGGTCGCGGAAAAAATGTGAAGATGGAGTAAATTTACGGATGTGTAAATATATACATTTGAGATGTGTACATATATTGTGTTTTGACAGTTAATATAACAGATAAGAGTTACAAGTTTCTAGTCCAAGTGTTGAAAATAGAAACCAGTTGTTTCTCAAGAGGGTGCGATGATTGTGTTCATGCAATAGCATATATATATATCTATATATAAAAAGATATAGTTGTTTTGACAGTTTGCTGTGATTTCAGAGCTCATTTGAGTGGTTTGAGACATGGAGCATGCACATGCGTTTAGATGTTGAACAGGGTGTCATAGATGAATGTTGTGTGCCATGCATTGGTTTTCTTGATGTGTATGGAATTGTACAAATGTTGGAAGGTGGTTGGAACTAAAAAAACTGGTTAATTGATGGAAAACAATGTTCGATGTGAATCTGTATTTGAGTAATTTTGTATATTTTCTACATATTGTAACTTTTGGTAAGGAGATCTTTCTATGTTTAATGTTACTGGTATGTGAAAATGCAGACATAATTGCATTGTTGAAAAAAACAAAATACAGACTCAGAAAGTGAAGCAGCAGCTCCGTGTTCTGTGTTTTCATCTTTCATCTGTCTGATAAATTCCCTCACCAGGCGGTGTGGGTGCAACACACGCATTGATGGATTATAGAGATGTTTGTACAGGCGTACTTGTTCAGCCAAAAGAGCTTTAAAAATCACTGATTTAAAATAAGTCTTTACATTGCACAGATTTAGGAGCTAGTTTTAGCGCTAAACGATTTGTGAAACACTCTTAGAGCAAAAACTTGTGAGTCCTAAATTTAGGACTGACACGCCCATTATTTTTAAGTTTTTCTCCTAAATCGGCAAGTTATGAGCTACTTTTAGCCTTAAGATGTTTTGTGAATACGGGCCCTGAAATCTAAGGGTGCAAAAAATCAAAATACTGAGAAAATCACCTTTAAAGTAGTCCAAATTAAGTTCTTAGCAATGCATATTACTAATCAAAAAATACATTTTGATAGGTTTACAGTAGGAATTTTACAAAAAAATCTTCATGGAACATGATCTTTACTTAATTTCCTAATGATTTTTGACATAAAAGAAAAATCAATAATTTTGACCCATACAATGTATTTTTGGCTATTGCTACAAATATACCCCAGCGACTTAAGACTGGTTTTGTGGTCCAGGGTCACATATCAGTTTCAATTTAAGGTGCATACAGGTCCTTTTCAAAAAAATTAGCATATTGTGATAAAGTTCATTATTTTCTGTAATGTACTGATAAACATTAGACTTTCATATATTTTAGATTCATTACACACAACTGAAGTAGTTCAAGCCTTTTATTGTTTTAATATTGATGATTTTGGCATACAGCTCATGAAAACCCAAAATTCCTATCTAAAAAAATTAGCATATTTCATCCGACCAATAAAAGAAAAGTGCTTTTAATACAAAAACCTTCAAATAATTATGTTCAGTTATGCACTCAATACTGCCCTACAAAGGCAAAAGACCTTAACTCACTAGAGTGTGGAACTGAGAAAAATGACTTTAAAGATTTTTTGTTGTCCAGCCAAATTAATTATAGCTAGGACACTGTAAATCTGGCAATTAGATGTTTTAATAATGCAATTTATGTTCATAAAAAAATCTTGAGCTCAAACTTGACTTTTGACCCCTATTTTTAAGTTACTGTCCTCTGCCTTTGAATTGTATGCAAAAAGCGAGACGTCGTCCCGAGGCAAAGAGCAGTAACTTCCACACTATCAGTATTCAGTTGCTGATCACCATTTACAAAATCATAAGTAACAACTGTATTAAATCTATAGAGATCATGGCATTTATTTTGGATGACTGATAATCAGTGTTGGGTGTAACGCGTTACTTTGTAACGCGTTACTTTAATAATATTACTTTTTTCAGTAATTAGTAGTGTAAGGCATTACTCGTCTGAAAATTGTAATATTATTACAGTTTTCCCGAGCTAGTTGCTTGCGTTACATTTGCCAGTAGCACCTTCATCAAACTCAAGGCACTTGACAACACAGAGAACAGAAGGGAAGGGGAGGGGGGCGTGAATTGAACAGTGATTGGTCTGGGTTTGGCACGAGGTATCATTAAATTACCATCACCGATTGGTCGACACCCGGCAGCCAGCAGCACAGCGGCACTCGCAAATAGAGACCTGCAAACCCGCGGGATCCAACGCAAAAGAGTGCGGCGCGGGACAAAACTTGATGGACAAGTGCGTGTGCTGGTGCGGGCGGGTAGAGACTCGTGTGTGTGTGTGTGTGTGTGTGTGTGTGTGTGTGTGTGTGTGTGTGTGTGTGTGTGTGTGTGTGTGTGTGTGTGTGTGTGCGGGATGCGGGAAAATAAAATGATTCGCGGGACTCTAGATATAGAAATATCTAAACATAAAATATCTAAAAAAATAATAATAATGTTATTCATCTATTGCACAAAAACAGCAAGAACAACATAATATTATTAGTAAGAGCAAGAATAGGCAGTTTCGATTTAAAACTTGTTTTGCAACATGAGCAATGTAGCCATCTGCTGATTTTTGGAAGGCATCGCCAATCAATGGTGTTTAAGATAGAATTCACTCACTGCTCAAAAGTTTTGAACAGTGCTGAATATTGCGTGCTTACGAATCACAACACACGTAGACCTTTATGAAAGATTAATTGTGCATAATATCCATTGTTATAAGAGCTTTATGAGATCGCGTATGCACTGGATGCACGCAGTAGGTCATGCTTTTTTGTTTAGAATAACATTTTTTGTGTAAGAAAAAAAAAATGTAACTAGTAATATAACTAGTAATATAACTACTTACTTTCTCCAGGGAGTAATAAAGTAAAGTAAGGCATTACTATTTTTGAGAGTAATATGTAATATGTTATTAGGGCCGGGACTTTAACGCGTTAATTTAGATTAATTAATTACACAAAAATAACGCGTTAATTTTTTTTAACGCATTTTAATCTGACTTAATTTCGCACCGCGGAACGTTTCTCACTGGATGAGTTTCAGCGGCGGACCAATTATACTGGAGCACCAACTAACAGAATGCGCATATCACCGCAGCACATCGAGCGTCAAGTATCACCTCAATGCTTTTACAGAAGGTCTACCTACCTATAGGGTACCTGAATTTCTGAAATGAAGGCTAGTATATTTCTAAATATCCCAGTGTTTCCCGTACCATCATCTTAGGGAGGCGCCCCAGTCAGCAAATTTCCTCTGGGCCGGATCTGGCCCTTACCAACAGCTAAAGTGTGGCCCAGATAAGTTTAGGTTCCCCGGCCCAAAACTGGTCCACATCTTTTTAGCCAGAACCGAACCAAAACAGTGCCATAACCCAACCTAAAATGAGCCAAATCATGAAAACAGATGTGGCTGATATATGGATCTTATGTGGTATTCTTATATGGCTGAGTTCTGTAAAGGGCAATGGCCCCTATGTGGACCACATGTGGTTGATAGATCAAAAGCCATAATTTAACCACATTTATGCCACATCTATTATTTATTTAAAATACCAATTACACAGTTAATTTTAAACACGTATTAAACACAAAATTGATTCACAGACATTTGTAATATAATACAATTTTAATAACAGAAGTACAATACAGAACATAAAATGTGGTGTAAATGTCAAATGAGTAAATAAATGTACAAAAATGGATACTTTTAGTAAGTCTCACCAGCCTTTCTTTCACAATCTGTCAGAAAATAGGAGAGAAAAAAGATTATAAGCATATCATAATTAGTATTAGATATTATTTGAATATTAAAACAAGCCATGACATGAGTGCTCCCTGGTGGTAAAGGTAATCCTGTTTTATTAGCATTTTTCGACGGTATTCAAACTAATTGAGATTACGTGAGACGAAAGATTTGTTAGTTTTAAATCAGGTTAAAACTAGTAGAAAGGAGAAAGGATGATCGCATTCATGTGCTCTCCGCTTGTAACATTACTTACAGCGGTCTGTCACGTAACATCAAAGAGCGTCAAAAAGGCATTTATTGTTTAAATTTTCTGATATAATAGACATAATTTTAAAGATTGGACTTATCGAAAATAACAAAACCCAAATCTTATCATGATTTCTGGACAGCAGGTATGTATAGTGACGTTTTATTCACGCATATGAATTCAGCACATGATCGTGGTCAAAACGAAACTGTGTTTGTTCGGTACACATACCTAAGCACACATTTTTTTTCTGTACGAATAAGCGTACCATTACTTTCCTAGAAAACATTTAAAACACCAAAACTGCACTTACCTGAATAAGAGTGTGTCTGGGCAAAGGCTGTTGTAGACTCAGGAGCAGAGCGGGAAATAACGGACATGTATTTTCAAATTTTCAGTAATCCACCAATAGGAATACAGGAAGAATGAATGAATGGGCTGACATTTGGACTGCCACAAACCAGCCACACATGACTATAGCAGGTTATGTGTGTTTTTCCAAGTAAAAGCCAAATGTTAACCATAAGTTAACATATTTCAGGATGTGCCATAGCCCAGCCAAATATGGCTCTTGTCTGTGTATACTGTCATATGGGCCATATACCTTAATACAAAAAGTCACCCAAATGAAAATTCCCTCCAATTTTAAAACCATGGCAAAACATATATGGTACAAGTTTGGCCCATATGTGCTCAGCCATGCCATACCTAGGCCAAACGTGACGGCTATCAGCCACATTTGGCCCAAACTTTCTTGCTATCTGGGGCGTTTACAATGTCTCCTCCAAGAAAACGGACTGGATCGCGGACTCCATTCATAAAAACCGAATTTACTATAGCGCAGAATGCCACGTAAATTCATCGATTTTTGGATTGATAAATCAAAAGTTGGTCTGTCACTTAATTCAAATCGCCATATGGACTAGTGTCTGAAAACTGAAATGCAAAAAGACCGTTTTAATATGAATCCTGCACTGTTTGCCACTGTATGTTTGAATGGCAGAGACGCGTTGTTTTTTATACTGCACGCGTGATGCTCCCGTTAATTTTTGGCATTTGTATCTCACATGAACAGATCTCAATCTCCAAAGCTACTGTCAGTGTCACTTTTAACGTTTCATTTGAGAAAACTAGCATCATATCATACTTTACACACGGCAACCTGTCAAAATAAAAGTACGGTTTAACATGAAACACAGCAATATTCCTATTTAAATAGACAAAAAACCATTATATATATTAAAAAATTAATATAACAACAAGATTAACCACTTCATTGTAGAAAAAAATACTATGATTATTATTATGTATTGATTTTAACAGAAAACCTCTGTTTGCCAAAAATTAAAAAGGTTTATTTTTCATTTGATTAAAAATAAATAAATGTTTATGCTTTCATTTGATTATGAGAAAAATTAAAACACAATTATTTATTTAAAAAAAAAAAGCAAAAGATTGTAAAGCCCTATTGTTCAAAATGCTAAAATAGAGAGTTTTGGATTTATTTTTTAACTGAAATAAATGTTTTCGTTATGGGAAACGCTGTATCCTATTGCTACAGTTAATGGCAATATTGCACTGGTCTGTTGGACTTGGTTGAACAAAAATAAACAATATTTTGTTGCTTCAGTTTATGTATTCAGTCATTATTCAATGGTAACTAAAAATCCATATGAAAAAACTCACTTCTCACTGTTCTCAGGTCAAATATTTATATGCGATTAAAATGCGATTAATTTCGATTAATTAATTACAAAGCCTCTGATTAATTAGATTAATTTTTTTAATCGAGTCCCGGCCCTATATGTAATATATTACTTTTTTGAGTAACTAACCCCAACACTGCTGATAATTACTTATAGCAATCTACTTATTGCTATCTTGTGTTTTGGTTGCATTCTGGTGCCGTTATATTAATACATTAGACATGAAACAATACTTTGTGGTAAAGAGTATTTTTAATTGGTGTGCCTTAACTAACAGGTCACAGTGAATTACATTAACAAATACAAGATTTTCTAATGAATAAAGATCTTCATATTACTAATGAATAAACATAATGTATTTAATAAAATGTATTTAATACTGCAAAGATATAACAAATCATGTACAAGTAAGTGAACTTTGGAATCCAGTACGTGGTGCTAAGTCACTGTTTTAAGTGAGACATCGAGTCATTTTTTAACACAGCAAATCGCTGTATTTATGAATGGCTAAATGAATCGACTCACGATTTGTTCAGAGCCACAGATTCATTCACAAAAATAGTCTAGCTTAAAGGAAGTCTTGATTGATATGAACGCCAGCAGACAGGAATAATGCCTCAGAATTCTTGTGGATTGTTGTGGATTAAACATCTCTGATGACATTCATTGCCATGGATTTTATTTGGTTACAAGAAAAGGTAGGATATGGATTTAATTGTGATGTTCACTGATTTTATGTGATCATGCTACATGCTATGCTGTCACGGCATTCGTGTCGACTAACGTTAGTTGGTAGCCCTAGACTGTTGAATGAAAATGAATCATGAAAATAAAAACTTATTGCTGGCAATTTATCTGGTCTTTGCTTGTTTACAGTGCTTTATATGGTGCAGATTGGTATCATATATTTATGCTATAGGCGGCTAGCAAGCTAAGTAAAGTACATTGCGATCTAATTCTTTTGTCTAATGCTTCTTTTGCGTTGTACAATTTCTTACCTTGAGCTTGATGTCTGCTTGATTAAAAACAACCACTCAACAATATCTTTTATTCAGGTATACTGTGTGTCAGAAGTGCTTCAGTGACAGAGTTATGACACTAACGTTAGACAAGCAAAATCGTAACTTGAACGCGGCAAACTTTATTGAATGGTACCGTAGTTCCATAACTTAATTAGAGCGTTTCAAAACAAAGCCAAAGAGCGCTAACATGTGTTACGGTGTTCTAACTTCGTTTCTCTAGGGCTTTTGGAAGTTACTGTTAAGACAACGAATTATTTTCTCGAAAAAACAATGAAACAGACTCTAGATACTTATCCACATGATAAAGGAGGCGTTGAATATTCTAAAAATATCAATAACTCATTTTTGACCAAAATCGAAGTTATGGTCTTTTGCCTTTGCACAGCAGAATACTTGGCCGGGAATCCTTTTACAGAAATGACTGCTCCGATGCGGCGTGGCATGGAGGCAATCAGCCTGTGGCACTGCTGAGGTGTTATGGAGGCCCAGGATGCTTCGATAGCGGCCTTAAGCTCATCCAGAGTGTTGGGTCTTGCGTCTCTCAACTTTCTCTTCACAATATCCCACAGATTCTCTATGGGGTTCAGGTCAGGAGACATGGCAGGCCAGTTGAGCACAGTAATACCATGGTCAGTAAATTATTTACCAGTGGTTTTGGCACTGTGAGCAGGTGCCAGGTCGTGCTGAAAAATGAAATCTTCATCTCCATAAAGCTTTTCAGCAGAGTGAAGCATGAAGTGCTCCAAAATCTCCTTATAGCTAGCTGCATTGACCCTGCCCTTGATAAAACACAGTGGACCAACACCAGCAGCTGACATGGCACCCCAGACCATCACTGACTGTGGGTACTTGACACTGGACTTCAGGCATTTTGGCATTTCCCTCTCCCCAGTCTTCCTCCAGACTCTGGCACCTTGATTTCCGAATGACATGCAAAATTTGCTTTCATCCGAAAAAAATACTTTGGACCACTGAGTAACAGTCCAGTGCTGCTTCCCTGTAGCCCAGGTCAGGCGCTTCTGCCGCTGTTTCTGGTTCAAAAGTGGCTTGACCTGACGCCTGTACACGGTGGCTCTGGATGTTTCTACTCCAGACTCAGTCCACTGCTTCCGCAGGTCCCCCAAGGTCTGGAATCGGTCCTTCTCCACAATCTTCCTCAGGCTCCGGTCACCTCTTCTCATTGTGCAGGGTTTTCTGTAGGGCTGCAACTAACGATTATTTTAATAATCGATTAATCTGTCGATTATTTTTTCGATTAATCGATGAATCGGATAAAAAACAAGGGATTTACAACCCTTTATTCAAAAACAGAACTAAAATCTTTAGAAAGTGCACTAACATGTTGCTCCTTGAACTGTTATAATAATAATAATAAAATAAAAATGGACTAACACAAAAAACATACACATGTATGCTTAACATCTGCCAAATATATAGACTAAATAAACTAAAATTACAATCCGTCAAGACAGCGGCTTGCTGTGGTGTACATGCTGCATTTCCCATCAAGAAGCCTCTCAAATTAAATTCCTCAGTGCGCATTAAAAAAGTCATGTGACTTTGCACGCTGGAACGGGATAACTTGACTAACTTTCTGCTACATTCATTCTGCCATGGCGGTGTTTAGTGTCCTGCCATCAGCAGCGACCAGCTGGAAGAGTTCCGCATTCAAATGCACGCAAAACTGGCCTCAAAGCCCCAACAAAAGTAATTACCATGAATGTGTCCAGGCAAAAATTAAGAAAATATTCGAATTACTTATTAATAAACTAGTATTTTCTGATTCAGTGTTGCAAAGATGAAATTGACGATCCTGCCATCTGCTCATTAATGCCTAATGCATCTTTATGGATTAGCTAATGAAAGAGTTTTGTTTTCGATTTTAATTATTTCGTTTTATAGTAAAATAATAATTTAAAGCTTTCTATAGATATTGTGTTTGTGAGGCAATTACCTGGGTTTCGGTTAATTATTGTGAAGCGCTCCTGTTTAAACAAAGATATCAAGCGTATTCTGTTTGTTTTCTTTAAGAGCACATTTTGTTGATACTGTTAGTATAACACAAACTAAGGTAGACCCTTTACAGTTCGTTAGTTGCAGCCCTAGAGTCCTAGTTTGAAGTGGTAGTAGTACACGCCTCAAATCATCAGATTTATCCGCCCAGGACAGCAAAGCCTAATACAACTCTCAAGTAACAACAGTATTTCTCCGGTAAATTACTCTTACCTTTATGAGCAAAAAATTCCACATTGCACTGGAGTCTCCATGCGCTGCAAAGCGCGCTTCTCTCCGCACAAACTTTGGATTTATATTGATTGAATGATTAAACTAATATTGTGATATGTTTAAGTTTTTTATATCAATGGATTTTAATTTAAATCGCGATTAAGCAGGCTTTTGATCTGTCTGCCGCTGTTTGCTAGTATAACTTTAAAAAACAAAAACTTGAATTTAACAAACAAAAAGTGTTCCAAATATATCTCTAAATTAACTTTATAAACTAAAGGAACGAAAATAAATGTAATCACTTTGCTTTTAAATCAGCAGCTGTGTAATGAGGAAGAGAAAGAGAAAAAAAGACAGTCGGACTGGAAATTCAGTCGGCCAAAAATTGATGTGCTGTCGGACAATTTTACAAGGAATGTTTGTTTAATAACCTATATAATATTCTTAGGCTACTTTCTTAATTAAATATATTATTTCTTTGATTTATTTTAGCGTTTTTAGGCTGCTTGTAGCTGACTGAAGTGTAGGCTATATATAAAAAAACAACATGCCACCGTCACAGCCCTATTCAAAACTGAGACGATTTCACCTCAGCAGAGCTCCTCTTTCTCCTTACGGTTGTGGTATGTTTTCGACACATTATACAGACAGACAGTGTTACAAAAACTATAGAAGTAGTTTTCTCCATCTCCACTATCCAACAACCCGTACACCAGCTGTTTTGCGAGCGAGCATCTGCTGCTGTGAAAGTACGCTAGCCAAAGTAGGCTTAAATATCAAACATGTTTGATATAAATCGGGGCAGCATATATATATATATAATGTAGAAACGGTGCTTTATGCTCAAATGTTCCAGTTTTGCGCATAAGTTAAATTTGCATTTTGGATGGAAACACAGTTTACGAGGTGCCGAACTCTGCTGGCATCAGTGCGGGAGAGAGACCGAATGTGTCCACTCCGCTCTGCGCTCAATTTTTTTAAATATATATAATAACAACCAAATGTCTCTGCGTCGCGCGACACAACGAATCGATTATGAAATTCGTTGCCAACGCTTTTAGTAATCGATTTTTATCGATTTTATCGATTCGTTGTTGCAGCCCTAGTTTTCTGCCTCACTTTTTCCTTCCCACTGAGGTGCCTTGATACAGCACTCTGGGAACAGCCTATTCGTTCAGAAATTTCTTTCTGTGTCTTACCCTCTTGCTTGAGGGTGTCAATGATGGCCTCTGGACAGCAGTCAGGTCGGCAGTTTTACTCATGATTGCGGTTTTGAGTAATGAACCAGGCTGGGAGTTTTTAAAAACCTCAGGAATCTTTTGCAGGTGTTTAGAGTTAATTAGTTGATTCAGATGATTAGGTTAATGGCTCGTTTAGAGAACCTTTTCATGATATGCTAATTTTTTTGAGATAGGAATTTTGGGTTTTCATGAGCTGTATGCCAAAATCATCAATATTAAAACAATAAAAGGCTTGAACTACTTCAGTTAGTGTGTAATGAATCTAAAATATATGAAAGTCTAATGTTTATCAGTACATTACAGAAAATAATTAACTTTATCACAATATGCTAATTTTTTGAAAAGGACCTGTAGATCATGACAAACCACACACACATTAGTATTGGTGCTGAAGAGAGAGACGTGAGTATTTGTGGAGTGCATTTCACACACAGTGCTAGTCTAAATGAATTCATTTAGGCTTATTGTTTAAAATGAAAATTACATATAGTGTATGCAAATGTAAGTTTTATGCTCCTAATTAAATATATTATATACTTTTTTGATGTTGTTATGAATACTATTACATTTAAATAATTTGTTATGGGGAACTAAAAAACTATTGGTAAATGCTTTTTTTCTACAAGTAGCATATATAACATTACAGTAATAATTACATTAAAATGTGTGTGTTGTTTTTTTCTCAACAATGCAATTTTGACCCGGTGGGATTTATAGTCAACTACGTTTTTTTTTTTTTTTTTATAGAAAAGGTAGAGCTTTGATAGTTTGTTCAACCATGTGTCATATAAAGTCCCTACACTTATTTGTTTCTGGCATCCATTGGGAGCAATGTAAATTTGAGAGTTAATAGCAATCCCACACAAAAAAGTTTCCATTACAGTTTTGCAAAGTAAATTGACAGGTGTGTATTTTCATTTCACAATTTCTATTGTGCAATTAGAAGGTTAATGGAAACACTGCTAATGACTAGAAAGTGCTCAGAATATTCAACCAGCTAGAGCTTATTTTCTAATTCAGCAACATTTATAGGCTAAGATATAAATGTTGCAGGCTATTAAAGGCTATGATTATCAATTAAACAGTTTGTGAATGCAACAAAAAACAATGAATTTAACATCAGGTACTTAATTGTTAAAAAAAAAAAACATAATGGTGCATCCCTTTATCAAGATCTGGATGTGTGGAGGTCCTAAAGACAGCAAAGAATTGACAATATTGACAATAGGTTTTAAGTTACACATCTTTCAGACGTTTAGTAGGTATTTGATCTGGAATATGTGTTTGGGTTTGATACTTTTCATGTCTAAATGTTTTGATGTCTGTTGCTTTGTGCCATTGAACTAGTGTTAGAATGTATTTGTCTCTTTTCATCTCAGACCCGATGGCGCTGAAAGAGGAGAGTCCAGAGCTGAATGAAATGCAAGAGAAAGATCAAAATGAAATACAGCATGGTTTTAAAACTGAAGAAAAATTAATTAGTTGCTCACAGACTAAAAAGACAGTAACATGCCCTCAGTGTGGAAAATGTTTTGCACAGAGAAAAACCTTTAATGACCACATGAAAATTCACACTGCAAGACCATACATCTGCTCTCACTGTGGAAAGGGTTTTTCACTTAGTGAAGGTCTTAGGACTCAAATGATTACTCACACTGAAAAGAAGCCATTGACCTGCTCCCTGTGTGGAATAAGTTTTAGCCATAAACCAAACCTTAACAGACACATGAAAATTCACTCAAAAGTTAACAGTTTTGGATGCTATCAGTGCAAAAAGACTTTCACAAACAGGAAAGATCTGAAGGATCATGTTAAAATTCACATTGGAGAGAAGCCTTTCATGTGCCATCTCTGTGGACAGAGTTGCTCAACAGAAGGACACCTTAGAAGTCACATGAAGATTCACATTGGAGAGAAACATTTCACCTGCAATCAGTGTGAAATGACTTTCACAGACATAAAAGATCTTAAGGATCATGTTAAAATTCACATTGGAGAGAAGCCTTTCATGTGCCATCTCTGTGGATTGAGTTGCTCAAAAAAGGGAAACCTTAAGAAGCACATGAAGATTCACACTAGAGAGAATCCTTTCACCTGCAAACAATGTGGAAAGAGCTTCTCAAGCGAATCAAACCTTAAGCTTCACACTAAGAGTTTCACATGTCCAAGCAGCATGATACACCATTTTAAAACCCATTCTGAGACAAAATCGCCATTTTCTCAGAGTGACAAGGTTTAGAAAATAAGTCATTTCTACAATCATCATTCATTTTGGGGGACATTCAGTTGTAGTCAGTATAATAAAAACATGATTTGCTATCACACTAAAAAGCAAATGTGAGACACAGTTTGTATTCTTTGTTGTGTAAAATTAAATAAAAATTATGAGGACTTATTTTACTACTTTTATTTGCTTCCCTCATGTCTTTATGCTTCAACATAAGGCTTTTCTTTTGTGCATTTGTACTTCTGCGACATACCTTATTATCATCTTTGCTGTAGTTACTAATATTAAATGGTTGTATATTCCCTCAAATTTTGACTATGAATGTGTCACTGAATTCTACGGGTTGATTCCTTTGAATCAAAAAATTAGTCAAACTTTTGCCTTGATAGGAAAATTAACAATGTAACTGGTAGATAAATGAATTGACATAAACTGAACAAAATGACTTGATCCCATTGATTGTAGGTGTATTTGAGCTTATTATTTACTTGATTTCAATTTATTGTCGTAATATCTAAGTTTACTGACTGTGGAACTCTGGAAATACCAGGAAGCTTTAAACCTTTTTATTAGCATATTTCAGTCTTTGTTGTATTTACATACAGTAGATATTCCCCAAAGCTCAGGGAAAAATGGCATTATCACCATAAAACTAAGTGGCAATTTAATTTAATTTAGATGACAAATTAAATATTTGCAAAAATGTAGATTGTGTTACATTTCGATTAGATTAACGTAATTTCTGTCAAATAAATGTTAATTTTGCGCATTTCAACGCATATGATTCACGCACATGGCCCGTGTTAGGTCTATTAGCATATTAGCTTTTCAAACCCATTAACTGAGTTTCTATCATACATATGCCTTATTCTCTTTACTGTCATAATTTTTTTTTTTTTTTTTTTTTTTTACCAATAAAGCCATTTCAGGAAAAAGAAGATGAATAATCATCTCAATCACAATGTGAATTCAAGACATTTGGAGGTTTTATAAAGAGTCGATTTCCTCATTGATGTTACAGTACTTCCAAAACTTATTTAGTCGCGGCCTATCTTCGAGCTTCTTAAATCGCATATGGATTATGATGGTGTGAATATATCTTTTAACGACTGCCACCAGAAAATTGCATAGAAAAATAAACCATACAGACAATACTATTTTTATGAATCAATATATAAATCTCAATACTTTATTTACTTTCCTAATTTGCTGCTGCTGCATCACTCGTCTATATGTAGAGAGAGACCCTGGAGAGACCCTGCCTCTTAAGTGTTTAAATTATTCATTTTCAGCCTGATTTCTGATATTCTTTGGCGTATGGTCCTTGTGCCTCTCTCACAGCAATTTTGCAACAAAGGGTACTAGTAGAGACATGGCTATCATTCGATCATCAATGACGACCTCGCTACCAGGACGGCCATCGGTGCTACACCACAGGAACCTGATGAGTTCTTCTACAATTGGACATTGGTACAAACTGCTGGTTTGGTCTGGCCAGAGGAGAACTGGTCCCCCGACTGAGCCTGGTTTCTCCCTAGGTTTTTTTCTCCATTTCTGTCACCTGTGGAGTTTTGGTTTCTTGGCTCTGTCACCTCTGGCTTGCTTAGTTGGGGACACTTTCCAGCGATATCGTATACTATTGAACTGAACTTGATGATGATATCACTGAATTCATTGATGAACTGCCTTTAACTGAAAATTGCTTGTTTACAATAATATGTTACTTACACACTATTGTGCTGTTTAAATGCTGTGAAGTTGCTTTGACACAATCTGTATTGTTAAAGGCGCTATATAAATAAAGGTGACTTGACTTGACTTGACTATCAGTTCCTCAACCAGAGGACCAGATTCAAAGTCAAGTGTGTTGTGTGAGCACTGCTGATTTTGGTTGATCTCACCAATCACATGTACAACCTCTTGGAGTCCATCCAAAACAGCATCTGGAAAAGAGTCCTCCTGGCTTGAGAGTACACTTTAAAAAACCTCCTGGGAACAGGCAAAAAATCTAAATCAACTGGTGGTCGATTAAGCAAATGGGACAGCCGTGCATGAAGCCTGCCCAATATACACAACACGAGATGATGAAAGAGAACTCTGAGTTATGAAATAAGGAAAGGAAAGGAGGTAAAGTGAGGCCAAGTATGGTGAATTTGGGCAGTTGGGGGTTCGGTGCACTGCTCAAGGGACTCATCTCAGTCGTGGTATTGAGGGGAGAGAGTGCTGGTTATTCACTCCCCCCACCTACAATCCCTGCCAGACCTGAGACTAGAACCCGCATCCTTCAGATTACAAGTCCGACTCTCTAACCATTAGGCCACGGCTGCCCCCTAGTCAAATAAATGAATATATGAAATAAGTAATGCATTCAAAAAACAAAAACAAAAACAATTTGTCTCATGTTAAAGCTAGTTTTCAGTCAACACACTCAGCGGGCCATCAGATACATTTAGTTCTAACAAGTTAAAATAATTTTTCTTAAAGGGATGGTTCGGAGTAGATTTGACTTCATTGCTATGCACTCCGAAGCCCATCTAAATACCCCATCCAAAGTTTTTTTTTTTACCTTTTTATTAACATTTATGGAGATATCAGAGTTTTTCGAATGGCTTGCCCTTCCTCCATGTATGAGTGATTGTATGTTTGTTTATTTAGATTAGTCATGTGTTAGTCCTTAATTAATAAACTCTTGTGCACAAATTACATGAGTTTCTGATTCTGTCTTGTAAATTAATATCTCTTTACGATTCTGATCAAGCTACATGCTCTAATGCATTAATACTGTAAGAATGTTATTTTTTTGCAGCCAAGAAAATATCATTGCTTAGAGTTGCTGTGAAATTAACCTGAATGTTCGCTGGACAAACAGATTAGTCGATGGCTATATTTAATTCCGCTACAGTTAATACTGGCAGCTGATATAAATAATTGCAATTAATCATAATTCGTCATAAATTATTTATATACTTTTCCCTCTTGAGCTGATTTGCAGCAACAACTATTTGTGAGAAATTACAGTTGAGGTCAACAGTTTACATCTCCTTTTCAGAATCTACAAAATATTGCCTTGTAAAAAAAATCCTAAAAGATTTCAAATTAGAATTTGTCATATTTTGGAAGTGTTCCTAGGATTCCATTAGGAATTGCCTTCTGGATCAATTTATAGGACAAGACATAAAATGTCCTGTAGGATCAATTGTACATGATTTTAATGGGATAAAATTGTATCTTGAATCTTTTAAAAATGTTGAAGAATACTATTTTTTCATTGTATCTATTACTAACCAATAGTTTTTGCAGTTCACTTAAAACTCACCTTGATGTACTTTGTTCATTGTTGCATACATTAGTGCACAGCATTAGCGCAAACATTTCTAAGGAACTGATAAGACAATTTCAAACGTATTTTTACAAAGTATTTTAGAATTTCTTTTTAAAAAGTTGCCAGAAACTGCCAGCCTTTTTGACAGAACCCTATTTTATTCCATATTTGATGGATTTTTGAGGAATGTACACCCTGAGAGTGAGGTGCCCACACCACAGAAGCATACTCTCATCACTGCATTGATGTATGGTTGCAATGTTTTGCAACAATGTTAGGCTAATACAGTTCACAGAATTTGGACAAGAGGTGATTTAATTCAGGGCAGACTTCTGTACAGCCTGTCAGTGTCATTGGCTGGCCTTGCTGTATTATCATCATTGAAGTGAAGAAAAGGTTTGCTGCCAGTTCTGTTCATTCACTCATGAAGAGGTTCAGGATCTTCAGCTGGATGGCTCACAGCGGACCATGTTGACATGCTTCACTAGTCTGACCTCTGCCTTGTTGCTGTGTTCTACCTGTAAATAATTATAAGTTATGTGTGTACTGGTCACCACTATACAACAACGTTTCACTTCAACACCTGACAACTGGACAATATGTGTTTATTAATGCATTTACTAATTCAGAAATTTAGAAACCTTGCTATTTAACACAGATATTGCTGATACTTTTTAGATAATTTAATACATTAATGAACAACTATTAGCAACTAAGTTGAAAGTATTTTACCTTCCCATATCAAGATTTAGGAAAATGCAATAGTAAACCAAACAAAGTCTTGACTGGAATGCATGGATGTCTGTTGTTGCTTTGGTAGTCGTCACATCCACTGCTGCTCTGAGCTCTGGATCGGTTGCTGTCCGTGGTGCTGAAGATCCACAGCTTTACAAATCAAGAATTAAGCCTCTTTGATAGGGATAGGGAGTCTGGTGATTTTCGGTTAGGCTGAGATCCTGTTTAACAGAGACATTATTTTAACACTATTTTCTCTGAGTTTTTGTGCAGCAAAGTCAAAAGTCGATAATAAAGACACTAACAATCAGCTATTTTTTGTGATTGTTTTTTGCACATTGTTACAATAGACAGTAAGAATGGTACATAGAAGGCAGAGACAGATCATAAGTTAAGAGTAAAGAAGAATTAAAGTGTTAAGCCAAGCATATAAACTACATAAAGATCAAGATCAAAAATTGTTGGTTATCCCAAAGCCAGCTAATCATATAAAATCTGAGATTGATAAAAAATTAACAACAACAAAATGTATAATTTTGTGTGAGACACAGATACAGATAATAATACATAGTCTACAAACTGGCTAACACTATTAACATACATTGTGGGCAACTGGAGACAGAGAAACCAGAAAATTGTGACTGATGCGGAGAAAAAACAGGGATGATAACACAAGGACAGCTAGTGAATGAAAACCAAAGATGGGGACAATGACAGACAGGAAGTTTATAGATAAATGTAAGGCTTGAACGTAGGCATGAACGTATTCATACTAAAACCAAAAAAAAAAAAAAAACATTTAACCTGTTGGAACAAACATAACTATTAAACACACACATCTCATTTTAGTAACTCAGCTTTAGTAAATTCATGATCAGTTTATAAAAAGATTCAACACAAGGATCGTTTAGCTTCAGTTTTGTGAGTCTATTATTTCTTTGAATTTTAGTGTGCTTTGTAAACCAGTGAACGCTCATAATTTTAAGGAAATGTATGTTCTTCATTATATTATTTGTTCATGTGCTTGCTTGTTAACAAATAAATCAACTATATTTGTTAGAAATAAGGTTTATAGCAGGGTGACAGTGCTTCATAAAACTGCTCCAATACTTGAACAGGGAAGACACACATATTGGATGATAGAGACCCAACAGAGACAGAATGCACAGACTTTGATTTTAATATATGGGATAGCTGGGTAACACAGGTGCACAGAATCACTAACTAGACTAAAGGAAAGGGACCAAAAAAAGGCACACAGAAACAAAAACAGGTCCATATTCCTGGCATATCGTCCCCCTTCTGGAAGGTCCATCCTTGCACTGATGGAACAACAGGACGAGGAGAATGGACATCCGGGAGAAGGATGATGAACAGAGTCCAAGGAGGAGACGACGGAGGGAGGAGCCTGTCTCTGTATGTCCTCGTGTCTCCTTCCCTTTCTCAGGGAACAAGGGTTGTAGTTGTAATCCGAAACGGTGATGTTAAAAATGCTAACAATGTCCTTTATTGTGCTTCAACCAAAAAACTGCACTTCCTGTGAGATCTCTTTTCAGTTCATGATATACAAATGTGAAGTTCTTACATTGTAGACAGAGCAAACGCATTGTCCATAATCCATATTATTCCTTGCTCTTTTATGCATTACCGTGTCAACTAGCTATATTGTGTTGGACTGAGCTTAAAGTGTACTATGGACAAAACATAATGCTTTAAAATGTGAATTAGAATACTCCATTCTATATATTTTGTTTGAAACTCTTTCTACACTGAGGGGATCTCTTAGGCTTCTCTTTATCATGAATTTTCATGTGCCTGTCAAGGCTTCCTTTTTGACTGAAACAGTTTCCACACTGTTTGCATGTGTGAGGCCTCTCTCCAGTGTGAACTCTCATGTGAATTTTAAGGCTTCCCTTTTGAGTGAAACTCTTTCCACACCATTGGCAGATAAAAGGACTCTCCATGGTGTGAATTTTCTGGTGGACTTCAAGGTTACCACTTTGAGCGAAACTCTTTCCACACTGTTTGCATGTGTAAGGCTTCTCTCCAGTGTGAACTCTCATGTGAATCTTAAGGAATCCTTTACGAGTGAAACTCTTTCCACACTGTTTGCATGTGTAAGGCTTCTCTCCAGTGTGAATTCTCATGTGTGTGTTAAGGCTTCCTTTTAGAGTGAAACTTTTTCCACACTGTTGGCAGGTATAAGGCTTCTCTCCAGTGTGAAAACTCATGTGAATCTTAAGGAATCCTTTACGAGTGAAACTCTTTCCACACTGTTTGCATGTGTAAGGCTTCTCTCCAGTGTGAATTCTCATGTGTGTTTTAAGGCTTCCTTTTAGAGTAAAACTCTTTCCACACTGTTGGCAGGTAAAAGGGTACTCCGTAGTGTGAATTTTCTGGTGGACTTCAAGGTTTGTAGTTTGAGCTCTTTTTTGTTTAGAAGTCTTTTCAAACTGTAAGGAACAAAAAGATTTTTCTCCAGATACGAAATCATGAAGATTCTCAAACTGATCTTCAGTTTCATTCAGTACCTCCCTCTCCAATTTCAGCGCTGTTAGGTCTAAGGTGGGAAAAAAAGGAATAAAAGTTAACCCCAGTTTAATGGCACAAAACATCCTGCTCAGCCGGTACCCTACAGAATTTAGGCTGGCCGTTATACAATTAATAAATAAAAAATCAAGAAAATCTAATGACAGAGTTTAGGATCTATCTATATACAGACTAATCTTAATTTTCCTGTACAATTTTTGTCTCCTAGGGAATAAAATGCAACAAATTTAGAAAGAGACGGTGAAAAAAAGGGGATAAAATCCCCACACAATTCTTTCTGAGGTTTTGTTAAGGGGGCAATTATGTTAGCCAATCAAAAAACGGGCTGTTAAACTGACCTGTTAGGTCAATGTCAAAGTTTATTTATCTAATTTAAATCACTTTTAAATACAACAAGTGTTTATTAAAGTGCTGTGCAAGTATACTAAATTTAAAACAATAAACACATACAGTGGTGTGGAAAAGTGTTGGCCCCCTTCCTGATTTTTTTTTTTTTTTTTTGCATGTGTCACACTTTAATGTTTCAGATCATCATCAATCAAACAAACAGACAAATTTAAATATTAATCAAGGATAACCAAATAAACACAACAGTTTTTGAATGAAGTTTTTTTTTATTATGAAAGGAAATCCAAACCCACATGGCCCTGTGTGAAAAAGTGTTTGCCCCCTAAACTTAATAACTGGTTGGCCCACCCTTAGCAGGAACAACTGCAATCAAGTGTGTGATAACTTGCAATGAATCTGTTACAGCACTGTGCAGGAATTTTGACTCACTCATCTTGGCAGAATTGTTGTAATTCAGCCACATTGGAGGGTTTTTGAGCATGAACTGCCTTTTTAAGGTCATGCCACAGCATCTCAATAGGATTCAGGTCAGGACTTTGACTAGGCCATTCCAAAGTGTTCATTTTGTTTTTCCTTCAACCATTCAGAGGTGGATTTGCTGGTGTTTTTTGGATCATTGTCCTGCTGCAGAACCCAAGTTTGCTTCAGCTTGAGGTCACGAACAGATGGCCGGACATTGTCCTTCAGGATTTTTTGGTAGACAGCAGAATTCATGGTTCCATTTATCACAGCAAGTCGTCCCGGGGATTTTTTTTCCAAAAGTTTTGTCGTTACCAATAGAGTTCAATGGAACTAACGATGCTTTTGGGAAACGTACCCCATGTCCAGAAGCCGCAAAACAGCCCCAGACCATCACATATTTTACTGTTGGTATTATGTTCTTTTTCTGAAATGCTGTGTTCCTTTTAAGCCAGAGGTAATGGGACACGCACCTTCCAAAAACTTCAACCTTTGTCTCGTTATAGTATTTTCCCAAAAATCTTGGGGATCATCAAGATGTGTTCTGGCAAAACTGAGAAAAGCCTTTATGTTCTTTTTTCTCAGCAGCGGTTTTTGTCTTGGAACTCTGCCATGCAGGCCATTTTGCCCAGTCTCTTTCATGCAGTTGTGCAGGCTCTTGTTGTAGATGTTGTTGTGGGGTCTTTTGTGACCTCTTGGATGAGTCATCGCTGCGCTCTTGGGGTAGTTTTGGTCGACCGGCCACACCTGGGAAGGTTCACCACTGTTCCATGTTTTTGCCATTTGTAGATAATTGCTCGCTGGAGTCCCAAAGCTTTAGAAACAGCTTTATAATCTTTTCCAGACTGATAGGTCCAAATTACTTTCATTTTCATTTGTTCCTGAATTTCTTTGGATCTCAAAATGTGTAGCTTTTGAGGACCTTTTGGTCTACTTCACTCAGGCAGGTCCTATTAATGATTTCTTGATTGCGAACAGGTGTGGCAGTAATCAGGCCTGGGTGTGGCTAGAGAAACTGAACTCAGGTGTGATAAACTACAGTTATGTTTTAACACTTTTTCACACAGGGACATGTGGGATTGGATTTTGTTCATTAAGAGAAACCTTCATTTAAAAACTGGATCTTGTGTTTTCTTTGATTAATATTTAAATTTGTTTGATGATCTGAAATGTTAAAGTGTGAAAAAAGGGGGACAACACTTTTTCACACCACTGTTAAACAGACAAGTCCAGCACAATCATAAAAACTTAACTCATCTTTACTCTTTGGCTTTTAACACAGTATGAGAGTTTAGACTAGGTCTCCTGGTTTTTAAAGGAACCGTATGTAGGATTGCGGCCAAAACTGGTACTGCAATCACTTTCAAAATACTGTACAACGGTGTATCGCCTCCCGCTCCCCCGAGTCGAGGTTGCCAGCTAAGCTACAGGAGTAGGCTGCTTCAAGGAGCTTCCAATGGCAAGTGACGAGTCTTACACAGTAATTGTTTTTTCTTCTGTTAATTATGTTTATGCTTCACGAGAGATGTTTTGCGAAGTAATTATGTATCGCAGAAATTTACAGATGGCGATTAGCCAAATATTTCGTAAAGATGTACTGTAATACCACATTTCAGTCAGAACATAGATTGTTTTCATACCCTGCTCGAGGTGCGATATAAAGCTTTTTATGAATGCATTTAGTACTGCCGACCGTGGGAAATCCACTGTGTAGCCTACGGAAGCAAAGTTAGCCAAACATAGATGAATCTTACTTGTCCAGGAGAAAATTACCAACAATGGCGTCTATCTTCAAATTCTTCTCCATTTTCAGCCGTCTCCATCTTTCAAAGGCATCTCCTATACAAATCCTGGTTTTATTTCGGACTTTAACACGACGTATTTCGGGTTCATAACGAGGTCTTTTAGGTTTCGTAACGTTATACATGTTTTATCCGACACCTTCGTATAGCCGCAGCTGTAACAGAGCTGGCAACCCGGATCACGAAACTCTACTGATTTCGTGATTGGTAGATAGCTGGAGGGTAGCGCCTCAGACCAAAACACAAAATGACAACAATAACATCAGTTGAGGGCTGCAACTCTCACTTTTAAATGACAATATCCTGGCCGGACCACTGTTGTCAGTGATATAAGTATTTGAAATGAACATGATTTCTTAATGTCTAGTGACATGTCAGGGCCGTTTTATGATTAACTGACATAAAATGAAAGGAAAATGTTATCTGACTCGCTCCTCCAAAACACCCCAAAGTGGCACAATAATATTCAGATCTGGTGACTATGCATGCCATGGGAGATGTCCAACTTCACTTTTCTTGTTCATCAGACCACTCTGTCACCTGTCTTGCTGTGTGTACTGGTGCATTATCATCCTGATACATGGTACCACCTTCAGAGTACATTGTATGAACCATTGGGTGCACATAGTCAACGTTCACACCTGTTCTTACTGGTGGAATGTGCAGTCAGTGAAGATTGGCCACCAGGCTGCAAAAATATAGCCATGAAACCTCCAACATTATATTGGCCAATGTTTCAGTTTCATTGTCCAACCCCACAGAGTGGTCTTATGAACAAAAAAAGTGAAGTTGGACATCTCCCATGGCATGCATAGTCACCAGATCTGAATATTATTGTGCCACTTTGGGGTGTTTTGGAGGAGCGAGTCAGATAAGATTTTCCTACACCAGTATCATGTAGTGACCTGACCCCTGATCTGCAAGAGGAGAATGGCTCAAAATGCCTTTGGCAGCTGTGCAGGACTTGTATATGACAATTCCAAAGACGAAATGCTCTATTGGCCAAAAAAAGGAGGCCAAACACCATACTAACTGTGGTCTAAAACCAGGTGTTTCAGTTTTTTTGTCCAACCCCTGTAAGCGCTCTTGTTGGAGTGTATAGCTGCATTAATTCAGAATATTCAAGTCCATTTAAACACTAAAACCAAAATAAATTAAAATCGAGTTTAAAATGAACAGGAAGCCAATGGAAAGGTGCCAGAATTGGCGTAATATGTTCTTGTTTCCTGTCAACATACGAGCTGCAGCATTCTATACCAACTGCAAATGTGTGAGAAAGCTGGTAAATATCTAATAATAATATGTGTTACTCTTTCAAAGTCACTAAAAGATAGAAATGACTCCACTTTGGATAACTGCCTCAACTGAAAACAACTAGCTGAAATTACTGAATTAACCTGTTTATCTAGTTTTCACTCCATAATAACACCCACATTTATTACATTGGGCTTCACATATAATCTTAAAACACAAAGATCCAACTGAGAAGATTCATGAGCACCCCTGGATCCAAATACCACAACTTTTCTTTTCTTCATTAAACTTAAAAAAAGAATTTTTCAGGGCCAACCAGGTTTATTGTCTTCAAGACAGTCCAACAATGGTACTACGGACTTTGCACCTTTCTTTTTCAAAGGCATATAAAGCTGAGAATCATCTGCAATTAAATTAAACGAGTTGGGGGTCACGTGACGCTTTAAGAGTGGCAAGACGTTTCTGACCGAGCTCCTCGCCATATAGCTGAAATTCACTCTTTCACCATCTTTGGGAATGTCCTTTGATTGCTGATTTTTGGAATGGTGTTTGTGACAAACTATCTGTAATATATAAAGAGACAGTTACAGCCTCCCATTAATGTGCTTACTAGGTGTCTTGCCCTCCACTTTTTTTAAATATTCAGATGTTTTTAAACCTTTGCTGATGTTGGGGAGGAAATTAATTATGAATAAATGGGTTGGGGCAGAACCCCCTCTTATCAAGGACTGGATAATCTTGAATAAAGAAACCATACTTATGGAAAAGATTGAACACATATTAAAAGGTAAATTTAAATCATTTGAGAAGCTGTGGGAAAGTCCTCTGAACTGCCTTGGTATTGATTATAAGTCCACTATGTATCCTTAGCTGTCCTACATGCTGGTATTGTAATAATGTGGACCACACTGCGGTTGTTTTTGTTGTTTGTTTATTTTTTGTGCTTTTCATTGCTTTTCCCTTTTTTTTTCTTCTCCTTTTTTCCCTTTAAATAATTTACACTGTTTACCCATAAATGTGTATGCAAATTATTCTGAAAAAAAAAAAAAACCAATTAAAAAAATAAATAAAAATGAAAGAAACAAGTTGCCATATTTCCTACAGCTGGACCCTAGGGGAAGCAAATTTATAGAGAACAAAATAGGCCCAATAATGGAAGCTCGAGGAACTCCACACCAGAAGGACGCTGAAGAGGTCAACATTCCTACGCAGTACCCTTAATACCAATGCAATTTTCTAATTGAGAAATCAAGATATTATGGTCTACAGCAGTGGTTCTCAACCTTTTTTGGGCCAGCGCCCCTGTCCATTATCCAGGTCCCTTACCGTCCCCATTAAATAAAGCACAGTCTAATTGTTCTCATTGAAGATTAAAGTTGATTATTATTATTACTATTATTATTATTTTGTGTTCATAATAAGGGCTCTTATTATATTTATAATAATTCAAATGTATGCGATCATTAGGATTTTTAGGAAATTAATTTAAGAATGCATTGAATTTATAAAAAAAGACAGTGTTCAAATAATTTACTGTAAAAAGTTACTTCATAGGTGTAATAACATAAACTAACAGAGTTTTTAAGCAAGTTGGTGAATTTCATAGCTAAGCTTCAGTGTTTGTTGAGATGCTGATACTGTCTGACACCCAAATTTAAATAAAAATTCCTGTTAAACTTTAAATAAGAGATTTTAGTTTGTTCTTTCATTCCTGGAACTCTTGAACACCCTTTTGTACTACTGTGATATGTCAGGATATTTTCTATTAGGTTTAAGTGAAAAATTGTATTTACCCCATTTTTTGAGATTATATTGAATTCCCGTTTTTCTGACATAGTGTACACGGTTATTTTGGTGGGTAATACCACATTTAGACATGCAAATGGACGAAATGCAAACTCTACTATATTTCACAAATTTTAAGAATATTTCAAAGTTTGCTTACAAATACCTCGAAGAAAACTAACTACAATGCTATAAGTTGGGACGATTTGTAAAATGATAAATTTTATAAATATAACATTTTTTCAAGTCTGCAATGCACTCCAAAACAATTGGGACAGATACAAAATAAAAGTGAAAAGGTTGTAGAATAACTAAGTAAACTGTTTTGAAACACAGGAGGCAGGTGAATTGTAAAAGGTGAGGGTATCATCTTTAGGTATAAAAGGAGCTGCTCAGTCTTTGCAAACAAAGCTGGATCATGGCTCAAAATTTGTTTATATTGTGTTTGTATTTGTATTCAATTGTCTGTCAACATTTGTTCTTCATGCTATCAAGTTATACCGAAAGTAGAATTTGGCTTGTCAGAAGTACTTGCTTAGTTTCAAAGTTTCTTTAAAATAGTGGGGTACAGTTAAATGAATGCCAAAGCGCAGCATTTTGTTCGCATGCCCCTCCATCACCTCATACACCCCAGTTTGAGAACCACTGGTTTATAGCGTTCACATGATAAAATACAATCCCTTCTTTATAAGTTCTGCTCCATTCTGATGCCTCCTGAACAGTGGTCATCAATTCACTTGATTATATTGATATTATTTTTCTTTTTTCCTCTCTTAATTTATTTTATATATTTTGTTCTACTTTATACACAATATAGAAGTGTACAACTTATACATTAAAATCGTATACCTCACATTATTATATCTAAATTTAACCTGAATGTTTGTTTTGCCTTATTTTTTTTTTCTTGACTTTTATATTTACAGCACTGTTTTCTCCTATTTCTTACGGTTTTTCTCTGTTCTAAAAAGAACAAAAAATAAAATTCAGTAAATTAAATGATCTTACTAGAAGAATTGCATTTTAATAACAAATGGCCAGTGTGAAAGCAGGATATTCTCAGCTGCACTTGAAGGCAGCATTAGTTTGTGATCTCAACACTTCTGTCAAATGTCAAAACATTTCTACACCTGTGTGGCATTATTCATAAATATCATTCATTTCAGCTTTGAGAATAAAAACCAACCTGTTTGTTCCTCGGTATCTTCATGTTTGACTTTGAAAGTTTCTTCAATGTTTATGTCTTCGTTCTCCTTTTTGATGAATGCCATCTTTGTTTGTTCCTCAGTATCTTCATGTTTGATGAATGTTTCTTCAATCTTCATGTCTTCACTCTCCTCTTTAATAAACACCATCTTTATAATAGTGTGTCACGTGGATCTCTGTCGATTCTCCAGTTGTTTTTCTGTGTGTTTGTACACTTTGTCCTGTTTAAGATGAGAATAATTAATAGAAAGAACAATCGAAGAAACTAAATCTCTGGGTGCGTCTCAATCAGCTCATTGTTCAGTAGTCAGTGCACTAGTAAGACATTCAGAGAGTTAACAGACTTATAAATAAAATGTATAAAATATAAACAAATTACACAGAAGGTTCACATTTAGGTAGGCTATTTTTGTTTATATTTGGTATTCAATTATTTGTTTATAACAAACGAGTGAAATCACAACCGAGGATGATTTCATGGAAGTATAAATTATACTTCCATGAAATCATCCTCGGTTGTGATTTCACTCGTTTGTTGTTGTCGTTTGTAGTCCGCGTGCCGCTGAATCGAATCACTGAATCATTTCACAAATGATTTGATTCAAATCGGATTCTGAGTCTTTCTCGTCACTTCTTATCATCACACGATTGATTCATGAAATAGACGTACCTTCTCTGTTATTAAAGGATAACGTTTTAAGACTACTTTATTTAACACTAAATAAAGCATTACAACTTTATATTTAACAATACGTTCATTTATTTTACATAGCATGTAAATGCTTTAATTTGCATTGATTTAAAAACTTTAAAACCCACAAACCTTCACGTGAATCACAACAGATGAGGAGCGCAGCGCAGCTTTATGACGTCACACCAGACCAAAATAAAAGTCCCATTGGTGCACTGCTCTCTAGAATCACAAACACATGGGCTGCGTTCGAAACCGCATACTCAATGAGTAGGTACTTAATTTCAATAAGTACTTACTTAACGAGCGCTAAAAGAGTACCTACTCTACAGCCAAATCTCGTTGAGTATGGATGTGATCTGCACGTCTTCCGCCATGTTGACGTTATCATGTGACCAACGACGTTATAACAAGTGCAACAACTTAACATATAGCGACAGGTTTAATTAATCTTTCTATAAATATCTTGATATTGATGAAATTTGTTCATTTTGTGGTCATGTTTAAGAAACAGCTGTTCTTTTATTGTGATTGTAGTAGATACGTTTTGGGTTCCTTTAGGTTTTTGTATTTTTTAATTCTTAAAGAAATAATTTTTGTCAGGAAAACCCAAATTCTTAATTTTTTGAATAAGTTATTTCTTTTGTTTTGTATTCAAAATTGTTTATCCATACGCAAAGCTAACTTAAATTCTTGTTAAATTTCTCTTTTCATCCCTGAGGCTTATCAATAACAAAAACAAATCCAATTTTTGATAAACGATGATGTGAATATTTTGATTATTCAGAGATATTTAATCATATTTCCCTGTGTATATAATTGCATACTATGATGTAAGCAAGCCTAATAGTTATGTTTTTAGTTTTTCTCATTATGATTGTCCATTGTTAAAGATAAATTCCATCTTACCCTGAGCCTGTAATTGTAAGTTAGGTAGTATTAGTAATAAAATGAAAATAAGCACAACAGGTGCTCAAACACCTCATAGCATCAGTAACACAACGACCCTACCTAGTACATCTTCCTCCATGTTTGCAATATCTGCACAAAGGAGACGTGGATCAGCTGCTTGAAGATCTTGTGTTTGGAGGTGTTTTTTGAGGATTTTACACTCAAAAAATGTAAGTATTACTGCTTAGAAATTAAGATTACCTCAGAATGCACTGATCAATAATAATGATAAATGCTGACCTATAATTAATTATATTTTTTAGTAAAACAAGCATGTTTTTTTTTTAAATCAAGTAATTAATTAATGCATATGTTAATGAAACTTATATTTTATTTACTGATAACAACATGGATATATGAGTAAAATAATAAAATAACCATGAACATAAATAAAGACACATGGAACAAAGCTTTATTCAGACATATTGGTATTTTAGTCTTTCTCTAGACGCTCTCGCTGGCTCTTTGGTCTCTGAGGATGAAGAGACCACAGCAACATCTGGTCCAGATGAGACAAAGAGCAGGTGGAGTGATGGAGGGTCTCATCGATGGCACTTGACCATTTCCAGGATGCTGCTGTGGATTTCTCTTTTCTCGATGCATACACCAGTCTGCCGCAGACATTTCAGATCATACAAAGATGCACAAATACAATACAAAAGTTGTCATTTTAACAGCACAATTTCATTAGATCTCTGTATTAGAAGTAACACAATTACCAAACTTTATATTAAGTTACAGATTTTACTTTTTTTTCCCCACAAATGCTGCTGTCACCTTTCCTTTCAGGTCCTGCTCCACCGCAAAATATCTGCAACAAAGGCACAGAAATCTAGAATCAGAAAAGTGCTTAAAGTTTTTTTTATTATTAATAAAACTGCAACTTAAGGTTTAAATAGATGTCTGTAGTGTACTCACTCAAAGCCTTTGATGGCAGCACTGCTTCATCAATCACTCTTCACCAGACAAGCATACTTGTCTCATCTGTCCCTGTAACATCCACACAAGATTCAGTTCCCTCTGATTCATGTGCTCAATACTACATTTATGAGGTAGCTGTTGTGTTAATTGGCTTTTTATCCAATACAAATGCTCCTGAATTTATCAACAGTACTATTAGACAAATGAAATAGATAAATCATGTTTAGTTACTATATGTACATGTGTTTATTTACATAACATTAATGTAAAGCAGTGTTGACAACAGAGAATTCTACATAAACTCACATAACGTCCATCACTCATTTAGATGTCTGTTTGGTGTTGTGATGTGCTCATTTAATTCTCTCATAACATGTTCCTGTCAGTTGTTAAACATTTAGCAATCATCTTTAAGATGCTACGGTCGCTATACTTAATAAAACGTGTTTTACAGCGAAATCACAAATATACTTTAACGTTACACGTATTGACACCTTATGCAAATCATCAGTTTACGATACAGTAGCTCAACAAATACGATTATAAGACAGGGAAACGTGTTTTGGTTTGTAATACTCACATTTGTAAACACTCTCGTTGCGGTTCTCAATCACGTTCGATGATGACGTTTTAGCCTCCTGTGGCCTCCTGGGATTGAAAAGTGTGCATCAGATGAACACTTCAGGATCTGGGCTGAAGCAGTAGGACATCCGGGGATTTCTCGCCTACTCTTTTATGAATACTGAGGTTTCGAACATACTTCTTTCTTTTTTCCTACTATATAGTAGGTAAGTAGGCATATTCTAACGCACTTTAAGTAGACGTACGCCCGAATCTCGCGAGAATTAGTGCACTCGCCTACTAATTCTCGCCTACTCTTGTATGAATACTGAACATTCAAACATACTTTTTTGCTCGCCTACTGCTTTTTGCCTACTATATAGTACGGAAGTATGCGGTTTTGAACGCAGCCAATGTAAAATTAACCTGAATGATCGTTGGACCAATAGATTAGTCAATGGCGATATTTAATTCTGCTTCAGTAACAACTGGCAGCTGATGTAAATAATTGTAATCATAATTAGTCATAAATTAATTATTAATATACATTTCCCTCTTAAGCTAATTCACAACAACAACTATTTGTGAGGAAGTTTAGTTCAACACTTTTCATCATTCCTTGGATTCCATTAGGAATTGTCTCATAGGACGAGACAAATGTCTTGTAGGATAATTTCTACATGATTTTAATAGGATTCGATTTTAACTTGAATCTTTTAAAAATGTTTTAGAATACAACTTTTTTTATTGTATCTATTACTAACAAATAGTTGTTGCAGTTTACTTAAACTCACCTCGATGTACTTTGTTCATTGTTACATAACCTACATTAATGCACTACCCTGGAAACCAGAGTAGAGTTTAGATTCTAGAGTTTAGAGTTCAGAGGAAAGTCGGAGATATGGAAACATTTTCAACAAGTCGTGGGCAGTGACAACATATGTGTCGGCTTTGTGAAGTGCATTAAGTGCTACGTTTTATAATAGGCTTTAAAATATTTATTTTGTTTAAAAATATTCTAAAACTTATATGTATTAAATATGCCATCCAAAGTTAATTACTTCTTCATTTTTTGTGTTTATTATTGTTCAGGTTTTTTTAGGCAATTTTTTTCATTCGGATCTATTTGCGATCCATTCTGAATAAACAAACAATGCAGTTTACATGCTTCGTCCTTGTTGCATTTTTCAATAAGATATATCTAAACTAATTTCTGTAGTTCAAACAACTTAGAATTGTAGTTGAGAACTTCCGTTATAACGGCTCACGTATTAAAAAATAGTCAGGTTTAAATCGGCTCGGGCTCATAATTACAGTTAATGTGTCGGACCGGGTCGGGCTCGGACACAAGGTGCACGGGCTCGGGTAGGATCGGGTTTAATTTTTTGGGTTCTAAGCTCTAATCCAGAGGTCTCACGAGAGCACAATTTGAAGTGTCTCTGCAAGACACTCTGGTATCAGCAATGATGCACGTTACTGCATTACATAAGCAGTTCTGGGAACCAATCAAATCGGTGTATCTGATGTAGGCGGGCCAGAGGCGAACTAAGATGATGACAGCGCTGTGACGTCCGGAATAATTTAGTAAACGTTGAAAGATGGCTACAGATGAACACCAGTTGTTTTAAACGACTTTGAGCGCTACAATGAACAAGTTAGAATTGGCTTTTCATATAAAAAAGGAACAGAAAACCGCGCTCTAATCATTTCTCTGCAAGAAGGACGTTTTGGCTGTTTTGGCGACTGGATATGGCAAGAGTTTAATCTATCAGTTAGCTCCGCTGGTAGCTAAGCGTACGGGGCACTAACACCTGGATATGTCACACCGTGTATTGTTGTGATTGGTTGTGGCGTTATCCAATTGTGTGCAGTGAGTGTTTCAAATGCATGCTTGGTGCAAAATACAATTATACAAAAAATACAAGTATTTTAACTCTTTCCCTGACAGCATTTTCGACAGTACCCTGTTTTATTACATATTTGATGGGTTTTTGAGAATTGTACATCCTAAAAGTGAGGTGCCCATGCCACAGAAGCATCCCCTCATCAATGCAAATTGATGCATTGTTGCAATGTTTTGCTTGGACTTGAACACCTGACAACTCTACAATGTTTTGTTTATTAATGTATTTACTGATTCAGGAATGTCATAGGAAATTCAGAATGTCAGAACTGCCTAGAAACCTTGTTATTTAACACAGATATTGCTGATACATTTTAGATAATTGAATACATTGATGAAAAACTAGTAGTTGCTATAAGTTTGATCAATTTTACCTTCCCATATCAAGATTTTGGAAAATGCACCAGTAAACCAAACAAAGTCATGACTGGAATGCATTGATGTCTGTTGTTGCTTTAGTAGTCGTCAGGTCCACTGCTGCTCTGAGCTCTGGATCAGCTGCTGTCCGTGGTGCTGAAGCTCCACAGCTTCACAAATCAAGAATTAAGTCAGGGCTCGTATTCTATTCACAAAACATCTAAAGGCTTAAATTAGCTAAAAACTTGCCGATTTAGGAGAAAATCTTAAAAATAATGGCCATGTCAATCCTAAATTTAGGACTCTTATATGTTTATATACAAAGCATTTTAGCGTTAAACCTAGCTCCTAAATCTGAGAAACGTTAGGAGTAGTGAAGAGGACTGCTAAGTCACTAAGACCAAATAGCAAACTAGGCCTAACCTCTCTGATGAAAAAAAAAAAAAAACAATCATCACAGAAATTCTAATAGTTAGCCGATGCTTACAACCGGTTGTCAATGAGGGTGAATCGGCATCGGAGTAGACATGTAAATAAATCACTGTTTTACACCATTTACGAGGCACAAAGTAGCTCAACACTTCATTGGTAGACTTCCTGACATTTAAAACGAGACATTGAGAACTCAGAAAAAGCACCGGTAGTTTATTTACAAGAAGATTTATACAGACAGTAACTGCATTTATATTGAATACATTCTTTAATGTATAATTAACAAGAAAATGATTGAAGGCCAACTGCTGAATATTGTTTATTGTAGCAAATGAATTAGAAAGGAAACAAATATCTACTGTTACATACAGGCTACTGGAGGCACAACTAAGAGCGAACTGTGGAGATAAATAAAAATAAAAACTTGTATAATATTTCCATGCCTCTCCTGATAAAGTCCATTAATGTAAACAGATATCACAACATTAAATTGAGATCAACTAAACAAAAAGCTAAAATACACTTAAAATCAATTCGAACAAGTCATTTTGTTCAGTTGATGTCAATTAATTTGTAATCTTCCAGTTGCTTTGCTTTTCCCAGCAAGGTGAAAGTTTGTCTAATATTTTGAATCAGAGAATTGAGTAATTGTCTCTACATAGTCAAAATTTGAGGGAATCTACTGTAATCACTCAATATTTGAAACTACAGTAAAGCAGATGGTCAGGTATGGCCTCAGAACTACAAAAACCTAAAAAAAAAAAAAGCCTCATGGTATAGCATAAAACTGAAGGTTGCATGAAGGTGATCAGATGCAGCCCACATTCAGCTCCGGTGTGAACAGCCTTGATTTCACACAGCTTTTTTCTTGTTACACTCTCGTTCTTTCAAAATAAAAATGATAGGTGATTGTAGAAATCACTCTTTCTAAACCTCTTCTTGCATTGAAGAAAACGGCAGTTTCTTCCTAGAATGGGTTTGCAAATGACGTTTCATGTTGCTTTGACATGTGAAACTCTTCTCACACTGAAGACACTTGTATGGTTTCTCTCCAGTGTGAACTGTCATGTGAACCTTAAGGTTTACTTTATGCTTGAAACTCTTTCCACATTGAGAGCAGGTGAAAGGTTTCTCTCCGATGTGAATGCTCATGTGAATCTTAAGACTTGCTTTATATGTGAAACTCTTTCCACACTGAGGGCAGGAAAAAGGTTTCTCTCCAGTGTGAATTTTCATGTGGACAGTAAGGTTATTTTTATGCGTAAAACTCTTTCCGCACTGAGGACATATGAACGGCTTCTTTTCGGTGTGAATTTTCATGTGAGTCTTAAGAACTCCTTTTTGTGAGAAACTCTTCCCACACTGTTTGCAGGAGTAAGGTTTCTCTCCGGTGTGAATTCTCATGTGGATATTAAGGTATTGTTTCCGTGTAAAACTATTCCCACACAGTTTGCAGATGAAAGGTTTCTCTCCGGTGTGAATTCTCATGTGGATATTAAGGTATTGTTTCCGTGTAAAACTATTCCCACACAGTTTACAGATGAAAGGTTTCTCTCCGGTGTGAATTCTCATGTGGATATTAAGGTTATGTTTATGCGTAAAACTCTTCCCACACTGTTGGCAGCTGTAAGGTCTCTCTCCAGTGTGAATTCTCATGTTAGAAATAAGGTTTGTAGTTTGTGTTTTTTTATTTATTTCTAGTGATGAAGACCTTTTATTCTGTGAGCAACTAATTGATTTTTCTTCAGTTTTGAAATCATGTTTCTCATTTTGATCGTTCTCTTCTGTTTCATTGAGTTCTTGACTCTCCTCTTTCAGTGCCATCAGGTCTGAGGTGAAAAATGAAAAAAGTTAACAGCAGTTTAATGGCACAAAGCAACAGACATCAAAACATTTAGACTAGTGCTGGCAATCAATTAAAAACTATTTGGCAATAAACAATTTCACATTAATACTCCAAATTAAAAAATGTAAATGGAATGTAAAACAACATAAAGATTGTAGATTTAAAATATGGGGCTTATTGGCATCTTCCCACCAAATGGCCAATTGTTAATGAAGACCAGTCTCATTGATACAAATACTGCTACTGATCTGTCTCCATTTAATGCATTTCCTTCCAATTTTAGCCATTAATTATAGCCATAATTAAAAACAATTAATTGTAACATAATATATTGTTGTGCTTTTATCATAACTACCATATAGTAACTACCAACTTTAGCTCCTTTAAAAAAAACACACAATCTGTCATATTTATCTTCACGCTAGAGAATTTAAAAGCAGCTTTTAAGTAAATCTTCTAATTAAACCCACAGAAGTTACGATGATTGTTTTTCGGTTTCTATTTTATTGTTTGGCTAAAGAGTTGGAGAGTAACAGAGTACATGTAACATCATTTCATATTTAAAATACAAAATGAATAACTATTATGGAACATGTTACCCGTTTCTGATGCAGAACAGTTATTTCATGCATTCATCTAGACTGGACTATTGTAACGCACTACTTGATGGCTGTCCTGCATCTTCAATTAACAAGCTGGTTTCTGAAACATGACTATTTATTGCTTGTTATAATGAACATTCAGTGCTATTTACATTTTATATCACACTTTTGATGATAGCAGAAAAAATCACTTACAGTTAAAAAAAATGTCAAGTTAAAAACTGAAGTGTCATTGTCTGCTTCAAGCAAAATAAAGTGTTTTATCAGATACCGCTTTCATTGTTTTCTAATCAAAAGTAGATACTGTGTTTAATGTTACACAAATGTTTTTTTTTTTCCTGTAGAGCTGGACATTTTAATAAGGATCAAATGAGTCAGTCCAGCTTTGAGAATGAAAACCAACCTGTTTGTTCCTCAGTATCTTCATGTTTGACTCTGAATGTTTCTTCAATCTTCATGTCTTCACTCTCCTCTTTAATAAACACCATCTTTATAATAGTGTGTCACGTGGATCTCTGTTGATTCTCCAGGAGTTTTTCTGTGTTTGAACACTTTGTCCTGTTTAAGATGAGAATAATTAATAGAAAGAAAAATCAATGCAAACTAAATCTCTATGTGATGTTTCATTAACAAATTTCAGGAGGAGCTCGCGCAGATAATTAACACGGCCAATTCATCATCAGCAATCACTCCCTATCCAATCACTCTCCCTATCCCATTACTACAGTCCCTTTAAATAACCAAGCAGTCCTACCTTCAGCTATCTCTGATTCCAGCATTGGCACTCCCAATCGCCGCAACATGTCCGAGATTCACTCGTCCTCCGAGGATTATTCCTCTGATACAGACAAACCTGCAGCTCATCCGGCCTTCATCCAGGTCGCCGCTCAGGCCACCAGCGCTCCACAGGATCCACTAATCGAGCCCGCCGCTGCATCACGGAGCCGCAGGCCCTCACGCACCGCTGCTGCTCGCACTCCGAGCAGTGTTGTTTTAGTTTTAGTCAACGATGGCGAAATCATTTCGTTGACGCCACTTTTCATGAGGATAACGACGAGCCGATGACGAGATAAAAATGGCTCGTTGATGACTAAAACATGAAGAGACATGCGTGAGTTTTCGTTGATGAGACGGGTGGTCCGTCAGACGTTTAAAATGCATGACATTTCTGCTTATCGTGCATGCCAATCAAAACCTTAAACGTTTTGATGCCGCTATGGCAAGCCGTTTTAGCATTAAATACTCTTTGCCATACTAGCATGGCAAGCCGTTTTAGCATTCCATCCTTGTTTGTCTTTTATGTTTTAAAACATTCCTTATTGCAATTATTGGTGAAAATAGTCGATCCGGAAGCTCACATTGAGTTGAACTAGATCTGCTATTTTCAGAACTTACAAGTCACACTACCCAACAGCAAAATACTTACTGACCTACATTAATTTGTTAAAAGACTTTTTCCCCTTTTTAGACTAAAACCTTTTTGGCTTTCGTCGACTAAAATTGGACTAAATCTAACAAGCATTTTAGTCCATAAAGACTAAATCTAAGATGGTTGTCAAAAAACAACACTGCTCCGAGACGCCAGCTTACGCTTATGCAGAGCCCCCTACTCCACGTCAGGACGCAGCAGAAGGCCGTCACCAAGCTTGGGCCACGCCCCGGACACCGCAGTCTCCAGCCACGCCCATCCCGCTCGATCCTCGAAGCGGGAGCCCGCCGCTCATGCTGTCAGAGAGCCGGCCATCGCCTCCACAAGCCGCCGCAGCAGCACGAGCTCGCCCACTCCAGCAGCCGATTCCCGTCCGCAACCCTTGCCCCTCCTTTCTCTCCCATTTTCATGGCCCGCAGCACCGCCTTCCGCTCATAGCACGAGCATTCCCCCGCTCATGCCACAAGCACCGGCGCTCCCCATTCCCCCTCTCTTCCCTTCTGTTTCCTCCGCCCCAGGAGCCGTCCCCAGCGCGAGCATGCCTCTATCCTCGCAGGCTCCGACGCACGCCATTCCCCCTCTCTTTCCCCCCTTCTTTTCCGTCCCAGGAGACGGCCGCAGCTCAGGTTTACCGCCACTACCGGTCCCGGTAGCCACTTTCCCTCCTCCTCAGGCCCGTCCTCCCTTCTCATTGGCCTCAGCCACACCCCTTCCAGCCCCGCCAAACGCTTTAGCGCAGGAACCTCCCCCAGTTTCCAACTCCATCAGGACCCAGACACTAGCAGGTCTCACACATGGATTCCACCCCGGCGTCCTGAGCCTCCCCTCCCAAAACCTCATCTGCCCAAATCTCCACTCCGCTCTCACCGAACCCGAAATAGTGGATGGCCTAATTAAAAAGAAATTGACTCAAATTTCATGATAGGCCCCTTTTCTGTTCCTCCCTTTAGTATCTATCGAGTCAGCCCCATCGGTGTTGCCACCAGAAAATTCTCAGGCAAAAACGCCTCATAATTGATCTTTTATCTCCGCATAATTCCCCATTCCTTAGCATTAACAGCCTCATTCCACTTGAAGAGTTTTCTCTTCACTATCACGACGTCGACCAAGCCACTACCTTGATTAAAGCAGGTCGCGGCGCTTGGTTGGCCAAAGTCAATATTACTTCTGCTTTCAAAGTTACGCCCATCCACCCAGATTTCTGGCACTTATTTGGCATTTGCTGGAAAAACGAATTCTATTTCGCCGTCCGTGGAGCTGCTATCCATTCTGGGTCATCTAAATACCGCGATGCGCATCATCCCACAAGGCCGCCCCTTTATCTCCCATCTCCTCTCCCTCTCCTCCTCCGCCCACACCCTTGAGGACCGCATTTCCATAACTGATTCTTGCCGCAAGGAGCTCAGCTTATGGTTTTTCTTCCTTAAACAGTGGAACAGCTATCGTTCTTTTACAGCAATTTGGTTTCTTCCCCAATTGATATCGAATCATATACCAACGCCGCCCTCTCCGTCGGCTTTGGAGGTTTCCTCCGGGGCCGCTGGTTCGCTTCTACCTGGCCCCCAGAGTTGGCAAATTTACCCCTCCAGCTATCATCCTCAGCACTATTTGAGCTTTACCCATTAGTGGCCGCAGCTTCCCTATGGGGCAAAGAATGGTCCGCCACCAGCATCGTCGTCCAATACGACAACGCAGCTACCGTGCACTGCATTAACAAAGGCCGTTCCCACTCCCCCGTACTCATGCCTTTGCTCAGATGTTTGATTTGGATTTCAGCTCGTGACCAATTTATCATAACTGCAAAACACATCCCCGGGTCAAAGAATCAAATCGCTGACTCTCTCTCTCGTTTTGTTTTTCAGAAATTCAGATCGCCGGCTCCAGAAGCGGACCCGCTCCCAACCCCAGTCCCTCCTTATTCAGAACTGATATTCCCATAACCCTCCCCCTAAGGCCTCTTCTCGAAGCATCCATCGACTCCATTCTCCAAGCAGTCTCCCTCAGGACTCTCCAATCCTACCTCACAGCGTGGAAATGCTTTAAAACTTTCCACGCCGCCTACAGCTTACCTTTCCCCGTTTTATCCCTGCTCACTGTCACCTCATTTATCTCCCACCTCAATTCCCATAAAAACCTCCAAGCTAGCTCCATCAAAGCATACCTTAGCGGTATTCAGTTTTTTCATAAACTGTGTCACGGCTCGCCTTCCCCTCATATAACTAATTCCCAGACCTCCCTTCTCATCAAAGGCATCCAAAAAACCCAGCCCAACCGCCCAGACCCCAGACAACCTATCACTTTAAATAGTTTGACCAAATGCATCTCCTCCCTCCGCAAAGGCTACCATTCCATCCACACTGCCCACACACTGGACGTCATGTTCATCCTGGCTTTTTCGGTTTCCTCAGATGCTCTGAGCTCGCCATTACATCCAGTTTTAACCCAGCCATTCACCCCACCATCTCCGACCTAACCGTGCTAGACGGCGATACCATCTCTTACTTTATTAAACAAAGCAAGACAGACCAAATAAAGAAGGGCCATTTCATTTATATTTTTAACCTCCAAACTCCCAACCAACCATTACAAACCCTCCTAGCCTTCCTTTGCCACAGGAAATCCCAATCCTCCCTCCCCTCTGACCCCCTCTTTACTGATGATGCCAACCGCCCTGCCACACGCTTCTGGTTCCAAAAGCACCTGAAGTCTGTCTTGCTTCTCTCTGGTACCCCAGCAGACAACTTCTCCAGCCATTCATATCGCATAGGCGCAGCAACTACAGCCGCCCAAAAAGGTCTCTCCCAACAGCAGATCCAAGCGCTCGGCCGCTGGTCATCTGAAGCTTGCACGAGCTACATTCGAGCAGATCGCTCTTTTATCAGGGAAACACACCAAACCCTAATCGGCCAACCCGTTCTACCGCCAGCCCACCCCCGTCCACGCCATCTCTAGCCGCTTCAACCACCCCCTCGGCGTCCCTTTTCCTTGGGACATCCTGCCTTCGTTAAAACCCCAGCTTATTCCCCTACGCGCAGCAATGCAAGCCCCCGCTGGAGCCCCCCTTACGCACAACAGTGCTCGCCCCGCTTTTCCCGTCACGCTCAACATCGCATGGCTCCTGTTCAAGCCCCCGCTTATCCCCTATACGCGCAGCAATGCACGCCCCCGCTGGAGCCCCCCTTACGCACAGCAGTGCTCGCCCCGCTTTTCCCGTCACGCTCAACATCACATGGCTCCTGTTCAAGCCCCCGCTTATCCCCCTATATGCGCAGCAATGCACGCCCCCGCTGGAGCCCCCCTTACGCACAGCAGTGCTCGCCCCGCTTTTCCCATCACGCTCAACATCGCATGGCTCCTGTTCAAGCCCCCGCTTATCCCCTATACACGCAGCAATGCGCGCCCCCGCTGGAGCCCCCCTTACGCACAGCAGTGCTCGCCCCGCTTTTCCCGTCACGCTGAACATCGCATGGGTCCTGTTCAAGCACCCCGCTTATCCCCTATACACGCAGCAATGCGCGCCCCCGCTGGAGCCCCCCTTACGCACAGCAGTGCTCGCCCCGCTTTTCCCGTCACGCTCAACATCGCATGGCTCCTGTTCAAGCCCCCGCTTATCCCCTATACACGCAGCAATGCGCGCCCCCGCTGGAGCCCCCCTTACGCACAGCAGTGCTCGCCCCGCTTTTCCCGTCACGCTCAACATCGCATGGCTCCTGTTCAAGCCCCCGCTTATCCCCTATACACGCAGCAATGCGCGCCCCCGCTGGAGCCCCCCTGACGCACAGCAGTGCTCGCCCCGCTTTTCCCGTCACGCTCAACATCGCATGGCTCCTGTTCAAGCCCCTGCTTATTCCCCTTACAGAACAGCAACGCCGGCTCATGCTAAAGCCACCCCGCTCGCTCCCCCCATGCCTCAGCAACGCCTGCTCTTTCTAGAACGCCCCGCTTATTCCCTTTACGCACTGCAATGCCCGCTCTCACCATAGCCCCTGCTTGTTTCCCCACGCCGCTGCATTGCCCGCTCTCGATAGAGCGCCCCGCTTATTCCCCCATGCCACAGCAGTGCCCGCACGCACCGCAATGGCCGCTCTCGCCGCAGCCCCTGCTTACTTTCCCACGCTGCAGCAATGCCCGCTCTGACTAGAGCGCCCCGCTTATTTCCCCATGCCGCAGCAATGCCCGCTCTGACTAGAGCGCCCCGCTTATTTCCCCATGCCGCAGCAATGCCCGATCTGACTAGAGCGCCCCGCTTATTTCCCCATGCCGCAACAATGCCTGCTCTGACTAGAGCGCCCCGCTTATTTCCCCATGCCGCAGCAATGCCCGCTCTGACTAGAGCGCCCCGCTTATTTCCCCATGCCGCAACAATGCCTGCTCTGACTAGAGCGCCCTGCTTATTTCCCCATGCCGCAGCAATGCCCGCTCTGACTAGAGCGCCCCGCTTATTTCCCCATGCCGCAACAATGCCTGCTCTGACTAGAGCGCCCTGCTTATTCCCCCTTTCACGCAGCAATGCCCGCTCACACTAGAATGCCCTGCTTATTTCCCCATGCCGCAACAATGCCCGCTCTGTCTAGAGCGCCCCGCTTATTCCCCGTTTCACGCGGCAGCCACCGCTCAGTCCCCTTTAGCGCAGCAAAGCCCACACATCCTAGAGCACCTAGCATGTTTCCCCTACGCCACAGCAGTACCCACCCCCAAGAAAACGCCATTCTTCATTCCCCCTAATTGCCACCCCACATAAGGTTCTCTTTGCTTTTCCTTCCCTAGCAGTGCCCGCAGCAGCTCCTCCCGCGCTTCCCCGCCGCTAATCGTCCAGCATCCCTCCAGCTCAAGTTAAGCTTTTTGGGGGGCCACCTGGCTGCTGTCCTGCAGTTATTTTGCACTTTGGGGGAGCGCTATTGGGTTCGGGCCAAAGGCCGAGCTCGGACCCCTCTCCCTGGGCAGGGGGAGTGCCCCGGGCTCGGGAATGACTACCGAGCTCGGAGCCCTCTCCCGGACAGCATGCCAAACACGCTTAACTTTACGCTGTTTATTATATGCAAAAGCGAACTAGTGAAGTGATGTTTCATTAACAAATTTCAGGAGGAGCTCGCGCAGATAATTAACACGGCCAATTCATCATCAGCAATCACTCCCTATCCAATCACTCTCCCTATCCCATTACTACAGTCCCTTTAAATAACCAAGCAGTCCTACCTTCAGCTATCTCTGATTCCAGCATCCCTCCCACCCCCCCTGTATATTTTTCTCCTCACCTCCAGCCAGGGGGGAGCGCTATTGGGTTCAGGCCAAAGGCCGAGCTCGGACCCCTCTCCCTGGGCAGGGGGAGTGCCCCGGGCTCGGGAATGACTACCGAGCTCGGAGCCCTCTCCCGGACAGCATGCCAAACACGCTTAACTTTACGCTGTTTATTATATGCAAAAGCGAACTAGTGAACTGCTTGTCAGTCAGCTCCTAGTTCACTAGTCAGTGCACTAGTAAGACATTCAGAGAGTTAACAGACATTTATAAAATATATACAAATTACACCAAAGGTTCATATTTTGATTACAATTTTAAGCTATCTTGATTTATATTTTATATTTGGTATTTTAAGTTTTTTTTATTTTAAATATATTACACTCTCATGAAATCATTCTCGGTTGTGATTCACTCGTTTGTGTTTGTTGTTGTCGTTTGTAGTCCGCGTGCCGCTGGATCGAATCACTGAATCATTTCACAAATGATTTGATTCAAATGATTCGGATTCTCAGTTTCTCTCATCACTTCTTATCATCACACGATTGATTCATGATATAGAGATCGAACTGAGACGCACTTCTCTGTTACTAAAGGCTAACGCTAAGTATCTAAATAACTAAATAAAGCATTGCAACGTTACATTTAACAATATTGCATTTATTTTACATAGCTTGAAAAAAAGCTTTAATTGATGTAACAGTTTGCATTATATAAAAACACAAAACTACAAACCTTTTGCAGATGAATCACAACAGATGAGGAGCACTGCGCGTCTGAAACACGTCACATCACCAGAGCAAACTAAAAGTCCCATTGCACTGCTCTCTAGAATCACAAACACATCATAGAAATGTTGTATATAGAATCGAGTGTCGAACCCATATGATGATGCTTTCCCAAAGCTATTAACAAAGTAAATCTAGGAATACTTTGGTCTATTTATTGATTTTTTTTTTTTATTTAATGTACATTTAAAACACTATACTTTCTGTTTTTAAACATTTCCATTAAATTCACATAAAACTAGTTAATGCTGCTGTAACTGTTACAAAGAGGGCGTGATGACAAATTTGATCTATCACTCTTTTGACGATTGTAATCAATCTCTGGCTTTTTTGTTTGTTTTTGTATTTATTTCTCTTTTGGACAGTCATTGAAACACTGTCAGGGATTTTATTTTTATTTTGCTATTGGGGCAAACGAGGACACAAAAACATATTTGTGGCAGTTTCCATTTACCACTAAAGAAGTTTACAAAACTATGACTATTTAATTTTCTGAGAACCCCGTAAATGTAAAAAAGGATCTATATACAAAGTCCCATTATAAAAAAAGTTCATGTAAATTTCTAAATGAATTTTGGATAAAGAAAGACAGACAAGAGAGACGCATGTGTAAAAAGCCATTTGGCATTCTACATATTTATTTTCATATAATAACAGCTGAAATTATAACATGTTTATTAGCAACACAGCATGTGAGTGTGATAACGTGATATCCGTCTTTGATCTCGCTTGAGATGCTCCTCGACTGAAATATTGGTGAGAGCAAGCGACTGAAATGAGGAGAGGAGTGAAATAAACACAGTCAAGACGAACAGATCTGAGCTCTGGTTCATATTAGATCACCTGTAATAAATCAGATGGATTATCTGGATTATTCTGAAAAAAGCTCCGTTCTTGTGATGGGCTGGTTATACCAGCGTTTCCCTACTCCAGTCCTCAGCCCACCGCATATTTTGTATCTGGAGTTGGGAAACGCTGGGTTATACAGTAAGTTACTTGGATGTAATCTTCAGGTGTTTTGTAGAGAGAGAGTCTGTGGACGCTGTTACTGGGAGATTGAGTGGAGTGGGATGTTTGTTGTGGAGATATCAGTCTCATATAAGAGCATCAGCAGGAAAGGAGAGGGTGATGAATGTGTGTTTGGACGTAATGATCAATCCTGGAGTTTGTTCTGCTCTCCCTCTAGATGCTCATTTGTTCATAATAACAGACGGACTGAACTGTCTGTAGTGTCCAGCCATAGAATAGGAGTGTATGTGGATGAGAGTGAACTCTGTCCTTCTCCAGCGTCTCTGACACAATGAGCCTCATCCACACAGAACACACCACATTCACTCAGACGCTCTATCCTGGGTTTATGCATTTATTGGATCTTCAGTGAAACTGTGTTGAAGAATCAGAACAGATTCTAGATATTGCTGTGTATTTCTCTGTATGTCTGCACTGCAGTAGTATATTTGCGCTGTCTGTATTCTCTTCTGCACTGGAAACTGTCGCTAAAACAAATCCCTTACTTTGCAATGAAGCTCTTTCTGATCTTTGAAAAAAAAAGATTCTACCCATAATAGTTTGAGCTGCATGATAAATGAGTGTTAATGATTTGTTATGGTATTATTTTTAGTTTTGTATATTGAAGATCTTTTTTCTTTTCTAAGCTGACACTTACTATTACTATTTAAGATATTATGTGAAATATGTTTTTGTCAAAATTCATTGATTGGATATGAAAGTGTTGGGTTTGTTAGAGGTGAGGAGGTTACAAAGAAATCTCAGTCATTTTCTACCGTTTCCATTTATGATTAGTTGCTAATTTCTGAATGATCAGCAGAAGATTGCCTTACACTGGCATTTTGAATGAATGCTGACTTCCTGTTTTTCAGATTGTCTCTGTTTCTGTGTTTTTCTGGTTGGGTTTTTGTAGTTAGAAAAGCACTCTTTTAAGTGTAAGTATCAGTTTGATCAGTCCCAGACTGTTTTTTTTTTTACTGGTCCTGCTTCCTGATCAGATTCATCTAACATGCAGTTTTCTTGATCGCTCAGTTCATTTGGATTCTTCTCATCTTCTATCAACAGTTCCTTTACTGATGTGTCAAGCTGTAAAGTCTTGTTGAATAATTAATAGACGTATAGAAATATCCACAATAAAGGTCAAATCTTTTAATCATCCTGACTGGCTGCATCACTGCCTGCTTTGGAAACAGCACCGCTGTCAACCGCAAAGCTCTGCAAAGGCTATGCAAACTACACATTGTCTGGAGCTCGCCCCCAAGAATTTCACTCACCAAGGCAAAGGTGCTGTGGTGATTTGACAATAAAAGTGATTTGATTTGATAAAGAACACAGAAATTCACAGTCTGCTGTATACGTGAGACCAAGGGTGTGATTCTTTATATGTTTATAAACTTTAGACACTTTATACATATTTTCAGCTGTAACACTTGACTATAAGCAGTAAACCAAATGTGTCTTTGTCACACTGGAGTGTTTCTTGAATAATCCTTTATATTTGCAAAACAATAAGTGCATTTCTCTGAACTAATGCTACTCATTACTGCATGCTGGAGATTGTGTACAATTCACAAACAACAGAAGAAATGGTCAGTGGTCATTTATATAGGATTTGAATTGTGACACTTATTCAGCAAGAAATATTGGGTTTCACAAAGAAAAGCTTTTTGGACTTTTTCAGGTTTTGGAGCCAGCTGGAGATGAAAATGAA
>NC_133364.1:43524377-43569636 GCF_049309525.1 Garra rufa | reverse complement strand
CACTGCGTTTCAGTGTTTCACAAAGTACAGTCAGTCGAATCTGCGTTACTTGGGCAAATTACTTGTACTTCATGCTGGGAAGTCTGCCTATATGGCCAAGTAGAGCTGCAGTTGATGAATTTATGCCAGACTATTTTAAAGCTCTCTACCCCAATACCAGAGTCATCCTTGATTGTACTGAAGTTCGAGTCCAAACTGCCAGCTCCAAGGTCCTGAACTCTGAGACTTACTCGCACTACAAGGGCACAACTACACTCAAATCTTTGGTCGGAATTTCCCCGGATGGGAGCATGACTTTTGTGAGCAGTCTTTACACAGGAAGCATCTCTGATAAAGAGATCACCAAGTCATCTGGAATTTTGAATCTTCTTGAAGAGGGCAATGCTGTGATGGTAGACAAAGGTTTTTTAATCCGAGATCTACTTGACGAAATTCATGCCTCAGTAATAATCCCACCTTTTATCGGCCCAAGTGGACAGCTCAGCCATGAGGAACTCACACACACACACACAACATTGCTCATTTACGGATACACATAGAACGGGCCATTCGTAGAATCAAGGTATATCACATTTTCGATCGGGTGATTCCTCTTTCATTGGCTGGCTCTATAAATCAGCTCTGAACTGTGTGTTGCATCCTCACAAATTTTCAGGGTCCACTGTTTTGAGTGAACATTTGAATGTCCCAGAATGTGCACATGAAATTTGTATATCTACTATGTGGATAGTTTCTATACTGGATTTACATGTATATATTTAAGAAAACACACACACCACATATACATACATGCATATATATATATTGTTATGAAGCAGACGGGACAACAAGGTAAGTATAATACAAGTGATGTTTATTAATATTAGCAGCGGTGCCGGAGGTGAACGGAGATCCTGTGATGGTGAGTACGTGATAGTAGGAAGGTTTCTGAGCCGGTTTGGAACTTGATGGGAATAACAGATCCTTTTCTTTGTAGGTGGCGAGACGGGAGGATTCCAAGAACGATCGAAGGAGGTATACTTGAGAGTCCGTGAGTCCACCAACCTCCGCTGACGTGGAAGTCAGCTTACGGCCACACACCACTGACGACTGGAACTGAGAAGACACAGAAGACTGGAACTGGAACGAGACAGAGTTCAGGTAAGTACAATAGGGTAAGTATTTAGATAGTGAGACTCGTAGAGAGACACTAGCAGTCCGCTTTCGCAAGAACGAGCCCGGACAATGAGTGGTGTGTGGAGAGTGGCTTTTATGTGCTGGTGATGATTGCGTGCAGGTGTTCATTAATCAGTACTCAGGTGACGGTGATCTGGGAGTGATTGTGGGTGCAGAACCTGACCAATCCGTGACACTACCCCCCTCCCCAGGGCCCGCTCCCGAGGGCCGAAGTCTCTTGCGCCGTGGTGGTCTACCTCGTCCTCGGGGTGCAGGGAACTCAGGATGACTAGCGTGGAACTCCTCAGTGAGCGTGGGATCTAGGATGTCGTCTCTTGGGACCCATGACCTCTCCTCTGGTCCATAACCCTCCCAGTCTACCAGGTACTCGAGTAGACCACCACGACGACGAGACCGGAGAATCTCCCGGACGGAATAGACGGCTCCATCTTCCAGCATGAGGGGGGGAGGAGGTTCCTCTTCGTGGTCAGGTTCTGTGGAGGGAGTGAGAGGTGGGTGAAATGGTTTCAATAGTGAGACATGGAAGGTGGGGTGAATACGATACTCAGGTGGAAGTTGAAGCTTGTAGGTAACGGGGTTGACCTGTTCCAGGATGTTGAAGGGACCAACAAACCTGGGACTCAACTTCTTGCAGGGCAGTCGCAGACGGATATCCCTAGTAGAAAGCCATACCTGATCGCCTGGCCTGAATTCTGGAGCTGGAGCCCTCCTCCGATCAGCGAAGGCTTTCTGTCTGCGTACTGCCCTCTGTAGATGGTGGTGTGCTTCGTCCCAGACCCTCTCGCTCTCCCGGAACCAGTAATCCACTGCGGGGACCTCAGATGGTTCACCATTCCAGGGAAATAGCGGTGGTTGGAACCCGAGGACGCACTGGAATGGTGTGAGGCCGGTGGATGGTTGCCGCAGTGAATTTTGGGCATACTCTGCCCAGCCCAGAAACTGGTTCCAGGAGTTCTGGTGGTTGTGGCAGAAGGTCCGGAGGAACCGCCCCACTTCCTGGATTTTCCTCTCCGTCTGGCCATTAGACTGCGGATGATAGCCAGAGGAGAGGCTGATGGTCACACCTAGGAGACGGAAGAAGGATTTCCATAGACGGGAGATAAATTGAGGACCGCGGTCCGATACAATATCCTCAGGTATGCCATACTGACGGAAGACGTGATTGAACAGGGGTTCGGCCGTTTCAAAGGCAGTGGGTAGCCCCTTCAGGGGCAGTAACTTGCAGAACTTGGAGAATCGATCCACTATAACAAAGATGCAGGTGTTTTCATCCGATGCGGGCAAGTCCGTCATAAAATCCACTCCCAGGTGTGACCAGGGGCGGTTTGGGATCGGCAAGGGATGGAGCTTACCTGCGGGTAAATGTCTGGGACTTTTGGACATGGCACACTCCTTACAACCCTGGACGAACCGCTGCACATCCCTTGCCATCCCAGGCCACCAGAAGCGTTCGGATAGCAACGAGAGGGTGTTGCTGGTCCCGGGATGTCCAGTGCCCAGGGAAGTGTGGATGGAGCGAATGAGATCTACCCGTTGTGTCCTAGGGATGTAACGTCGATTAGGAGGACAGCCCGGCGGAGGGCGAGGCTCAGGAGTAGCGACACTAGGGGGAGCTGACCATTCGATGGGGTTGATGAATATGTCTTGAGGGAGGATATAGCTGGGAGGCTCAGAGGAATCAGTGGAATCGTGGATTCGGGACAATGCATCTGCTCTGATATTTTTTGGACCTGGACGATATGAGATGGTGAAGTGGAACCTTGAAAAGAACAGTGCCCACCTGGCCTGACGTGGGCACAGTCTTTTTGCATCACGGAGGTATTGGAGATTTTTATGATCAGTGAGTACCTGGAAAGGATGATTGGCTCCCTCCAACCAGTGTCGCCACTCCTCCAGGGCGAGCTTGATGGCGAGAAGTTCCCGGTTGCCGATGTCATAGTTCTTCTCCGCCGGGCTGAACTTCCGGGAGAAGTAGGCACATGGATGGAGTAAGCTTGGGGTACCGTGATGCTGGGAGAGAATAGCTCCGACTCCTGATGTCGACGCATCCACCTCCACCACGAAAGGGAGTTCGGGATCCGGATGGCGCAGAATGGGAGTCTGGGTGAAGGCGTCCTTGAGGGATTGGAAGGCTGCGGCGGCCTCAGGGTTCCAGGTGAGTTTATTCGGTTTCCCTTTGAGCAGGTTGGTTAATGGCGTTGCGATGATACTGTATCCTTGAATGAAGCGGCGGTAGAAATTCGCAAAGCCGAGAAACCTCTGGAGCTCCTTGACAGAAGAGGGTTTCGGCCAGGACGTGACAGATGACACCTTCCTCTCGTCCATACGAATGCCCTCTCGGTCGATGACATAACCCAGGAACTGGACGGATGGAAGGTGGAATGAACATTTCTCTGCTTTCAGGAAGAGTTGGTGTTCCCTGAGTTTCTGGAGGACCTCCGCAACGTGGTGGCTGTGTTCGGTTTCACTCCGGGAGTATATGAGGATATCATCAATGTAGACTATTACTGACCGATGGAGAAACTCCCGGAGGACTTCATGTATGAAGTTTTGAAATACGGAAGGGGCGTTGACCAGGCCATAGGGCATGACACAGTACTCGTAGTGGCCTGTAGGGGTCACGAAAGCAGTCTTCCACTCATCCCCCTTCCGTATTCTCACCAGATTGTAGGCGCTGCGGAGGTCCAATTTGGTGAAGATGGTGGCTGACCGGAGTTGTTCGAGGGCCGCAGGGACGAGAGGAAGGGGATACTTGAACTTGACAGTACTCTGGTTCAGAATGCGGTAATCTATACACGCCCGCAGCCCTCCATCCTTTTTAGCTACAAAGAAGAAGCTTGATGCTGCGGGAGAAGTGGAGGGGCGAATGTACCCTTGCTGAAGAGCCTCTTGGATATACTCCTCCATGGCCTTAGTCTCCGGAAGTGACAACGGGTAGATCCTTCCTCTGGGCAAAGGAGCATCTGGAATCAGGTCTATGGCGCAGTCCCATGGCCGATGGGGAGGTAGCTGGGAAGCTCTCTTGGGGCAGAAGACGTCCTGGAACGAGGAGTAGATATCCGGAATCTTGGTAGATCGTTGCTCCAGGGGGCTCTCGATGGACGTGGCGCAGACAGGAATGGGTCTTGGTAGTGGACGTGGAATTTCTGGAAAGCACTCTGGATGACAGTCGTGGCCCCACCGGATTACCTCTCCGTTGCCCCAAGAGATGATGGGATTGTGCTTCACCAGCCACGGGCGCCCCAAGATGATGTCCATGGTGGCCCCCTCCAGAACCAGAAGTTGAATGTCCTCTTGGTGAAGAGCTCCAATCTGTAGGTGGATGAATTGGCATTTACGATGGATGCGGGGTCGTGCAGTGATGGAACGTGTTATGGGCTGAATCTGGTAGATGCTCGACGAAGCTTCGGTTCGGAGCTGCAGCTGGCGACAGAGGTTCCCCGAGATGAAGTTTCCCGCTGACCCGGAGTCGATGAGGGCGTGGGCTATGACAGAAGACGTGGAAGTGGTTAACTGAACACATGTAGATAGAGGATACATCTTTTCAACTTCAGACTGGATAACACTCACCGCGGTAGGGACAGGACGAAGGGGGCATTTCATCCGAACATGCCCACTGGCGCCACAATAGAGACACAAACCCCGGGTCAGCCTTCTCTGTCGCTCAGCGGCTGACAGTCTACCAGATTCAAGTATCATCGGTTCTGGTTCTGGAGGGCTGGCGGTCTCCACTGGGCGGAGGAGTGCATTAGAGGAGACATCGGAGAGAGTCTGATATGTTTGCATACGGTCAGAACATCTGATGGATTGCTGGATGAAACGCTCTAGACCCATAGCGTCATCTGACGCAGCTAGTTGGAGGCGAAGACGGGGTTCGAGCCCAAGACGATAGGTGGTCAGCAACGACCGCTCGTTCCATCCACTGGCAGCAGCTAGGGTTCGAAAACGTAAGGCATACTCATGAGTTGACATCGATCCTTGTGATAAGTGATAAAGCTGCTCACCCGCTGACACTTCTCCGTCTGTACGGTTAAACACTTCCTTGAAGTGAGCGATGAATGCCTGGATGGAACGAGTGGCCGGCCCGCTTTGCTGCCACATCGATTCAGCCCACTTCAAAGCTGGTCCTGTGAGAAGAGAGGTGATAAACGCTATTTTAGACTGGTCTGTAGGATAGAGCGCTGGTTGCATAGAAAAGACTAAAGAACATTGTAGTAGAAATCCATTGCACTCCTCCGCCCCGCCAGCGTAGGGCGCTGGTCGGGCCATGGGACTGGATGGTAGTGGTTCCGAAGAAGTGCACGGAGGTGTGGAAGGGGTGACAGATGGAGATGACATCAAAACCTTCCGCAGAGAATCTACCAGTTACTGAAAGGGGTCCTGAGCACTCATGCTGCTTACGGTTTAGGTCCGGGCTTCCTGTTATGAAGCAGACGGGACAACAAGGTAAGTATAATACAAGTGATGTTTATTAATATTAGCAGCGGTGCCGGAGGTGAACGGAGATCCTGTGATGGTGAGTACGTGATAGTAGGAAGGTTTCTGAGCCGGTTTGGAACTTGATGGGAATAACAGATCCTTTTCTTTGTAGGTGGCGAGACGGGAGGATTCCAAGAACGATCGAAGGAGGTATACTTGAGAGTCCGTGAGTCCACCAACCTCCGCTGACGTGGAAGTCAGCTTACGGCCACACACCACTGACGACTGGAACTGAGAAGACACAGAAGACTGGAACTGGAACGAGACAGAGTTCAGGTAAGTACAATAGGGTAAGTATTTAGATAGTGAGACTCGTAGAGAGACACTAGCAGTCCGCTTTCGCAAGAACGAGCCCGGACAATGAGTGGTGTGTGGAGAGTGGCTTTTATGTGCTGGTGATGATTGCGTGCAGGTGTTCATTAATCAGTACTCAGGTGACGGTGATCTGGGAGTGATTGTGGGTGCAGAACCTGACCAATCCGTGACATATATATTGTATTGTATTATATTGTTAAAATTTTATAAAATACCAAATGTTTATATACCATATTATTGTAATACATATATATTTTTTGTAATTATGTGTGTATATATAGTTTTTATTTTATTTTTATTTATTGTTGATTAAAAATATTTGTAATATTACTATATAATGTTTATATTTATGCAGTGCTGCATATATATGTAAATATTTTGAATATTTAAAACAAGAAAAAATTATATATAACACAATGTTTCTATATTATCTATATACTTTGTATTTGAAATATAATTGTGAACATGTACATGTTTATAACAGAAATAGACAATAGAAAAATTGTGATTTTAATTAGTTTCTTGCAATATTAACATTTGTAATTTATTTTCAGACACGTCTGAAGTTTGAGGGAATCAGAAAGAAACATTAAAAACATTTCAGCATTTCATTGGAATCCAGTTTCATTTGTCATATTTACACTTTATAAAGATGTTAAATCAAAAATCAATACAAAACTTTTTTTTTTTTACAGGAAAAGTTTTTTTATGACACATGAATTACTATTTAATAGAATGCATTTAACATTTTGAAGGAAAAGTTTATCCAAATTTAAACCTTGGTCATAAATTGCTTACCATTCAATTCAAATGAAATTCATGTAGGTTTGGAACAACTTCTTAGTAAGCAAGCGATGACCAAATTTCATTTTTTGGATAAACTATGCCTTTAAGAATTCATAACACTGCAAAATGTAATTTGTGTTTTTTTTTTTTTTCAATTTACACTGTCCTGTTGCACAGAACAGGTAAGAAACAGTTAAAAAAGAAAACATCAAGATTACACTTTAGCTCCTCCCATTCATCTTTGTTGAAATAGATCCGTTCAAGGTGGTAATCATTTTTACATTTTACAAAAAAATCACACCAAGTAAACCCACTAATCCCCATTTGTCCAACAACTTGGTAGTAGTACTCGTGGGATTTTTTTTAGGGCGTAGTTCCCTGTTGCATTTGTCAGATTTGAGCAGTTTTTGAAGCTGTCTTTGTTTGGGCATTTGATCTCAAGAAGACCGTGGACAGGATCTGCTGTAAGGTCAACCGCTTTCCTGTCAGGTGAGGCTCCTAGGTGAGGGGCATGATGATTAATTATTAAGCCACAGGAAAATAATTTGTTTCCAGTGAGTTGTTCGTATGCTTCAGCAGCAACAGGCTCAAGTTCTATACCTCTTTTCATAGCTTTGGTCTGAATGTTTTTTTTGGAAATCATGTCAGCAGCTAACTTTTCATAGTCTTTAACTCTAGAACAGACTCGCTTAAAAGATGTTGATGTGATCCTCTCTGCACGTAGCTGATGCCAAGTGATGCTGCTTTGGTTCCTGGTTCCACTTTCTAGGTTTAATGAATCTTCTGGTGTAATAACCAGACCTCCCATAGAAATCATGTTCTTTCTGGTTTAACACAGTTGCGTAGGAGCATGGTTGTGCAGGAAGAGGGAGTGTAGGGTGCTCCTCAAAGGACACAGTCTGCTGGGGTAACTGGTAGGATAAAACAGACCCTAAAGGTAAGTCGCTGAACTCTGTTGTGACAAGTTTTTTTTCTTGGTTACTAGCGGTTAATAATTTAAACATGTGGCTTCTGCTGCCTGAGGTTTTTAGGTTTTCCCTCAGATTGTCTTCAAATTCACCACAGGGCAATGGGACAGGGACTGGGCAGTAAATATTTGGGTGAATTCCCACACTTGTGCGGTTTACTTTATGGATACTGCTATTTGGTGGTTTTACTTTGGAAACTGATACTGTGCTGATTGGCTTTGGCTTTAGTCCCAATGTTCTTGATGGCACATGCCATGTTTGAGGCAAAGAGGTTTTACTTGTTCTTGGTGGTACAGATTTATGCCCCATTTTCAGGTAGTGAGCCAGCGTGTAAAGTAGTCCCAGTAAATGGTTACAGTGCCCCAATCCTGCTTTACAAGTGCAGTGGGTGTCTCGGATATACGGGGTTTCTGAAGACAACTCCACCTGCAACAAAGCAACAAAACATTGTTATTAACAAAGCCATAATTAACAAAAAAAAAAAAAAATTTAAATCAAAATGCGATTATCATGTGCATTTCGTCAGTGATGACAGCATGTGATGGAGATTTACTACTAATCACAGGACCGGCATTACTGACAAGATGTGCAGGATAATCGCATCTGTTTGTTTGCAAGACAAGACAAAATATCAGGCGTTTTAAAAGTAAAATCCACTTACAGACCGTTTTTTTTAATCAGTAACCCAAAAATACTTACCTTTGTCTTAAATTATTTCCAAACATTAGTGAATAACTAACTATTATACAATAGAAAAACTACTTAAGGCCAATAACCCATATTTATGTCACCCCTTACAAGTTGCATTGTAGAATGATGCATCTTACTCGAAAAACCAGATATTTAGTATGAACGAACGAATGAATGAACGAACGAACGAACAAACAAACAAGGTCCAAAAGTGAACTAAGGACCAAACCTTGAACTTAACATGAACCGTCCTGAACATGGAGGGTGTAGAAATTTGCTTACAACAACACAAAATACCTTTATGTTGTAAGGTGCCTCGTTCTTTCGCATCGAGCGAAAGGACCGGGCCCTAACACTACAGCCTGCTTCATTTCTCTTCACTGTAAACCACAGGTATCATGGAACATGCAACATTAGCTCTATCGCAATCTTCTATGCAGCATGCTAAGTTGAAGCTAACCTCACAAGAAAGTAGAAAAGGTCTCTTTTTACCTTCAACATCATGGATATAGCCTTCGATCCAATTGCTGTAACCCTTCAAGAGGACAGACCTAGGAATTTTTAATCCTTCATCTGCCCATGACTCCACAACATTGAGTGTAAGAGGAGGAAGACATGACAAGTTTGTAGTCCACACAGCCATGTCCTGTTGTTGTGATTTCCTATTTACCCTCACAAATCAAAATGGCGGCAAGTCGTGGAACTGTTGACTGGCCAAAATAATGTGAACACCCATTATTTTGGGAGGGAGGGGGGGTGGCATATGTTATGAAGCATGAAGTACAAGTAATTTGCCTAGGTAACACAGATTCGACTGACTGTACTTTGTGAAACACAAACCAAGTCTAATTTGGCAAAGAAACATAAAAAAACGATTAAACAGGGAGAGATGTTGTGCCTGGAATTAGGGCTGCACGATAAATCGCATGTGATTGTCATGCGTATCTCATCAGTAAAGCCGGTTCTGTGATTAGTAGTAAATCTCCATCACGTGCATTCAGATGTTGCGGCATTTAAAACACTGAGCCGTAGATCACTAAAAAACTACGCAATATCACGTTCAAAATCGAATGTGATTCATCCGCGATTGTGAACGCGATTTTGCTTAGCTTGTCAGTAATCTACGGCTCTGTATTTTAAATGCTGCGACATCTGAATGCACGTGATGGAGATTTACTACTAATCACAGAACCGGCTTTACTGATGAGATACGCATGACAATCGCATGCGATTTATCGTGCAGCCCTACCTGGAATCCAACCCTCAGTGTATGTTGGCTGGTTGCACTAATTCTTTGCACTTGAGCCCACGAGGCCATGCTCTGTGCTGTGGGCTGTAAAGCCAAGAAAACAGCTCTTAAAGTATCATAGTCAGGGAACCAAATGTAAAACTGGATGAGTTTTGGATTACCTATAAAATTATGAATGCCAAACTGATGACTTTGACTCCGACTCCATTTTCTGCAGACAGACGAGAAATTTCCTCCCGCGCAGGCTCAAGCTGCTCCTCAGTAGTCATGGCATCTCTGTGACATGACTAGAGAGAGAGAGAGGGATAGATAGATAGATAGATAGATAGATAGATAGATAGATAGATAGATAGATAGATAGATAGATAGATAGATAGATAGATAGATAGATAGATAGATAGATAGACAGAGAGAGAGAGAGAGAGAGAGTAAGAGCAGTCAAGTGAGATAAGTTGAACTTACACACCAATTCTATATTCATTGCTCACTTGACACATGCATGTACACATTCATTTTTTCATATTTCTACTAACCACTCTCTGTTGCTTTGTCTATCCTTTGTAGAACTGCAGAAAAAGAAGACAGCATTATGACCCAGACATATAACAAAATTTCATACAATTGGTTGGACAAAAAATGTGAACATCCATTATTATAAGGGTTAATAACATTTGTGTAGGTTACAGTGTGGGTGGGGGGTGGCTTTGTGATTATCATTTATTCATATTTTTGTTCATATTCTCTTCTTTGTCTATCGGTACAGTATAAGTGATTTTCAGCAGTGTTTAGTACTGGCTGTGTGAAATGGGTAACATGTTAAACATCCAAACAGGGCAAATCATCAGAGCCTGTTTAACAAAAACATCTGTTCATTTAGGCTCAGTTGTTGTGCATTAAAAAACAACTATCATTATGACTGTGATTATTATTATGACTATCAGCGATAGCTAGTACTTCTTAAGATAAACCTAAGATCATCTAAATGTACTCAACTGTGCTATTTTGGGACAACATAAATATAAACTAAATGCTTTTAACATACTATCTCTGTATTTAAAAAAAAATGTATTTAGTTACTGCTTCAACCCAGCTTTCATGCAGTATTACACTGAAGTGTAATACAACTGGTAACTAAATACATTATTTGTAAATACAGAGTATGTTAAAGCATATTTTAGCATATTCATGGTGTCCCAAAATACCACAAAGTACACTTAGATGATGTTAAGTTTACTAAAGAATAATTTTTAGTATATTAAGTACAAAATTGGTGCGTGAAAATAGAGCACTTCGAGTACAATATTGAAGTACACTTTTTTCCACCTGGGTAAAGTGGATTCATAAGCTGTTAATTTATTTCAGTAACTTTTGGCAAGAAGAAAATGTTTGGAGCAAAAATCTGTGTTCTTTGTAATATATACAAACTAGGGACATTTAGTTTTAGTTGTTGTAGTAAAACAAAACAAAACATTTAGCTCTGTGTAAGCGTTTAAAGGAAGATAAACATGCTCACATTAGAAATTAGCAGTTAGCCAACAGGCTAGTTTCCACAGACATTTTCTTATATAAATGAAATATTGTTACCTGAAAGTTAGATCATATGTCCGTCAAACAATCCGCGTTTTCTGGAGCTCTTTATGCTGTGAGAAATTGTATAATGACGTCTTGCTTTTTATTCTTTACGGTTATGCGATCGGCATTTCCGTACACCACAGTGGACGCTGCTGGACTGCTATCCCCCACAGCCTCGTTTTCGATTCAAAATGGCCGCGGGCTGAATAAGGCGTATAGTCTCACGTTAACGCAGCACGTTATCGCCGATAACGGCCCACCACTAGTTTAAACACAATTTATTAAACCTGCTACTAACAATTACATAAAAACTCAAAAAGGTTAAAAAAGAGAGGTAAACAATACAGTCATTTCAACATTTTAATTGTTCCTTGAGTGAAAAGTTGTTAATGGTTTATAAAGTTTGTACTTTAAATTTTAAAAAAAATGTGGTATTTGACAACCTCTTAAGTATTAATCCTTTTATTTACATATTTTTATCAGCATACAAGTGGTGGTGAGGGTCGTGAGGTGAAGTCTCTGGTTGGTCTCTGTCTCGTTAGTAACTGCCACAAGCGCTTCAGGAGTGTCTTCCATTCAAAGCTGCAAGAGTAAAATAAAGATACTTCTGTTATTTATAGGCTACACATAGCGAATATTGTAAAATAGCGATAGCTAAAAAGGCAAGAAAAGCTTAAGCATCAGAGATTATGTTAGCGTTAGGGCAATTTGCACAATACATGGCAACACGAATGTTCATTTTCAAAGAGAAAGACGCGACGAACGAATGCATTTCCTCATGCGAAGCACTACAACGTGTCAACTGCAGCTCGCATCGCCATTCGTGAGGCAGTTTACCGGCTACCATGTTTATGTGCCAAATGCCCCTCGACCGTCTCCAAACGATCACAAAAGACATTTTAAAAACGTATAATAGCAAATACAAACATTTCTTACCTTAACACATCGAAGTTATGTCCTGACCATGAAAACTTGAAGCACAAGGAAATTTGCTTGTCTCAGTAGAATAACGGCTCATGAAGTGAGGCAAGCAGCAATGTGATTGGCTGATATTTAACACATATTGTGTTGGACACACTGTGTTGGATATTTTCTTTTTTCTTTTTCGTTTTTAACACATATTTAAAGTTAGAAATACTTACGATTGATGATAATGTCTTTCAGACGTGTATTTTCGTTTTTAAGAGAAAGGACTTCATTTCTCAACTCCTGCAAATTTCTTTGCATTTGGTCAAGTTTCCTTTTATCCCACATCTGTTCGTCCAGGTGTTTTCTAAATTCAGCAGCTGTCTATGAGAAAGAGAGAAGAACAACAGCTAAAAGTTATATAACTTTTGTAAATGATTTTTTCTGATTGGCTGGGAGGATGTCACAAGAGGTGTAAGAGGAAGGTGGCAAGAAGTCTAGGACAGAAATCCCTCCACTTGGCTATATGTAACTGGTTGTCTGGCCTCCTGGTGGTTATTCCTTACTTAAAACATGAAACTTCCACATCTTGTATTTCATGTAATGTATGTATGTAATACACCACACACTGGATGTCATCATTTAGGCTACCTTTTTCTTAGAGGGTGGTACTATGTCCTCTTCATCCCGAATACGCTCCTCCTCTTCTCTGGCCCGCTGGGAGGGAGAGAAAGACAGAGAGAGGACAAATTTGCCTACTGTGCTGGTGTTGTACCTTGTAACAGCTACTGATAATGCACTTTATTATAAAAGTCTTACTCATCTTTACTGTATTGCAATGTAATAACACATACTGGGTGCAGATTGGTAGTGTACCTTGTTCGTTGCCTCATCATCCTCCTCCTCCTCCGCCTCCTCGTGGTTGTATGTAGAAGAACATCTCTTTTTCACGCCAACCTTCGGAGGGAGAGGGAGAAACAGAAGAAAAAGAAAAAGCAATTTAAAGACGACAGTGGCACAGATGGGAGAGCGGGTTGTCCCATGATCGGAAGGTCATAAAAATAAAATCACCATAAAAATCGTACTCATCATGAATGTATTGTAATGTAACACAGGATACAGACAGTGTACCTTGATCTTTGAAAGTCTGTCATTACCCTCCTCCTGCTTCTCACCCTCCTGGTGCTTATATTTGGAAGCCCATCCCTTTTTATTGTCAACCTTGAGAGACAGAGAGAGAGAGACATACTGACTTTTAGCCCAACTCTTATTAACATAAGTTACACCACCTTGCACATACATCTTGTCAAAAAAGCACATGAAATCATCATAGATGTCACAATTACAAACCTACACACATGCCTTCACATTAAGAAACAAGAGAGAGTGGGAGATAACTAAGTAAAGCACCAATTGGTGCAGTCAGTTACCTTTTTGTTTGAAGCCTTCCCAGTCTGCCCCGACTGCTCACTGTAATTTGAGTTTGGGATGTGAGGACGTTTTGTTTGCCCTTGTGTGTCCTTTTTCTCCATCTCGATCGCACGCAGTTTAATTTGGAGAGTTTTTTCAAATTCTGGTGCAATAAAATTGAAATGTTATCATGAACTGCAAACGTCTGTCTAATCATGTTTAAAGTTACCAAATCTAACATTAGTCAAACACAAAAAGTTTGTGGCCTATTTTATGTACTGTTAATGAACTGCCAATACAACTACGTGCAAAACATGTTATGCTTTGTGGCCTGTGGTTCGGTCAAAACAAACCAAATATGAACACTTACATGAAACCATTTGTCGATGAATGCATAGAGTTGTACTCTAATGGTCTTATATGGCAAAGTGAAAGTGGGGAAGTTGTCACAAGTAAAGTACTGCTTACTACCATGGTGGCAGATTCAGTTGCTCGGCCAATGATTCAGAACTTTAAACAGTTTAATGGAGAGTTTGGGTGTTCTTTTTGTATGCAGAAAGGAACATGTGTGTTAAAACGCAGGGGGCATGTAAGGGCTTATCCCTATGAAAAAGCAGAGTTGAGGAATCCCTCCCAGACTGATGATCTGGTAGAAGAGGCTCTTGCTGGAAACCCCACTAAGGGAGTGAAAGGGCCTAGTATTTTGTCTTGTCTACCTGATTTTAATATCATTGATGGCTGTGTTCCAGATTATATGCACAGTGTGCTGCTGGGTGTAGCAAGAAGCATCACCACGCTGTGGTTTCATTCTGAAAACAACCAATCACCATGGTATATCGGACGCTCAACAGAACAGATTGATGACATTTTAACTTCTATTAAACCCCCTTGTAATGTTTCCCGTGTCCCCCGCTCAGTGAAAGAGAAAAAGTTCTGGAAGGCACACGAGTGGAACATGTGGTTGTTTTATTACAGCATACCAACATTGAAAGGAGTCTTATCTGAAAAATATCTGAAGCACTGGTTTAAGTTGGTAAAGGGGGTTTCTCTTCTACTCGGTGAGAATATATCACCACTGCACATATCAGAATCTGAGGGGTTGCTAACAGAGTTTGTTCAGGAAATGGAGACCCTTTATGGGATCAATAATGTCACTTTCAATGTACATTTGTGCCTTCATCTGCCCAATACTGTGAGGAACTGGGGTCCCCTCTGGGCACAGTCTGCATTTCCATCATTTTTCCAAAAAACCATGGTGGCAGCTTCTGATGATTACTTAGCTCTCTTAGAGTCTTTTTCAGTTGAGAAAAAAATGGTGCAGGAAGTAAGCCAATCTCATGGTGTTACATCTCTGGATAGGCCTAAAATTTGTATTATCAGAAATGATGATTTTCTGGCCTTGAACAGCATCAGCAACCTAGGAAATGTCGCTGTGAAGTATTTTTGCAGAGTAGTAGTTCATGATGAAATAGTTCATTCACAAAACTACTCGTGTACTTTTCAGAGAAATTCATACACTGTCATTCTTTCTGATCGAGAGGAAAGTATTTTCTCTGTGAAGACATTCATTGTCTGTGATTTGGGGCAGGGGGAGACATGTTATGCAGTGGGGAAGTACTACCAAAAAGTGAAACAGGACATCTGCGGTCAATTTAAGAATCCTTGTTATTTCATCCCTGTAGGGAAAAGTCTTGGGCCTTTAGTTGCTATACAAGCATCTCAGATAAAAGAAAAGTGTCTGTTCATTAACACTGTGAACAGAAATGTTGACATTGTCTTCAAATTCATTAACCACAGTGAAATGCTCCGATGAATGTGGGATGATGATGATGATGTTGATGATGATGAATTGAATGTATGTTTTGTGGATTTTTTTTTTCTTGCTATGTTTAGACTGTAATGACCTTTCAGCCATATTCATATAGAAACTGCTTTAAGACAATACAGAAAACATTGCATTTGGTGGATGTAACAGTGAATGTGTGGATGTGTATGAGCTGTAATGTGAATCTGGAAGTGACTTGAAATTGGAAAAAAAGACTTGAATGACAAAATAAACAAAAACGACAAACCATTTTGTTATACATTTCCTTCTTTTCCACTATAAGAAAGAATTGACATTGTAAATGTTTAAGGAAAATATGTAGACATCATAGCTTTCCATCTCCTCTCACTTATTTGCCATAGTTAAATTCCATAACATGCCCATTACATGTGATAGCAATTTCACGTGTTCCCACGTAAGTTTTTTTTTATATATATTTTTATTTCTTAGTTATTGCCTTGATAATGGAAAATATGAGCTAGGCATCATGTATGACAGTTGCCAAAGTGAGATATGAGCAAAAATGACCAGATCCTGCCATGAGCTATGGAGACATATCTTGTATGTACATATAGGGCTTATATGTGGATATAAAGAAGCAATACAGGAAACCTATATGGCCTGTATATGCACATATATTTGTAAGTTCAAGGATAGGCTTGACAATACTTCATGGGATGACCTATATGAGGAGAGAAACGCAAATTTAGCATATCAAAAGTTTATGAGCATTATTTCCACTAATTTCAATGAATGTTTCCCTATGGGTAAATTGTCTAAAAAACAGAACACAGCTTTAAATAGACCTTGGTTTACAGTTGAACTAAGAAAACTGTTAAAGAAAAAGAATAAATTGTACAAAAAGTATGTTTCAAATCGTACTCCACTTATTTATGCTGTTTATAAATCTGCAAGAAATAAATATACAAGCTCAATTAGGTCTGCGAAAAAAAAGTATTTCAGTAATGCATTTCTTAAGTGTTCAAATAATGTTAAATCCACATGGAAAGTAGTGAATCAATTGCTTCAAAAAGAAAAGTCTACCAATGATTTACCCTCTGTTTTTCAGAATGGTGACGACTATTTAAGTAATCCCAAGGAAATAGCTGAGCATTTTAATAATTTTTTTGTCAGTATTGGTCCGAAATTAGCCAATCTAATTCCAGATAGTGATGGAAATCCTTTGGATTTTATCCATCGGTCATTTCCTGTTATGTCTTCATTCAAACCTATTGATAGCCATGAAGTAAGTGACATCATTGATAAGTTAAACCAACCGCAGCGGGCCATGACAATATTTCAGCATACCTTGTTAAACAGGTGAAGCAATCCATTCTGCAACCACTTTCTTATATTATGTCTTTGTCTCTGGAAACAGGAGTTGTGCCAGATGATTTCAAAGTTGCCAAAGTCATTCCCTTGTTTAAAGCTGATGATCCTTGTTGTTTTACTAATTATAGACCCATTTCTATTTTGCCATGTTTCTCTAAAATATTAGAAAAAATTATACATAAAAGGATAATTTCTCATCTAGATTCCAGTATGATTCTTTATAACCACCAGTATGGCTTTCGAAAAAATCATTCAACTTATATGGCTCTACTTCATCTTATTGATAAGGTTATTTCTGCACTTGAAAATAACGAGTTCACCTGCAGTATATTTTTGGATTTTTCAAAAGCATTTGATACAATAAACCACAATATCCTCCTCGCTAAATTATACAAATATGGTTTCCAAGATATCACCTATAAATGGTTATCAAGTTATGTTTCAAATAGAGCACAGTTTGTTTCTTTTAAGGGTTATTTTTCCAATAAAGCTAAACTACAATGTGGGGTCCCACAGGGGTCTATTCTTGGACCACTGTTGTTCCTCATTTATATAAATGATATGTTTAGTGTTTCAGATGTGCTTTCCCCCATCATGTTTGCGGATGATACAACCCCTATTCTTTCACATTCACATTTTAGTACGTTAATGAACAATGCAAATGTTGGCTTAGTTGCGTACACTGCTTGGTTCAAGTTAAATAAATTATCTTTAAATATTAAGAAATGTAATTTTGTTATTTTCAGTGGCAAAAAAACATACAACAAAGAACTAGCGCAAATTAAAATTGGGCCTGCTGAGATGCTTCAGTTAACAACAACAACATTTTTAGGAGTTATTATTGATGAAGGTTTGAGTTGGAGAGGACACATAGACTATGTTTGTGGCAAAATTAACAAGTCAGTTGGTATAATAAGGAGGATTAGCCATTTTATTACTACAAAATGTCTCCGTACCCTATATTACAGCTTAATTTATCCGTATTTGTCATATTCTAACATGGTGTGGGGGAGTACATTTCCAACAAAGCTACATAGAATTCTAATTCTCCAGAAACGGTTTGTCAGGATAGCGGCTCGTTCAGGTTCACACACATCTTCAGCTCCGCTATTTAAGAAATTGCAGATTTTATCAATTTTTGACATTAACACCTTCCAAATATGTGTTTTCATGTACAAATTATTTTCATCAGAAGGAAAGATTCCTGGCCAGTTCACGCTATACTTTAAAGCTAACTCAGCTGTTCATGCCCATAATACTAGGCAGGTAATGGATCTCCATCCTCCAAACTTCACCACATGTAGAGGCCAATTTTCAATAAGATTTAAAGGTACACAGATATGGAATAGATTTTCTCATGTGGCAAGACAATGCACCTCAATAGAGAGCTTTAAAAGAGTTTTAAGAGGTCTGCTGATGAACTAGCTGGTGCAATTAGTTGATTCTATATTTTTCAGTGTATTTTCATTTTACTGAGAAATGCTTGTTGTTTTATCACCAGTATTACCATGATATTTTTTTTTTTTTTCTCATGTTTTTTATGAGTTGTATTATATTGTGTTTGCATTCTTTGGCTATTTTTTATTTTTCTTTGGTGGAGGCTTTGGATAAGCCATACTGGCTTTTTGCCTCCTCCGGCACTGAATATGCTACAGTATGTCCTTTGTGTTGTATTTATTTTAATTTGTGCAAAACAAATAAATAAAAAAAAAATATATGCACCTCAATTTTGCCTATATGTGGCATATACACTGTAAAAAATGATTCTGAGTTTTAGTCAGGTGGACAAGTGAAACCATGTCCTGTCAACTTGCAGTGTCTCAGTACACAACAGGATGAGTTGTACCAACCTCAACTTGAAGAGAAATTTAAAACTTTAAATAACATGTTGATATAACAACAAAACATATGTTCTCTCAATTTTCTGCGTACTGCGCATGTGCAAGGAACTCTACGTCATGATGACGTACTATTTTAACCAAGTTGATGAAGACGGGCTATCCGCCATTTTCTGCACGACAAGTTGCTGATCATGCCAGAACAATGCTAAACCTGCATTTGAACGAAAACAGATGGACGTTATGGACTGCAAATAATGAAATGAGTAAGTATCCCCTGATTAGTTCTTTTTTTAATGTTAATTAAGGCTTGTTTTGCTCACTGTCCGCGTTTTGATTTCAGGCTATCACATTTCGCTAACTAGTAACGTTAATGTTGCAACTCGATTAACAATCAGAAGAAACGCACATTGCCCGGCGAATTCATAGTTATTTTGGAGTAACGTTATATGTTACGCAATTAACTCGCTGACTGTTGTGAGACACGCTGTGCCAAGAGAACCGACGAACACGAGCTAACAGCTGATACCAAAGAGTATAGAAGTAACGTTACCTGATAATGAGCATTTGTGTGTGTGCTAAAAGCTAACGAACTATTACAGCCGCGGTTCTCGGATCTCCAGTAAAGGCACTGCGAATATGGCGAAATGTAAGTTAATAACAAATAAAACGTGCGCCCACTGGAAGATGAAGATCTATCAGTTATATCAAACACACTTTTAACATGAGGAACATGCAATAACTGTTCTGTGAAAACGTAAATAAAATTTGCTATTTATTTTTGTATGCACGTTGTTTGTTAAGCTTTATTAGATGAATCCTCCTTTCTGTACAAAGCTAAAGACTAAACATTTGTTTGTACATAACAGCCTTGGTCACTTTTTCAAGATTATGATGATGATTTAACTGATGTTATGATCGCAAATTACTTTATTTGAATGTGTTTGAGCATATTTTCATCTGCTGGGACGAATAGATATTATTGCTTGTGATGTAACCGTTTTTTAACCGATTCTGTCAAATGAAATTTGTAAATGCATTTGTTTTTATAGATCACCAGGCTTGTATCAAAGGACCGGAGCAAGTCTGTTTTGTTTCAAGGCCTAGAGATGACCATCTCTCAAAGCTGATACAGTTTTTCAGGTCAAAGCATCATGAGGACATTCCAGATATGACTTCAACACTGGAGAGCCTTGATAATGATGTAAGTACATTTATTTTAAATCAGTCTTTCTCTGCCCAAAATAACAAATCTGATCATTTACTCACCTTCATGTTTGTCCAAACCTCTATGACCCTTTTTATTTTAGATCATTAAAAAAGTGATAGTGACATATTTTCATACAATGAAACAAAAAGAATGTCATTCTAAAGCAGAAGCAGATGATCAGATTTTGATTAAGATTACCAAAAAAAAAAAAAAAAATTAATAGGATTAACTTGCATGGATTAATTGCTCACCTTAATAAATATTGTAAATATTGATTTAATGCAGACTTTGACAGTTTAACACTGATCATTTTCATTGTATCGAATGGAATACATTTTTATTTTTTTATTTTTTTTGGAGTGGCATGTTAGTGAGTAAATGACAATTATCATCTTTTTGGTAACCTGTCCCTTAAAGTGTTGTTACAACCCCAATTCTGCTGCTGGGGAGCCAAGATTTATAAAAAAACATGAAATACATGATGAGAGGGAGAAAAGATAAATGAATAAAGAAAAGCAAATGATTGAATGAATAAAGCTGGTACTTTAACCATCCTATATTTTACAGACAACAACCAAAAGATGATGACAGCAGCATTGCTGGGTACATGAGAGAGATTCCTACAAAATTCATGAAGACATGCAAGGTAAGCTTAAAAATGTACAACTCGTTTACACTAGTGCGTTTGTGTTTTAAAATTAAAACCTCGTCTACACTGGTGTTTACTCTGCTTACTGTGTTTCTCAGTCTACACTACACAACTGAAAACGCATGTCACATGACTATCGTACAGCCATAGATGTGTATAGGTAGATGCCCTGTTACTTAGATGGTAGAAGCATCTACATGCATGGAGCGTTCGAAAGGGACGTCTATCTATACATATATATTGATACAACAATTAGAGTGATGTTATTGTTTAAGATGGTTAAGCATACGCAGAGTGAATGTGGGCAGCCACGCCATCGTTATCAAAAGTCTCTGTTTTGGTCCATTTACACTAAAATGCAACCCTGGAGTTTTCAAACTAAAACTGGGTCTGTAGCTTATTCAAAAGTCTCCATTCAAAAATGCACGAGTACTGTAAATGTTAACCGTAGCAAAAGTTAGGCATTTTAAAAGGAATACGCACTGGTGTAAATGGAGCTTTATGAAAAAACAAGTGTAAACTGAACATTAGGTCTCTTAATTTTCGGGGGTCTGGGGACTATGTTTGTGTAATTGCTTTTGAGTAATAGTACCTTGTTTTGTTTATGTTCTATAAAGCCCAGTGACCGTGAAGAGGATGGAATCAATGGTGTGGCGATTGGACTTCTATTGGTTGTGGACAATATGATGGGACGTCTCCCATTCTTCTACAATGACAATGCCCTGGTGATTGAGGAAGAATTGGTAATGCGTCACCTTAGTGATGTACCTAATGCTTTTCTGAACCTGATGGGCCTGGTGTTCACATTAAACCTCGACTACCCAAAAGATTCACTTATGATTTATCTGTCTATTGGAGTCTGATCAGACTTCTACACCCAAGAATTCAATCCTTGAAGAGCAAGTTACTGCGATAAGACATAAAACAAACTGAATATCTTTTTCCTTCTTGTACTGGTTTAAAGTTTAAAGGAGAAGTTATCTTCCAAAATTAAAATTTGCAGAAAATTTACTCAGCCACTTGACATCCAACTTGTTCATGTATTTCTTTCTTCAGTCACTAAGAAATTATGTTCCTTGATAAAAAATATTTCAGGAATTATCTCCATATAATAGATTTCAATAGTACCCCACGTTTGAACTTTCAGAATGCAGTTTAAATGCAGCTTCAAAATTCAAATGACTCCAAATGATCCCAGCCAATGAACAAGGGTCTTATCTAGTAAAACAATTGATCATTTTCGAAACAAATTAAGTTTATATTCTTTTTAACCTCAAAAGCTTGTATTGTCTAAGTTCAATTCAAGTTTATTTCTTTAGCGCTTTTCACAATACACATCTTTGCAAAGCAGTTGTATAGAAAATAAAAATATTTCTACTATATATTTTTAGACTTGGACAAGAAAGTATATTAATTGTCAGTTTGTTTTGAAAATGACTGATCGTATGCTAGATAAGATCTTTATTCCTTGGCTGGAATCGTTTAGAGCCGGGTGAAGCTGCATTTAAACTGCATTTTGGAAGTTCAAACCTGAGGCACCATTGAAATCCATTAAATGGAGATAGTTCCTGAAATGTTTTCCTCAAGAAACATAATAATTTATCGACTGAAGAAGGAAAGACACAAACATCTTGGATGAGAAGGGGGTGAGTAAATGATCTGTAATTTTTTGTTTTGAAAACTAACTTCTCCTTTTAAGAGCATTGTTGTTTTAGATCTGATTGTTTAAATGGAACATTGGTATTTTTTATTTTTTGTACAAAGATTGTTTTTGTTGTTTTTTTGTACTGCTTCCTCTTTCCTTGTCATGTTTCTACAATTGGTAATTGACCATTTTTGAATAGTTTAATGTGAAGATTTTTTAACACTGCTTATTGTGAATTCTTCATGCACACTTGTTTCTGCAATGGAAATATCTGATAATGACAATGAGAGTTATTTGTACTATTTTGGCACTAAGATGTGGTGCATAGAGGGCATAGGGTTTGTGCATAGGGAAGTTTACACTTGTTTGTGTGAGCTGTGTGTATATGTGAAGGTTTTTAAATGCAATGTATCTGTTTAAAAAATAAATGCTGAGAGTTTCAATTTTGCTGTTGTGTTAATTTCATTTAAAAAATCTGATTCCAAAGATATCTAAAACTACTTGTCAAAGCAATGAAGTCCAGTAAACTCAAGTAGTTAAGTTAGAATATTTTGGAAAAATAAAAATGTTATGTCAGTTAGACTTGGTTAATGGTTGAGAAAACATAAAAAAATAAGTTGACTCAAAAAATTTCAAGTGTTCTTTAATTGATATAGTAAGTTGGCTCAACTTACTGTAAGTTATTTCAACAACTACATTTAAGTTGAGTGAACTTGACACCTAGTGTTTGCTAAACTTAACTGAGTCATTGCAAAAAGATGACTTGACCAAGTCAAGTTGAGTCAACAAATCATTTTTTACAGTGTATACGCATATATGCAGCATATATATTATCATATATGCGCATATATACTGCATATAGGTTTCATATATGCGCATATATCCTCATATAGGTTCTTTCCATGTGGGGTGGCCCTTTGCTTCTTTCATTGGATGCCAGTTCTTGGATGTGAGACTTAGCTCTGCTCAGCAGTGGCGAGGCTGAGATATGCTTCGCTCTTCTTGGCTCTTGTTTCAGCTCACAAGCATCTTTGAGTTCTTTTCTGACCATGTAGAGCTCATCGTTGACATCATGTAGATGCTGGGTCAGATTGTCTATTTCAGTGCTGTACCTTTCAAGATGGTCTTCTAAGGCACTGATTTCAGCATTCTTGTCGCTGATGACGTTCTTGGCTTTCTCTAGTAGCTGTTCGGCATACTTGAGTCTGTTTACCAGGTCTCTCTGGGCAGCCTTTGCTTGTTGCTGGTCAAGTTGACCTGTTGTCAGGGCTGCTTGGAGCTTTTTAACTTGTTCCGTTGTTTCCTGCTCCCTCTCGTTGGGTGCTTTGAGTTGATCTTGAACTTTCACTTCCAGCTTGCCTATGCGGCGTTGAGCACGTAACAGCTCCTCTTGAAGATAGGTGATCTGCTTGTCGCTAAGTTACAGCTGGGTTGTGAAGGCATAGCTTAGGGAGCTGGTGATTTTGACTAGCTCCTCGTGGTTGTTGTTCTGGCTTGAATCTTGTGTCAGGAACCTTCTCAGGATTAGGATTATTATTAGAAATAATAACAGTTCAAAGGTCTTGGGGGTGAGGCTGTTCTGTGAGGAACAAAAGGTCAAGAGGGTGTAGAAAGAATTTCAGTGTCCTGTGTCCTCAGTGGGGGAGACACATAACAGAAATCTCTAATGATTCTCATATGATGTTCAAGATGTGCATCTCTTTGACAATTAATCTTGGTTACTTGCTCCAAATTTGACAATCAACAAGGGTCCTCTTTTGTTAATGTTGCAAGTCCCTATTTTAAGCTTGTAGTTACTTGGTTGCTTCAAGCTAGCTGGCTCTAGAGTGTCAAATTACCCCTTTTACGACAGGGGTCTGGTCTTGCTGGAATTTGAGGCTTTAGAAGTGTTTTTACTTCTAATCGAATCTCCCAAATTGTTTGATTCGCGCTGATATCCTACATAACCAAACAAAAGGTCGGTGCTATATCAACCCACCATTGGGTTATCTGTTGGGTCATTTTTAACCCAACTGTTTTAAGTGAGTACAGAAACGTCTCTATCGGAGTTAAGTGTATACCTTTGTCCATATTAGGGACTTCCTGCATGAATGAAACATTATATTACATATATTATATTACATGTATATTAACACCTTATTTTGGGTAAAAATAGGAATAATAATACTTTTCACTAAGTTTTTTTTTTTCCAGTGTAGAGGAGTTTTTTCCTCTCCCTCAGTGAATGCATATGATTTTTTTTTGTCAAAGATATTTAATCATAACTTGTTATGGAATAAATCCTTATACCTTTCTAAACATTTATAGTTACGCATCCTGCATGTTAACAGGTCATGGTGCAGTTTTCTGTCAAATAAATAATCATTAACAATAAATATAGTTTTGTTTTAATGTTTAATTTTTGGTAAATAAAGTCTGAAAACCTTTCTTGTTAAAGTTCAGATTTTATTGTTATGGTTCAGATTTTGGAATTCATGTTAACACAAATAATGATAGAAGGGAGTTAACAGTCTGAAATTTTTCTGTGTTTATATATATATATATATATATATATATATATATATATATATATATATATATATATATATATGTGTGTGTGTGTGTGTGTGTGTGTGTGTGTGTTTGGGGGGGGGGGGCAATGGGCAAGTTGAGTCAAAAGGGAGGCCCACTGTCTTAAACTTTGAACGGAATTGCGAAAAAGTTTATTGACACTTATCTACACCACAGGTGATATAAGAATTTAGTTCATGAGCATAACTCCAACATGTTGGGTTAACTTCACAAGAGTAAATGTCCTGCTAATGCACTTTGGGCGATGGTATAGTTGAGGCATAATTATCCAATACAAAGGGTTAACCTTCTGGAGTAATGTTACTGGCAGCAGTAACCACCTCACCGCTCTAGTGACTGCTCAATCGAACTACTACCAGGTACCACACCTCCTAGCGGAAGAATTTTCCCATTGTCTCAGCCTGAATCAGTAGCTATGAAAGCCTACATATAGGAGGAGTTAGATAAAGGTTTCCTAAACCTCACCAGCCTCAACTGGATTCTTCTTTGTAAAGAAAGATGGAGGTCTTCGACCCTGTTGATTACCGTGGACTCAATGATATAATGTCAAGTTTAGGTACCCTTTAGTTCCTGCCACCCTTGAGCAGCTCCATCAGGCCAAATACTTCACTAAGCTTAACTTGCGCACTGCCTACAACTTGATCCAAATCAAAGAGGGAGATGAGTGGAAGACGTCATTCTGTAAGTCCAATGGCTACTATGAGTACTTGGTTATGCCCTTCGGGCTCTCCAACAGTCCTCCGGTGTTTCAATCTTTCATCAACGATGTGTTCCGAGACACGCTGAACCAATGGGTATTCGTGTACACTGATGATATTCTAATTAATTCTAACACTGTACAGGAACACATTCAATAGTGAGATCCATTCTAAGCCGTATGATTCAGTACCAGCTAAAAATCAATATGAAATTGGATCCCATTAAAATCCTGTAGAAATTATCCTATAACCTATGACTTGTCCTATAAGACAATCCTAATACAATCCTTTAGGAATGGTTCCAAAATATCATTATTAAGCTGACAATGTTGGTGTCAGAAGTGAGCAAGTAATTAACGTGTGCCAATTAAATTCATGCACACTGATGTTAAAATGCTAACAGTGTCCTTTATTGTGCTTAAAACAGTGCGCTTCAGTGAGCTTTTTTCAATTCATGATATACAAATGTAAAATTCTCACTTTCTAGACAGAGCAAACACATTGTCCATAGTCCATATTATTCCTTACATGTTTATGCATTAATCTCAGTCCAACACAATCATATAGCTAGTTGACACACAAGTGTACTATGGAGAAAACACATTGCTTAAAAATGTGAATTAGAATTTGTATCATTGTAGGAGCCCTGTATAGGATTCTTGTTGGAATCCCGTAGGATTTTTTTTTTTTTTTTTGACAAGGGAACATATAGCAGATTCTGATAGGGGATGTAAACTTTGACCTCAACTGTAATTGTGGTTGCCGAGAAACGAAGAGGCGTATGTCTGTAGAGTAATTTTCAACAGCTTGGAATGTGGCTCAACCAATCAGAATCAAGAAATGGTACTGTCCATTCTAGACATTTTGTTTGAAAAACTTTCCACACTAAGGGGATCGGTTAGACTTCTCTCTATTGTGAATTCTCATGTGTCTGTTAAGGTTTTCTATTTGATTGAAACTCTTTCCACACTGTTTGCAGGTATAAGGCTTCTCTCCAGTGTGAATTCTCATGTGTCTGTCAAAGCCTCTTTTCTGAGTGAAGCTCTTTCCACACTGTTTGCATGTGTAAGGCTTTTCTCCAGTGTGAATTCTCATGTGTCTGTCAAAGCCTCCTTTCTGAGTGAAACCGTTTCCACACTGTTTGCATGTGTAAGGCTTCTCTCCCGTGTGAATTCTCATGTGTCTTTTAAAGCCTTCTTTATGACAGAAACTCTTTCCACACTGTTTGCAGGTGAAATAACTCCTAGCTCCTGTCATTTGAGCTCTTTTTTGTTTAAAAGTATTTTCAGACTTTAAGGAAAAAAAAGATTTTTCTCCAGATACGAAATCAGGAAGATTCTCAAACTGATCTTTCTCTTCAGTTTCATTCAGTACTTCACTCTCCTCTTTCAGCGCTGTTCGGTCTAAGGTGGAAAAACAAAGAAATAAAAGTTAACTCCAGTTTAATGGCACAACGCATTAACATCAAAACATGTAAATATGTAATGCATGTATGCTAGATCCCATACCAGGGTGTCCGAACCTGATCCTGGTCGGCCGGTACCCTACAGAGGGTACCAATTTAGTATAGGCAACACCTATTATCTATTAACTATTAAATACGACTTTTCCCTCAATAAATTCCTAATTTGCTGCTTATTAATAGTTAGTAAAGTAGTTGTTAGGTTTAGGTATTGGGTAGGATTAGGGATGTAGAATAAGGTCATGTAGAAGAAGGCATTAATATGTGCTTAATTGGTACTAATATATGGCCAATATTCTAGTAGTATGCATGCTAATAAGTCAAAGTTAATAGTTAATAGGTGTTACCTATTGTAAAGTGTTACCCTACAGAGATTAATTTCTATATAATTTCTATATATATATATATATATATATATATATATATATATATATATATATATATATATTAGTGGTGGGCCGTTATCGGCGTTAACGTGCTGCGTTAACGTGAGACTCTTTTCTGCCGTTGCTAAGCAACCATGACCTGCGCTCTCCATAAATACGCTAAAGTTTCAGCAAAGGATAAATGGATTTTCAGCATTAAAAATAGCTTGCAGTAGCTCTGCTATTATATTTATTAAAAAATGTTTATTCCTGTATAAGCTGTTCCTCCAACTTGCCAGTGCTTTCAATGTTATTAAGGGAAAGGATGAAGCTGATTGGTTTGGTTCATGTCACATGACCTGCGGTGTGCTTGCAGCATCCTGAAAAGTTGAGATGTTTTTACCTCGATGCGGCGCGTTCGCGAATTGAAAAAACGTGCCTAACAGTTTAGAAAATATGTTCAATACACTGATCTATATAATTCTCTATTATAGATCAGTGGTTCAATGACACTATCTGGCCAACGAGTGATGTGGATGTTGTCACATGACTGCATTTTGGTTCGTTTCAACTGGTTCGGACCAGAGCAATCAGTGTGGTGTGAAAAGGACCCAAAAAGGCAGAAAAATGTTACAATGTATCATTTGTTGCCCTTGGTCCGGACCAAATGAACCGAACCACAGATGTGAAAGCACCCTAAAAGTACGGTGTAACATGTACACCCCCCCTTCACACCAAGGGGAAACACTGGTTACCATAGATATATATACGTAGATGTATATTTTTATCACACTGTACAACAATAATACTGTTTTTTTATTACAGTAAGGGCTAAGTTTAGGGTTGGGTAGGTGTAGACATTAAAAAAACACAATCTAATAGGTAGAAAAAATAATTTCATTGTTAGTTAGTTAGTAAACACAAGTACATCTTATTGAACATAATTTATTTTCATCAACAAATTATCATAGAACAGCTCTATCTAGCAGTTTGTGATGCAGTTTGGAAACAGGAAATGAGCCCCTGGTCTAATGTGCCACCTGGCTTGAGAAACCCGATCTCAAAGACTTACTTTTAGTCATTATTTGGGTAGCACACATATTCTGAATGCCTTCGGCAGAATTCAAATTATCCATTTTAATCTAGATTAATCTAGATTAATTCCAAGATTAGAGTGATATTAATCTATATTAAAAAAAATATCTATGCCCACCACTAATATATATTTATTTATTTATATATACATACACAAGATATAGAGGTGTACAACTTACACAATTACGATCTATTGTCAGACATGCTTTATATTTACAGCACTGTTTTCTCCTATTTTGTACTGTTTGTAGACAACATGCAGTAGCCAAAAATAAATGATTCTCTTAGATACTTTTGCATAATTAGCTAGAAATTTATAGTTTTAAATATTAGAAGTAGATATTGGATTTCATGTTACGGGGAAAAAATTATATATGTAGTTTAGGCTAATTCCATATTAATGTTACAACCTAAATGCATGATGTCATAAAATAATAACAAATGCCTATTGCAAAAGTAAGGAGGAAGAAAAATTACTAAAGTATAAATGTGTAAATACAAAAATAAATTAATGAGTAAATAAATGTATAAATACATAAATGTAGTATAACACAAATTTTACAATTAAAAATTACACTTTTGACAGAATTATTTATTCATTAATTTATGCACATCTGCATTTATTTCTGTTCATTTATTAATTTCTACATTTATTTATTCATATATAGGATATTCTCAGCTGCCCTTGAAGGTAGTATTAGTATTTGTCATGTGATCTCAACACTTCTGTTAAATGTCTCTACATTTCTTCACTCCTGTGACATTCATAATATAATTCATTTCAGCTTTGAGAATAAAAACCAACCTGTTTGTTCCTCAGTATCTTCATGTTTGACTCTGAATGTTTCATCAATCTTCATGTCTTCATTCTCCTCTTTAATAAACACCATCTTTGTTTGTTCCTCAGTATCTTCATGTTTGACTCTGAATGTTTCTTCAATCTTCATGTCTTCACTCTCCACTTTAATAAACACCATCTTTATAATTTATAATAGTTTTTATTTATAATAGTGTGTCACATGGGTCTCTGTTGATTCTCCAGGAGTTTTTCTGTGTGTTTGAACACTTTGTCCTGTTTGATATGAGAATAATTAATAGAAAGAAAAATCAATGCAAACTTAATCTCTGTGTGTGTCTCAATCAGCTCCTAGTTCAGTGGTCAGTGCACTAGTAAGACAATCAGAGTTAATATACTTATATATAACGTATAATATATATATATATATATATATATATATATATAAATTACACAGAAGCTTCATATTTGGGTAGACTATTTTTGATCTATATTTGGTATTCGATTATCATATCTAATATATTACACTTTCATGAAAACAACAGCGGTTGTGTTTGTGTTTGTTGTTGTTTTCATTGTATCGCAGTTTGTGGTGAGCGAGCGCTGATTCGCTTTGAATCACTGAATCATTTACGAATGACTCGGTTCAATGACTCGGATTGTCATCACTTCATTCCAGCACTTAAACGATGAACTGATTGACGATAAAGGGAGCGAAATGAGACGCACTTTTTCTGTTACTCACATGTGGATGCGCTTTACTCACACGATAACGTTAGACAAAGTATTAAAGCGTTGTATTTAATAATGATTAATTTATTTTACACAGCTTGTAAAACCGTTTAAATCAACAGAACAGTTTGCATTGATTTAAACACTTAAAACCACAAACCTTTCTTCTGGTGAATCACAACAGATGCAGAGCACAGCGCAACTTGATGACTTCACTTCACCAGAGCAAAATAAAAGTCCCGTTCACACACTGCTGACTATTGTATGCATAACAATGTATTTTCACAGTTATGTTTGCACAGCATTCTTCTTTATTTTATACAATGTGCCCTGTGCGAGGTCTTTTTTGTACTGTATATTGTTTGTGAAGACACTTTTTTTTCTTATTTTTAAATTTCATGTTTTTTTTACACTTATTTACACACAATACATATCGGTAATCATATTTTAATGTATTTAATATTTAGATTTTTTTATGACAAGCCCAACTCCCCCTGGCAATTTGCATACAGATTATATAAAATATATAATTCATATAATATAAAATTACTTAACATGAAAATAAATAATGAAATGTTATTTTGTCATTTTAACCTAAGTAGTACTTTTTACTTTAAGATAATATTATTATATTTTCATTAGGATTATATTTTACTGACTTTTACTCAAGTACTAAATGTGCATATTTCATCCACCACTGCACTTACAAACACTACTTTATTAGGCTTAACATGGAGGGAAGACAAAAGCAAATGCCACTGAAAATGATATGAAAACAGTCTGTTTCCCTTTATGTATTCAGAGAATTTATTCACTTATAGATTCTTTCATATAATTTCTCTCTTTGTTCTGCCTTCCCTCATGTTTTTGCACAATACAAAACCTACACTGCCTCTGTTAAAGTTACTTGCTTAATGGGGGTATTTGTCTTCACGAGACAATGTTGTACATTTATTAGGTAAATGAGAATTAATCAAATTAATGACTATATGTATTTAAAAAAATATGTTCATATAATAAAATATATTTATGTTGACTGTAATGCTATATAAATTTATTGTGGCATCTCCTGTAAATCAGAATCTTACTTTTCTTAATTAAAAAAATAATGGCTTGTCTTAACAGTAACCTGAAAAAACCCAGAGAAACGAAGGCAGAATCCGTAAAATGAAAGAAAAGTGTCCAAATAAAAAGGGGATCTGGTGTCCTCATGTGTAGGGGTTCCGTGAAGGATAGGTAGTGTTCAGTAGGGAAGGGTCCAGGAAAGGGGCGGAGTCCGGCGGCCGCACACGCTCCCTGCTTGGGACCGGGGTCCTAGGGGCGGCGGCATCTCCTGCGGCTTCGTCCCTTCCGAGCTTTCAGGCAGTTCCAACGGGGAATCTACGGCCCGGCATCCTGGCCCGTCGGCCGTCACGGGTGCGGTCTCCGGCAGCTCGTCCTTCTGGCGGCGCTGGTTCCCTCTTCACCCCTTCCTGGACCCGCGAGGACACCAGCGTGCATGCACGGGGGAGAGACCGGTCTCCTGAGGAGAGGCGCGCTCGGCATTTAAACAGCGGCGGTGATGAGGCTTCATTCCATTCAGGTGCTCCTCATCACATGCCGCCAGCCCGGGATGATTCCGCGCCCCTCCTCCCCCAAACACACCCACTCCCGTCGGGAGCCTGGAGAAGGGCGGCGAATAAGGGCCGGGGTGGTGATGATAATTAGGGGGGGAGTCAGCCGACTCGTCACACACCATATAACATAACGCTCTTTATTTCAATATGTATTTCACCAAGAATAATCATAATAATATAATTATTGCGTGTAACATTGTAATATTTTATCTGATAATGAACGTTATTTTGTGTGAGTAAAGCGCCTGATTTCTAGATCACATGCTCTCTAGAATCACAAATACATAAAAGAAATGTTATATATAGAATATAATTTTGTACCCATATGGGGATGCATTTCTAAAGTTATTAGCATCGTAAGTCTATTTCTCTATTTTTAAATGTAAATTTAAAACACTATACTTTCTTTTTATACACCTTACCATTAAATTCACATAAAACTAGTTAATGCTGCTGTTAAACTGTTAGAAAGGTGGTCTGGTGGCAAATTTGATCTATCACTCTTTTGACTATTGTGATTAGGCTTGGGCGGTATCCAAATTTTTGTCAAACCTCCTACCTATTTTACCCCTGGTATAAGGTATTACAGTGAATAAAAAATAAAAAAAATGACGTAAGGCTCAGACAGCGTCACCAAACTGTTGGCTTGTGCCTATACCATTAAGAAACTGAATACCAAACAACAATGTTGACAACTTTTATTAACAACAAATAGCAGTAAAAAAAAGGGCAAATACAACAGTCAAACAGAATAAAATTAACAAAAACATCCTGGGGTGCGTTTCCCTTAGAACGACATAACTCGCTTGTTAAACTCCATAGTACGATGCATTGTTGTGGAAACGAACTAGCTCACGAGAGTTAACGTCGGCTATTTAACTGATTAGGGATCTCAAAAATGCAGCTATTTTGAATATGGCACCTAATGACTCATTTCTTTCCCCCCTGTCATTAAGCTTTATTTGATGTTTGATTCATCACGGGTTCCCTCTTACGTCATACACCGGGGTTCCCTCAGGCAAAATGCACATGCACTACTCCTAAACGGTGCTTATAGAGGACGCACAAAAATACATAGCATTTATATTTAGTTTAAATGGAAGAAATAGATTGTGACGCTGTTTGCGAATGTTGGTTTGAACTGGTGTCGTGAAACACCGAATATTTGAACTATGTTGGTAACGACGGAACTTGCCACCATAGTTGGCTAACGATGCTTTTGGGAAACGCGTGCCAGGTCACTTGGTGCGTGACTCGCCATCTCTCTCTTTCTCCTCCACGCTGTCACTTGATGGCTTCAAATAAATTTTCCACCCGCTCCTATATTTTTCTCTGATTTAGATAACTGCCCCTGATGGTCATATTACACTTAGCCTACACTGTTAGACATTTCTGTAATTTCTACAGTTTTTTACTGTATATCACCCAGTATAAAACAGCAAATTCCCTTTAAAGTAAATAACTGTAATTCCCTGTTATTAATTTTCTGTGACGTCAAACACCACATACAGAGACTAACTGTATTTTTAAAAATTTAGGTATACTACGTAATTTGTGGTAATGACCTCTTTGGCGCCACTCCATTGAGATAATTCTTTTCCTCATTTCTTTTACATTTTGACTGACAGGATTTTGCGCCACAGGAGTTTATCCTTCGTTTCAGAAACAGTGCGAGTGGAACAGCGTATTTAGAGTACTGCTGAACTTCAGAAATATACTGGGCCACCAGTTTACTGTCCTGCATCTATTGTGGATAGTTTCACGGATTATAATAGTTTCTATACTGTCTTTTGTCGCGTTGCGCCGCTCGAGTCTGAGGACACGGAACCAGCGAGGCAGCGACGGGGGTTTCCCCCGGGGATGGAACCCGAGAGGGGGAGAGTTCCGGAGAGCATCTGCGCTGTGTATTGACGCACCTTACAAGCAAGCAAGGTAAAATATATATATTTTTGTTATTTGTATGTCTGTTAGTGTGTGGTTTGTCAGATTTTTGCCCAACAGTTTAACCTTGTAACATTTACTCGTCAACATTATGGTACATAAACTTTACCACGGTAAACTGCGCTGTAGGCTACTTTCAATTAACAAACGACGCTGTCAGCTTATTAAATTACCAAATAAAATTATTTTACCGCGCAAAGCATAATCTTATATTAACAGTAAGTTAGCTAATGTGAAATTTTGTTCAGGTGTTATTTAATGTTCAGCAGTAGCCTATAGTTGAGAATACAAAATCGTATGTTAACTAGGTTAAACAAAAGTTTTATGACCAGCTGCCTTTTTTTTTAATTGAATTTAATATTTACTGCATTTTGTGTGTGTGTTTAAAGGAAACTCAAATGAAGCATCACAGAGGACAAGAGCAGGTCAGCCACGCTGGGACTAATAATTCATGGTAAGATAACTTCACTATGATTTTGAGAGGTTTGTGTATTCCATATGGGGGTTTGTCTTTTACAAATGTGTAATTTCCTTTTTGTTTTTTTCTTTCAGGGAACAAATTTCTCTGTGTAACAAAGTGGACAAAGTGGTGAGCAAAGGTGTCCTACGTTTTGGAGCAGCACCTGTAATGCCATTTGATGGGAGAAAGAGTGAAGATGCAGTGTTCCAGCATTGGAATATTTTTTTCTGTGTTTCAGTGTTATATATGCAATGTTTAAATAAAGAATGTGATATTTTGGAATAATTGTGTCTGTTTGAATTGAATATCAGTAGTAACTTTACAATTAATTCTATATAAAAATTATAAAATTTAATTAAATCTGTATACAAAAAAATGAATTACAATAATATATGGCAGTACATTACTTTTAGCCGAAAGACCACCTCTTGGTTTGGTCTCGGTTCAGTTTGCTTCTGAGTGTCTGAAATCGATTGGGGTATTAACAAATAGTGAAAGGTCCCCTTTATTGCAGAAATAAATGCCTACATTAATATAATACAATTCCATACACATTTCATATTTAGGCTAAAATACCAGGGTGCAGTAATTGTTACTACAGCAAATCAATGGAAAAGCCTTCAGACTGGATCGTTCATGGCCCTAGTGTGAATTTTCAAATGGACTTTAAGGTTTCCATGTTTTTCTGAAACTTTTACCACAATGAGGGCAATTTTATGGGCTCTTTTCAGTGTGAGTCATCATGTGCCTGTTAAGATATACTTTACAAGTGAAGCTTTTTCTACACAGTTGGCAGGAAAAAGGCTTCTCTCCAGTGTGAATTCCCACATGCCAGTCAAGAGCAGCTTTACGACTGAAACTTTTTCCACACTGTTGGCAGGTGAAAGGCTTTTTTCCAGAGTGTATACTCATGTGGCTTACAAAATTCCTTTCACGAGTGTAACTTTTTCCACACTGTTGGCAGGTAAAGGGACACTCTCCTGTGTGAATTCTCATGTGCTCTTTAAGACCTCTTTCACGAGTGAATTTTTTTCCACACTGTTGGCAGGTAAAAGGTTTTTTTCCTGTGTGAATGCTCATGTGGCTTACAAAATCTATTATACGAGTGAATATTTTTCCACATTGTTGGCAGGTAAAGGGACACTCTATTGTGTGAATTCTCATGTGCTCTTTAAGACTTGTTTTACGAGTGAAACTTTTTCCACACTGTTGGCAGGTGAAAGGCTTTTTTCCAGTGTGAATGCTCATGTGGCTTACAAAATCTCTTTTACGAATGAATCTTTTTCCACATCGTTGGCAGGTAAAGGGACACAATTCTGTGTGAATTCTCATGTGTTCTTTAAGACCTCTTCTAGTGAAACTTTTTCCACACTGTCGACAGGTGAACGTTTTTTTTCCAGGGTGAATTCTCATGTGGATTTTAAGACCTATTTCACTAGTGAAACTTTTACGACACTGTTGACAGGTGAATGGCTTTTTTCCAGTCTGAATTCTTCTGTGAACTTTAAGGTTTTCTTGTTCGCTGATACTCTGAAGATTCTCATATTGATCTTCCTCTTTAATTTCATCAAGTACTTCCTCCTCTTTCAGCGCCATTAGGTCTAAGGTGAAAAACAAACAAATACAAGTTTAAAACAGCAGCTTAATGGCACAAGACAAGAGATATCAATATATTAAGGGAATGTTTATAGGACACATTTTTCACTAATAACTAAATTTTTCAAGAGTTCTCCAAGTAGGAATAACTGCAGTTCAGGAGCAATGCACATGATGAAAGGTTCAGGCATACAGAGGGTTGGGGAGAAGAGAAATGTCTTCATGATTGGTGGACAAAGCTGTCTGTCAGAGTGTGGGTGGTTAGGAGTAGTTTCTGTTGAACCCATTTACTTTTTGGCACGCACATAGCTCCAGACTTCGGCTATCCTTGTCTCTGAGTTTTGGCTGTTCATTTACACGACAACCTGATTTTGGAGGCCTGAAAAAACAAGCTTTTGAAAACAGGTTTTAAAGCAGGGGTGTTAAACTCAGTTCCTGGAGGCCCGCAGCACTGCAGTGTTGCTCCAACACACATACTATGCAGTTTTCAATTAAGCCTGAAGGACTTGGATCAGGTGTGTTTAATTAGACATCTAAACTTTGCAGGATTGTGGCCCTCCAGGACTGGAGTTTGAAACCCCTTTTTTAAGGGGGTCCTTTTATGCTTTTTCACTTCTTTAAAAAAATCTCTTTTCAAGAACTACAACGAACGGCTTCTTTGGACTACAGCATTTGTTTTCCAGAAGCTATGATGTCACAACGCGGTTTCCCGCCTACAGAAATTCAAAACTAGCGATTCCCCTTTCGCGTTGACAGCCGCTTCTGGGATGCTTCACATAAATGTGAGCTTTGTCTAAAGTGTCCGGAAACTGCTCCAGTAGCCGTGTTGGAGCCTCGCCGTTGACGTGTGATACAGAGGGTCCAAGCACAGGCTGAGCCACGGTTGATGTAACACAAGTGATAAGTCAGAAGTGATGATCATCGGTTGCAGTGTATGGTAAGAGATTTATTCTTCATACAGTGTAGACAGCTTCACTAGCCTTATGCTGGAGCTGGTTTCAGACATGCAAATAATCAAATACAGTAACACAATAATGATAATATCATGTATCGGCGGTCTCACAGGCTGATGATAGGACCAACAATACTGTAGGGCAGGGGTCTGCAATAAAGATTGGCCTCAGCCCAGATTTTTTCCAAGCCACAACCAAAACAATGGCTAATTTATTGAATTAATAGGGGAGGATGAAAATGGTAGGCGCTCGTGAAATGACAGAACAGACTTACTGAGACATTCAAGCTGGCTGATGTAGGTTAAATTTGCTGACTGTTCATTGGGGGCGCTATTAACTATCTGCACTAGAGTGCGGATCGGGCCGCATTTTTCTGTCCGAGCCCGGCCCACGTCCGACAACCATTAACATATCTATGTCCGAGCCCGATCCCAGACCGAAACAGTTCAAATCAATTTTTTTTCTCATACTAATGATGCACTTTTTTGTGTGGAAAGCCCACTTTTATTAAGCGACTGTAGGAAGGCGTTCGGAATTGTCAACAGGTGAGCGCATCAGTACATACGGGTCCTAGGCTGTAGGGTATTATTTTCTCACCCTACATGCATCCTAGGTGTATATGACTTCCTCATTTTTATCTTCCTTATTTCAGACGAATGCAATCAGAGTTATATCAAAAAATAATCCTGGCACTCCCAAGCTTTACAATGGCATAGACTGAATGGCATGCCGCATAGACGAGTGTTTCTCTCTATTAGGGCTGCAACTAACAATTATTTTAATAATCGATTAGTTGGCCGATTAATTTTTCGATGAATCGATTTTTAATCACACTATTCCACATTCTGAATGCTATGAAAACACAGTGCTTAACAATTTACAACAATTCACCTGTCATAATAAAGAGAAAAGACAAATATTTGAAGAAAAACACTCTAACAAGCATAAAGAGTTCAGCGTTCAGATGCACGCAGTAAGATTATACTGGCCGCAAAGCCCCAGCTAAAGTAATTACCATGAATGTGGCGGAGAAAAAGTAGATATTCAAATTATTTATTAATAAACTAGTATTTTCTGAGTCTGAGTGTCTCTGAGTGTCGCAAAGATGAAGTTGACGATCCTGACTTGCCATCTGCTCACACGCTTTTAAAGCCTAAATCATTATGAATAAGGCCTACTGTCACAAGGAGGAGTCAGAGACGTGCGGATCCATTTGCAAGGCTTTATTAGAATAGTCAACAGGCAGGAGTAAACGCCAGAAAACAGGAACAACGTAGGTAATCCGGGAAACAGTTCAATACTCAAGCAGTGGTCGCAATGGTAGGCAGCAGGAATCAATAACGGGGTACACAATCCAGAGTCATACACAGATAATCCAACAATGGCAGGCAGCAGGAATCAATAACGGGGTACACAGTCCAGAGTCATACACAGGTAATCCAATACAGAGAAACACGCTTAGAATACTGACCATGGGAACAATTAGACTTCGCAAGGTGGCTGTGTGTGTGAGTGGCTTAAATGCATGTGGGTAAATGATAAACAGGTGTATGCAGCAATCAGTTCAGTGGGAAACGAGGAACAGATGTGTGCAGTGATTGGTGCAGTGGCTTATGGGGATTGTAGTCCATGAAGTGTGGTGCAAGAGTTCATGATGACAGGGAAGACCAGATACGTTACATAGCCCCTCCACAAGGAGCGGCTTCCAGACGCTCTAACCACCTTTACAATCTTGAGGGTGGTGGAGCGGAGGCGGAACAGGGGGAGGGATGGAGGGCCAGGTCCATGTAGGGGTACTGGAACCACGAAATGAGGCGGAGCCGACGGAGGGAGAAGCCATGGAGGAGGAAGGGTTGGCTCCTGCATGGGGCCGACCGACGGAGGTGGAGCCGGTGGAGCCCGAGGCGGAACCGGAGAGTCGATGGTCCTGGGCGACACAGAGGATCCGGAGGGCCAAGGCGGAACCCAAGGCTCTGGCGACCCCGGCGGAGATGGAGGTCCGGAGGTACGCAGCGGAGCCGGAGTGACAGAGGATCGAAGCTGTGCCCACGGGAGGGAGGAGGTCCACAGAGCCGGCAGGACGGAGTGACGAGGCGCAGCCGGAGGAGTAGAGTCCAGAGGCGAAGGTGGGGTGACGACTGACCGGGGCGGAGCCGGAGAGACGATGGAGCCCGGAGGAGCTGTTGGGCCGACGGCCGACAACGGAGACGAGGGAGCACAGAGCCGGGGTGGAGCCGCAGGGTCGGAGGACCGAGGTGGAGTCCAGGACTCTGAGACTGGAGGTGATGGTGAGGGATCCTTCAGTCTGAACACCGATGGAGACTGGCAGTCCCACGGCCAGTCCTCTGCACCGAAGGTGGGATGTGGGTGAGCAGAGGGACTGTCAGGAGACAGAGGTGGCAGGACTGGAGCAGTAGGGAGGGTGGGTGGGAATAGTCCATGCATGAGCTCCGTGACCAGAACCGGGCAGACAGGAATCTCAGGACGACTGGATGTAACCAGCGGAGTCTCTGGAAAGCTGGGCGGAACCAGCGGAGGCTCTGGAAGGCTGGGCTGAACCAGCGGAGGTTCTGGAAGGCAGGGCTGAACCAGCGGATTGTCTGGAAGGCAGGGCTGAACCAGCGGAGTCTCTGGAAGGCTGGGCGGAACCAGCGGGGTCTCTGGAAGGCAGGGCTGAATCAGCGGAGTGTCTGGACGGCTGGGCGGAACCAGCGGAGTCTCTGGAAGGCAGGGCTGAACCAGCGGAGTCTCTGGAAGGCTGGGCGGAACCAGCGGGGTCTCTGGAAGGCAGGGCTGAATCAGCGGAGTGTCTGGAAGGCAGGGATGAACCAGCGGAGTCTCTGGAAGGCTTGGCGGAACCAGCAGAGTCTCTGGAAGACTGGGCGGAACCAGCGGAGTCTCTGGAAGGCAGGGCTGAACCAGCGGAGTGTCTGGAAGGCTGGGCGGAACCAGCGGAGTCTCTGGAAGGCTGGGCGGAACCAGCGGAGTCTCTGGAAGGCAGGGCTGAACCAGCGGAGTGTCTGGAAGGCAGGGCTGAACCAGCGGAGTGGAGCGGAGCTCTTGTGAAGCGGGCTCTGGACGACGCTCTTGTGAAGCGGGCTCTGGACGACGCTCTTGAGGAGCGGGCTCTGGACGACGCTCTTGAGGAGCGGGCTCTGGAGAACTGGACGACCCCAGCGGAGATTCAGGAGGGCTGGGCGTCTCCAGCGGAGACTCTGGAAGAGCAGGCTCTGAGCGAGCGGTCACTGGAGGGCGCTCTGGCGGCGCAGTCACTGGAGGGCGCTCTGGCGGCGCAGTCACTGGAGGGCGCTCTGGCGGCGCAGTCACTGGAGGGCGCCCTGGCGGCGCAGACACTGGAGGGTGCTCTGGAAGGGCGGCCATCTTGCGATGTGACTCCTCCAAAACACCCACAGTTAAAGGAGAGCCACATAGCAACAACGCATACTGAATAACGTCCCTTAGTGGGCATCTGAATTCCCCTCCAGGCAGCATAGATTTAGCAGGTTCATTCAGTCCCATCCGAAACAAGTCCTTGAAGTAAACTTCATCAAAAAATGGTGTGTTATTCAACAACTCACAGAAACGGAGAACATATTCCTCGATGGGGCGATCTCCTTGTCGGAGAAGCAGAAGTTGGTTGACTGGGTCCATGATGATGCTGGGGGTGAAACAAAGCCGCTGGATCCTGGTTTGGCGAAGTCTTCTGTCACAAGGAGGAGTCAGAGACGTGCGGATCCATTTGCAAGGCTTTATTAGAATAGTCAACAGGCAGGAGTAAACGCCAGAAAACAGGAACAACGTAGGTAATCCGGGAAACAGTTCAATACTCAAGCAGTGGTCGCAATGGTAGGCAGCAGGAATCAATAACGGGGTACACAATCCAGAGTCATACACAGATAATCCAACAATGGCAGGCAGCAGGAATCAATAACGGGGTACACAGTCCAGAGTCATACACAGGTAATCCAATACAGAGAAACACGCTTAGAATACTGACCATGGGAACAATTAGACTTCGCAAGGTGGCTGTGTGTGTGAGTGGCTTAAATGCATGTGGGTAAATGATAAACAGGTGTATGCAGCAATCAGTTCAGTGGGAAACGAGGAACAGATGTGTGCAGTGATTGGTGCAGTGGCTTATGGGGATTGTAGTCCATGAAGTGTGGTGCAAGAGTTCATGATGACAGGGAAGACCAGATACGTTACACCTACAGCTCATGAAGTTTTGTTTTCGATTTAAATTATTTCGTTTTATAGTAGTGATGTAATAATTTAAAGTAAATTTATTGCTCTTACCTTCATGAACAAAAATGAAGTTTCACTTGGCGCTTGCACCTCCATGTCCTGCAAAGCTTTGACTCTACCCACAAACGATTGGATATGCGCCTATTTGTACACATTTATCTAGGTTAAACGATTAAACTAATATTGTAGTATGCTTTAAGTTTTTTTTTTTTTTTATCTAATGGTGCGTTCACACCGGACGCGACTTGCGCGGAAAAAAGGCGCTATTCGCGCGTAGTTGAACTAGGGATGGCTCGATACCACAATTTTGACTTCGGTACGATACTAGGATCTTTGTTGATATATACACCCATAGCCGCGGGAACGTATTTTGAGCTGGGGGGGCTGAGAGAAAAAAAAGTTTGTGGGGGGCTCGGGTGTGGAGTTTTACTAAGAGCAAAGTTATTAGTAAAAAGAGTTGCTATTTTGTTGTTTTTGATTGCTTCCATTGTTCTCTTTTGTAAGTGGCTTTGTATCATGGTCATCGGAAGGAAAATAAATGTGGGTGGGTAAATTGCTGTAGTATATGGCATTTTCTGTAGTCTACCTTTTATTTAATGTTTTTACAATGCAAATAGGCCATATTTACAAATATTACAGTAGATGACTTCTTCAGCACGTTTTCAGTGGCGTAAGTGATAATACGTCTAACACATTGTTTTTGACGCGGGAGACCCAGGTTCGCGTCCGCCTTTTGGTGAAATAATTTTCGAAATCGTCTCCATTTTCCCTTATATCACATCGGAAAGTCATTTGTTTTTAATAAAAATTTATGAAATAATCGGAAAGTTGAAATAAAGTATCAGCTAGGGTGAGGTGTTTCTGAGCAGAAGTTACAGTACATTGCTTTGATTACTTTGCTGTGCAGCACGACCGACTAGTGAAAACCGGGAATGAGTTTAATCGGTATGCCCTGAATAAGCCACATGGAATGAATTTGAGGAAACCACAGCATTTTAATAAATTTAATTAAAATTTAAATAAGGAGTTTAATTTATTAAGGCATACCTCATACAATGGATTTGAGTGAGTGTGACGGTGCTCTGAAAAGTGCAAAGACATACTAGCTGAATTAGAGACGGTAAATGTGGCTTTTTTTATAGAAATAAAATAAATGTAGTTCAGTTGAACATGGGAGGCTACAGATCTGAGGGAGCGCAGCGAGTCTGTTCCAAGCAGCTCTGAGCGGCAGGAGTGATATGTGACGAGAATTATGCGAAATGACTGGTGGCGAATCCAAAAGCAAGATAACCATTGTTAATAAACCTTTAATTTATTCATTTAAAATAAATGAGCTGGTCTTTATCGTTGCTGTGTTTTCTTAAAAAAATAACGGTAAACCACAAATTAAGCATTCGTTTAAAAAAAGAGAAACCTTATTTATTTTGGGGTAGATCTGCTTCCTTATCCGACTTATCCAATATTATCTGTCCGCACCCCCATTTTTTCTTTAGCTCGGAGCCAGGGGGTGCTGCAGCACCCTCAGCACCCCTACTTCCAGCGGTAATGTATACACCTCAGTTTTGTAAAATGTAAGCTTATGACTGGTTTTGTGGTCCAGGGTCACATATTTTCAGTCTTTATCAAAAAGAAAATGTGAATGCAACCAGAATGCAACAACAACAAAAAACCCAACAGAGTAGAGGATACAGGTTGGATTGTGATTTTGGGACTGAATAAAATGGGTTCACATATACATATCTTTTCAGTGTTTATTTTTTTGCTAGCTCCTTTGACCAGCTGCAGAGCGCGTTTCATCTGTGTGATCTATTGCCGTTTGTCTGTTATCAAGCTTGCCGGTTTTACGCCAGTTTGCGGAACACTGCCGCATAGTGGTGAAAATCGGAACAGCAGATGAAATACCGAACTGAGCAAACTTTTGATATTGTACCGTTTAAAAAAAAATAAATACCGGTATTTTCACCGTACCGGTATACCGCACATCCCTAAGTTGAACGCTTGTACATTTGAGTTTACTGGCGTCATTCGCGCGTGACATTTTCATTGTCACAACAGACGCGAATTTGCGTCATGGGAGGGGCGTCTGCCACTCGTCAGCGGGAAAGTAGTTGTAAAATAGGTGAATGAGCTCAATTTGCCAGCTTTAGCTTGATAATCTCAATATATGTAGTATATGTAGGTCAAATTGAGTAAAGAGTGTTTTTTAAAACAAACCTGATTGTCCGACCTCTTCACTCACTTTCTTCCTAGCCAAATCCTTTTTTATTCCTGTTTCTACAAAAGTCCAAAGATGTATCGTACAGCTCCGAGAAACCACAGACAGCAACTGTGAATTTGTCCTCCATTGTTGTTTCGGATTTCTGCCTCCGTCACTACTAGAGCAAGCTCCTGATTCGTAACGCGGCGCGGATTTTCGCAAAAGTTCAGATTTTTGAACTCGCGCAGCAATCGCTTGAAACGCTCAATGCGCGCCGCTTCATTCGCGCATTTTGCGCCGCAGGATGGCTATTCGCGTCTTTGCATTGACTTAACATGTAAATCACTCGCGCTTGCCGCTTCATTCGCATCCGGTGTGAACGCACCTCAAGAATTTTAATTTAAATCGTGATGATTTGAGAAGGCTAAATTGATCTGTCTGCCGCTGGCCTTTGTTGTTACTTTAAAAAACAAAAACTTGAATTTCACAAATAAAACCTGTTCCAAATATATTTCTAAATTAACGTAAATAAATGTAATTACTTTATATTTAAAAACAGCAGCTGTGCAATGGGGAAGAGAAAGAGAAAGACAGGCTCCAGTCGGACTCGGGCCAGTAGCCTAATTCTGATCAGCTGTCGAGGTTGTTAGGAATTTTTGCAAAGAATGTTTGTTTAATAGCCTAATTAACAATCCGTACAGTTCCTACCCTCCATAAATATGTGAACTACATGTTGTAATTAAATCTAAATTTAACATTCAACGACAGATGTTTCAGCACAATGAATGTTTTTGCACTGAGTATTTATTGTCTCCCTGTCTGTGTTCTGTGTTCCTGTCTGACGCTCATTCAGTAAAGATTTAAACTTAACACAGACTGCCAGAATGGACTTTTAGGCATAAATGGAAATATTTGTGTGAATTTGTGACATTTACAGATAAGTATATGGCTGTAAACTGTCATACTGAGGATACAGACGGATCTGTCAAAGTGCCTCACAGGGCAAGCCATTACACTATTAGCTTCAAGTTTAAAATGAGGAGTTATCATGTTTTGGGAAGCTTGGATCATGTTACTCTCCTGCAGAATCTCAGTCTGTTTCCTCCACTATTTTTAGATGCATTTTGTCTATAGAAATGCGTCATTCAGTGATGTAATTTGACGTGATCCTCTGAAGTTGTACGTTACTGTGGGCGGACCCGATTAATCGATAATGGGAATCGTTGTCGATGAATTTCATTATCGATAATAATCTATTTTATCGATTAGTTGTTGCAGCCCTACTCTCTATCAGTCCAAAACAAGTCGATTCACAATAAAACCTCTCACACATGGCTTGGAAACGTATGACTTTCAATTAAGAAATAGACATTTGGTTTAATGTTACAAAAAATAAAGTTCTTTAGAAATTGCATAGTATTTCTTCTGATAATAATACATGTAGTTAATAAATTAAGATCTTCTCAGGTTGAGTAAAAGGCAGCATTAGTATTTGTCTTGTCATGTGAGCTCAATCTGTCATAAAACTGCTTAAATTAAGACACTCATATCACATTCTTCACAAACATAATTTCTGTAGAGCTGGACATTTTAATAAAGACAAATGAGTGAGTTCAGCTTTGAGAATGAAAACTAACCTGTTTGTTCCTCAGTATCTTCTTGTTTGACTCTGAATGTTTCTTCAATCTTCAAGTCTTCACTCTCCTCTTTAATAAACGCCATCTTTATAATAGTGTGTCACGGATTTCAGGAGTTCTCTGTGTGTTTGGATGCTTTGTCCTGTTTAACATCAGAATAATTAACAGAAAGAAAATTAATACAAATTAAATATTTGATTGATTTGATTATTTCAATCAGCTTCCAATGGAATAAGATTCAGAGAATAGAATTAAACTGCCTGGGGGGAAGCTACATTAAAGCACACAAACTATAGATATTTCTTATTTAGGAATTCATGATTTAGATTTGGTACTTCATTTATATTTAACATGTTTCACTTTGATGTAAACATTTACAGTTGGTGTGATTGTCATTGTTCAGAGCAGCAGGAGTCGGTGAGCGCGCGCTGATTTGAATGATTCGAATCACTGAATCATTTTATGACGCAAATGATTCCATGAACTCGGAGTGAACTCGAAAAGCTCCGTTTCTCTCATAAGTTAAGAGTTTGGTTCGCTCCGTATATAATTCATCAGTTTATCGTTAACGATAAACTGATGCATAATATAGGGAGCGAAATGAGACGCCCCTTTTACTCATGTGCGGATGTACTTTATTTAGACATAACGTTAATAACATTCATAAAATGTTACCTTAAGTATTAAAATGTTAAATTCGATAACAAATATCCCACTATATCGCTTTTAAAAAACTACAAAAATACCTGACCATTTTGTATCACTGTAAACACTGTGAATGTTTAAAAACACAAACCTTTCTTCAGCCGAATCACAACAGATGCGGGAGCGCGCTCTGACTTATG